>NW_022146187.1:0-600000 GCF_002938485.1 Sitophilus oryzae | reverse complement strand
ACATTTGGCCCTGCTTATTCCTTCCACATTTAATTGGCAAATCCTGATACAGGGTCCAAGATTCCTTGTCAACTGGCCGTGAGAACGGCTATTTCGTGTCGTCTGTGTCATCGAGTAGTGATGTGCCTTTGATAGCCAGGAGATCGTTCTGATTGTCTGGCTGCCAGTTAGTGCTAGTTCAATTAGTTCACGTTTTACAACGCTATCCAGGGTGCACCACGGGGAGGCGAACTAGCTTTACACCCCTGTAATGGTGATGATAAAGCAAAGCAAGAATTTCCATTAACATACAAACTGGATAAAATTTTCTCACATTTATGTCAGCATGAGAAAAAACAATATGGCGATATTATTATATAACTTGGTAATATTTGAGTGGTAATTTCATCTCGTTGGAATTTGACTTTCGAAAAATCCGTTTGCCAAAAATAATCTTTTTACGTCAAGCAGTTTAAGCAGAATCGTGATTAAGAAATTACCCAACTTTTTGGAACACCCTGTATGATTTTTAAAAAAATTTAAAAATATGTAAAAAGAACAAATAAATTATGTTTGTCCAAGCGTTTTCCCGAAAGACAAACCGTTTTTTAAATAACAAATATTGTAATATTTGAGGGGCGTTTTCACCCTCTTGGAATTTGAGATTCGACAAACCCCTCCTTATCGAACCTCTACACCCCACAATCAATCCGTTTGCAAAAAATCAGCTTTAAACGTCAAGCAGTTTAAAGTCTTAAAATATGTAAAACAACAAAATAAAATATACGTATTTAAGAGTTTTTCCGAAAAATTCACCGGTTTTTAAATAAAAAATATTTTAATATTTCAGGGATAGTTTCACCCCCTTAGAATTCGAGTTTCAAAAAATCCCTTCTTATCGAACCTCTACACCCTAAAGTCAATCTGTTTTCCAAAAATCAGCTTTTTACGTCAAGCGCTTTAAGCAGGATTGTGATTAATCAATGACCAGATTTTTCGAATCACCCTGTATACATTTTTAAAAAATCTTGTGAAAAAACAAAATAAGATATACGTGTTTAAGCGTTTTTTCGGAAACTTGACCGTTTTTTAAATAACAAATATTGTAATATTTGAGGGGTGGTTTCACCCCCTTGGAACTGGAATTTCGAAAAATCCCTTCTTATCGAACCTCTACACTCTAGAATCAACCTGTATGCCAAAATTGAGCTTCTTACGTTGTGTGGTTTGAGTAGGATCGTGATTAATCAGTATGTCAGTCACTTAAGGATTTTATATATTATAGTCTATAAAATGAATAACTTTGAATTTTGACCGTTATTTTTTACCAACATGGCAAATATAAAAGCCCTCTATCCAAAAAGTTACTGATATTCTTTAAAATGAGTGCCTGAACAAATCAGATAGGTAACTCTTTTTACTTTCGTGAAATAGAAAAGGAAAATTATAAAACAAGTGACAGTTCTTCCTCTTCTTGCAAAAATCAACGCGAAATGTCATAATTGACAAAAGTAAAATGTCATCAGCCTTTAACATTTCTAAATATCAAACCAATGCCGTCTCTAATAGAACAGCCTTGGAGCGAGATTTATGACGTCACGCTAGTTAGATACCACGGATTAATAAATATGTTGTAGAATACATGGAAAACATAATTATTCCTCGTATTTTTGGTTTGTATTTTAAAAATGATATAGTTCATATAATATACAGTTAATAAATACAATATATATACCTATTTATAGTAATAAATACTTTGGCAAATAAACTATGAACCATACAAATGCATCAAATGTTTTACAATATACAAATAATGAATAGGTACATAAGATAATGGGTAAAATGTAAAATATATTTTAAATTTTGGGGTTTGAAAATCGATCTAATTTAACAAAAAACATTCAATATGTACTAATAGTGATGTATTATTATTTGCATTCACAAAATTTATATGTATGTTTTGCAAGCATCAATGTGCGAAAAATTATATTTGCAAATAACACAATATCATAGAAAAAAGGCGTCAGCGATGGCTATGAAATGAAGATCGCTGTCATTTTATATGTAAAATTATTCTAAAATTTTTGATTTTTTGGGATTTAGGTTCGGGAAAAACGCTGATTAAGTTTGCATTTGGTTTTTCATTATTTTTTTTTGGTTTAAAAAAAACGTTATTGCTAACGTTTATAGCCTTCATCAGCGCTGTGTCATATGAAAAAAATGTCGAATGTAAATGTGTCGAATATAATCCAAAAAATTACATATACGAGGAATGTTTTCCATGTATTCTACAATATAATTAATCTGTAGTATCTAACTAGCGTGACGTCAGAAATCTCGCTCCGAGGCTGTTCTATTAGAGACGGCATTGCCTCAGCATGGCCCGCAAGTTGCTAACCTAATAAAACTAACACTAGAAAAGCCCGCGGGAACTGTCAAATTCAAAGTTATTCGTTTTACAGACTATAGTATAGATGCGAAGAGTTGATACCTGAAGAAAAATACACGTACAAGTATAGGAAATAAATGCAGAAGATTGTAATATAGACCGGATAAAATACCTGGATATCGGTTGAGATAATAAAATTGGACAATTTCTCATTAAACGTATTACAGTTGAGGGTTGGAACCTTTGGCGTTACACAGCAAAATAAAAACAGTAAATCACCACAATACACCAAAACACTTTTACTTTTACACTGGACGCGCGTTTCGCCAACCATGTTATCATCATCAGCAGATGATTATAAACTAAGGGTATTGAGTCTATAATCATCTGCTGATGATGCTAACATGGTTAGCGAAACGCGCGTCCAGTGTAAGAGTAAAAGTGTTTTGGTGTATTGTGGTGATTTACTGTATTTATTCTGCTTTAAACATATCCAACAAGAAAAGTTTTTTTTTAATTTTAATATAATACAAACAAAAAATAACATAATTGCCTGTTGGCCATAAAGGGACAAATAAAACTTTAATTAATCCTTAACACATTTTATATTCTAATCTACGAACAAGAATAGCTGTTAGCAGTTAAAATTTTTGCTGATATTTGAGAGACAACCTGTATAATCGACACCGTTCAAAAGAGCAACAAAACGTTTATGAGTTCAGAGAGCGGGTGCTCGACGATCTTCTTCTATGTTAACGGCAGGTGCCTTCCAGCCTTTATTGTTTTTTGTTGTAAATTCGGCCTTTTTATGTCTTTTTTTCGGCAATAATCAACCTCCCCGAAAGGTTATGAGGCGTTATTGTCCCGGTACCACCGAATAAATTTCGACAGTAATTCGACGCAGAGGCAGATGGACATTAGTGTTATTCCGACAATAAATTTCGGGTTCTAGCGAAAATTAAGAAAGGTGTCGGGTTAATTTACAGTTATTTTTTATTGTACGGTCTCCAAAATTATAATAAGTTTTTTATTCAACAGAAAATAAAATATTTTATAGTCTTGTGGGGCAATGTTATTAAAATCTTTCACTAATGCTGACATGGAATCTGTCAGACTTCGCGACGTCAATATTTCAAAAATGAAAAATCAGTATGTGAGTGTTCGCCACACTGAAAAAAAGGATCTCTCAGTCGATATGAATATGACTTTGACCCAAAAGATTGGCGCTTTTCAATAGGGCCAAGAACGATGCTTCTTTGCCCAAAGCATTAACTATCTTTTCATAAGCTTTAAAAAATTACTTTAGAGAATAGAAGAATCTATCTGTCCAAAGTATTTCACTCTTGACCCAAAATGAATATGCAAAGAAGTTCTTGCTACAAGAACAATAGTCTCTATGATTCATGCAAACATTCTTGATTGAAAAGGGACATTTCTTGATTAAAGAGACATTTTTTTAAACAAATAGCGAATACTATTGACTCAACTAAAATTTATTTTGATCTAAGAGAAGTATACAACTATACATCATATACAGGCATATTACGAGGTATATTATTTTCTGATAAATTTAGGTTTCCTGGTCTGTAGTAAGTAAAGTGATATTATTTTCCTCGATAGTAGTTATTTCTGCTTCTTCACTTCTTGGTATTTTTTGGGGTGGTTCATCACTCTACAAATTACAATGAAATGTTACATCACGCTTAATCAAAGTAAACCAAATAAATTATTAAAATTATAAGCTTTGGTCACATTTTGAATTTTTTAATACGACGACTTGAAATTCTAAAATTTTTGTAATTATTTGCATAAAAAAATCGATACCTATATTCTTATTCTATCTATAGTCACACATGCATTATCTAAACAGGTGCATTAGGTAAATGTCTCTTTTTCTTAGAAACTCCTTTAAAGAATCCATATATCCTAAAATGTGTCCATAAAAAATGACAAATGCATGTTAATAACGATCACTAATTTGTTATACGATATGCGTTTAAAAAAAATTATGCAAAATTCCAAGTGGAAAATTCCAAGCAACAAAACCCGTGCGTACTATGATGTACGACTGATCGGACTGCCGACTGATTACCGTCCTTCGTCATCGTCTTTGCGTGTTGTTATTATTTTTCAACAAAAGAGTATTTAGCTATTGGAGAAATGACCATGTTTCTTGAATGAAGTACTTCCTAGCGTATTTTTCTTATTATCTTAAAACAAAGTAACTTGCACTTGGTCGAATGAAAATAGATTCAAGAGAAATTTTCGAATTTTTCAAGAGAACCAGTTTTCTTGAGTTAAGAGAGTTTTTCTTCAGGCAAAATATTTTCTTTTACGCTAAAATAAATTCTGTTGCCACTAAATTTTTCAAGAACGATGACGACTTTAGTTCAAGTCTATCTTTTTTATCAGTGCACCTTTTCGGTAAAGTAAAGCATACAGTGTCCGGCAATAGTAGACACGTCGGACATCTGTAGCTCCTAACATTAAAAACTTAGGAATTTTGTTTAACTGCAAACCTAAAGTATACCGGGTGGGTTTCAAAAGTGGTTCACCCCCTATAACTTTTTTATTTTTTCAGATAAAAAAACGAGTTTTGGAATGTTAGTTATGTTAGTATATGACATAAATTAGGATTGATTGGTGCATTCAATTGAAATGGTGGCTGCAATAACCAGGCAGATCCACTTTTTTTCGAAAATGAGATTTTTAATGAATTGCCCTTTAAAAAAATTGGCCGATCCTTTGGCCGATTTCCCACAAATTAATTAAAATCGAGCTGCTTGGTTATTGCAGCCACCCCTTCAATTGTTTTTGGTCACTTCCTGTTTCATCGGAAACGACTTCAACTTTTGATTTTTAAATGGCACCCTAGTTTTTTGTTTGCTTTATTTGATAGAAAATGACACTCTGAATAGAATGACATATTATATGTTAACTTTGGCATTTTCTCATATGGTTTATTTGAAATTGTAACATGCGGTTCATAACGACAATTTGACTCAAAATACCAAGTGCGTGGTAGCAAATTATTCTTAAAAAAATGCTTTTTGCAAATATGCTAATGAGCCACCCTCGCCTCGTTCCATTTGAAAAAAAAATGAGATATGATTAAAAATGCGATTTGGGTATCTTTAAACAGACCAGAACAAGACACGAAAAACAAGACGATCAAATCTATTTTCCAAGTCTCATTGATTAAAAATTAGTGTTTTTAACACAGCCATGGAACTCTAGATTGAAATTTAAAATACGATTTTTTAAAGCGAAAATGTCAAAAGTTGACATATGATATGGCATTCTATTCAGAATGTCATTTTCTATCGAAGAAATACCAGATGCCATTTAAAAATCAAAAGTTGTAGTAATTTTCGGTAAAACAGGAAGTGACCAGAAAGCAAAAAAGTGTGAGTGGATCGAGGGATATTAATAAATAGATAAAAAAATATTTTTTCAGCCTTTTTTAAAAAAATTATTAAAAATACAAGAACTGTCCTGATATCAAAATTATATTAGGTATTTACTTTAGATGGTCTGTACTTACTTTTTCTTTATAAATATCGTAATTTTAAATCTTACAGGGTGTTCAAAATTCTACGCCAAACTTTCTAAAATATAAAATGTTTCTTCGTTTTTTTAATGGAAGACCCGGTATATTATTTTTTCAATAAACGGAAAATTAAAAAATGAATTTTTTTTGTATTTAGAGTATTTCAAAATTTTTAACGGCTTTGCAGATACACGCTGTATTATTTCATATGGTTCTTTCAACGGTAAAATATGAGAGAAAAATTATTGTGTGGCTTTGATAAAAGTTTACTGTCGAAAATGCCATATGAAATATAAAACTGCAAATATCTGCGGAATTGTTAAAAATTTTGAAATACTCTCCATCTATTAAAAAAATAATATACCGGGTATTCCATTAAAAAAAAACAGAAAAATTATTTTATATTTTAGAAAGTTTGGCGTAGAATTTTGAACACCCTGTATGACTTAATATTACGATATTTATCGCAAAGTAAGTACAGACCATCTAAAGTAGATGTCTAATATAGTTTTTATTTCAGGACAGTTATTGTATTTTTAATATTTTTGTAGATAGGCTGAAAAAAATATATATATTATTTATTTATTAATATATCCTAATCTATATCTGTAATTTTGGTCTTTAATTATCGTCCGTTAAAAGAAATTGTGGTTAGAAATCAAAAGTTGATTGTTTATAAGCTAAAAATTAGGCATTCTCTATGGATGCAACTGACTACAGCAAACTGTTGCTAATATATTCGATTAACTTTAGTTGTATTTTTGAGACATTCTAAATGATCGTAAACTCTTGAGTATAAAGTATAATTGAAACCATCAAATTATTCCAATAATTTCAGGTTCTGAATGAAGCTTTATTATAGAACTTCTCTTCGAGGTTGATTCATTTTTTCAATGGAGATGAATAATTTTTCTTTAGGTTAATAAAAAAAACCCGAAAGCCACGGTTTAACTTTAGTTCTTCAAAAGGTGTTTTTAAAATAGCGTCAGGTTAGTAGTCAGAAAAAAATTCTGTGAGGTTTATTAATACTTATGAAAATTATGAGTGTATTAGTAATTTGTAGTTTATGGCCCAGGAGAAAAAGTCTAGCTGCAACTTTTTCAATAAAAAAATAAATTGATTTGCATCTATCCTTAAATTTTTTTGTAATGCCTATGATCTTCTAACTGTAGGTGATAATCATAATAATAATCATAATCCCTACCATGTTATATAGAAGCGAAACCTGGGTGCCGTACCGCAGATATATGAACGCATTAAGCCAGCTGCAACATAGTCACCTTAAACACCTCTTACGAATCAAATGGTTCCACCATGTCTCAAACGTATCGGTCCTTGAAAAAGCTAGCTGCGAGACCGTTGAAGTCATGATTACTAAATCCCGCTTAAAATGGAGTGGTCATGTATGCAGGATGCAAGAAAACCGTCTACGGTGATATCCACAAAACACATACACAAGGAGAAGTGCGAGCGCCTTGCTAAATATTGGAAAGTGAAATTGACGTTTAAATTTGACACTGTTGACAAGTCTACTGCTACTAGCGCCCCCAATTTCGCTTGTAGGAACTACGGACTATTGGGAAATCCTCCCACCTCCACTGAGGTGGCCGAGCCCCATTCGGATTCTGGGGGGGGCTCATTTTCACACGACGACAGTGATCCAGCAGTGGTACACTTGGCTGCTGGATCTTCCCAAGCCACAAGTGCACAGGAGAATGCTACCCAAGGCAGCAAAGGCGCCGGGAGTATCTCCTCTCGACTGGAGAATATGGAGATCGGAGGACAACCGATGATGATCTCTCCATAGACTCCGACTCCGAGGAGGGGCTGCTCAATCCGGAAGCCGACGCAGGCCAAGGGAAAAGCATCAAGAGGAAAAGTCTAACGGCGTTCCAAAAGGCCAAAAAAGTCTACCGGAACGCTCAGACTTTTTTGAAAAAGATGAGCTTGAAGAAGAAGGAAGACTTGACCGAACGGGAAAGAAACCTCATCAAGCTCAACGAGAGAAAAATCTCCAAATTCGAGGCTGACCAACAGTCAAAGAAAATGGAGGTGATTCCTGAGGAAGGGGAGAAGCCGTCCTCCAAATCGGTGAGAAGGCTTCAGAGGTCCGACGCTATTGTGGAATCTCCAAAGTCAGCAGACCCCAAAAAACCAAAATCTGAAAAGATACCGGTTAAAAGGGGTCGGTCTGGCGAGGGAGAAGGAAACGTAGCAAAAAGGGCTAAACCCTCGACTAGCTTCGATTCGCCGGACGAATGTCAGGTCGCTGTCATTGATCGAGCTGATCTAGATGGCAAAATGACGCCCGAAAGGTGGATGGCGGTTGAGTCGAGGATCCTGATGGCTATCGCCGAAAAGGAGGGAGGCAGCGACGAGGAAGTGATCTTCGACGGGGCTGGATGGCAGAAAGGTGTCAAAGTTGTGGGTTGCAGCAACAGGTTGTCGCGAGACTTCCTAACGCAAGTAATCCGCAACTGCAACGACATCTGGCCAGGAGCCCGACTAGAGGTCATTCCCAGATCGCAACTGCCCCTAAGAAAAACGATCTCATTATGGATCCCTCCTCCAGTACCGGAGAAGGATGAGACAACGATGAAGATCTTGGCGAGACAAAATAAGAACCTATGGACACAGGACTGGAGGGTAGTCTCATCAGTCGCCAGTCCAAACGGAAAAGGAAGGGATATAGTGATCGCCATTGACGAGGCATCACTAGATCGCTTGAGGAAATCGGAAGGAAGCATCAAATTTGGTCTCGGGGCTCTAAAGGCGAGGCTTCCTAACGACAAGAATGGCACCAAGTCAACCAGGGCTGCGGGTGGTTCAGATTAATCTGAACCACTGTGAGGCCGCGACGGAGGATTTGATGCTGTTCATGAGTGAAAAGAAGGTGGACGTGGCCTTAGTCCAGGAACCATGGATCGCAAGAGACAAAATCCAGGGACTGAGGTCAAAAGAATACATTCTACTTCACCCACAGATTACAGGTAAAAAGAGAGCGTGTATAGTAGCAAGAAGAGCACTAAAGCTTACATTGCTATCCCATTACAGCACAAACGATCTGAGCGTGGCCACGTGCGAGGACCAAAAGGGGTTCAAACTTCTACTGGTCTCAGCATACATGCCATACGACGAAGAGAATCCCCCGCCGGAAGCGGTCCGAAATCTGGTTCGAGAAGCCAGAAGAATGGGCCAACAGCTGGTGATAGGATGTGACGCCAACGGCCATCACGTCCAATGGGGAAGCAAGGATATCAATGAAAGAGGTGAGTCAATAATGGATTTTATACTTTCTAATAACCTTACTATATGCAACAGAGGCAACGTGCCAACGTTTGCAAATAAAATTAGGCAGGAAGTTTTAGATCTAACCTTGACCACGGAGGGACGGGGTTTGATAGTCGAGGATTGGAGGGTTGATCTGGAGAGATCCTTCTCCGACCATAGGAGAATACTCTTTAGGATTAAACGAGAAGTCCCGCTTGTTAAACCCTATAGGAATCCTAGAAAGACGGACTGGAGTAAATATGAAAAACTCGTGAATAGGTATTCTAGCGAAGGGGAACTAACCCATATGCCGGAGAAATCGAATCGCGACTATATAGACAATACGGTTGAGAAATTAGGAGAAGTGCTTATTAGAGCTTTTAAAAATTCATGCCCTGTTAGCCGACCCCGTAAAAACACCAAACCGTGGTGGAACGCGGAGTTACGGCAGACTAGGACAGGAATAAAGAAGCTATACAATAAAGCACAAAAGGAGAAAACGGAAGAAAGTTGGGACGTTTATAGAAAGTGTTTCAACGAATATAAAAAGAAAATAAGAGAGGCTAAATGGGTATCGGTAAAGGAATTCAGTGAGTCCATCAGGGACACCAACGAGGCGGCCAGACTGAGGAAGGTACTGTCCAAAGAACCGATGGTACCAAGCAACATCAGGAGACCAGACGATTCGTGGACTGAATCCAACGCCGAGACCCTCAATCTTCTAATGGAGACCCACTTCCCTGGCTGCAAGGACCCTGAACCAAACGAAATCGATCGGCAAGAGCCGAGAGACGACAATGGATCAGGGGACGAAGCAGAGAAGAGGGAGAAGATCAGCAGGACCATCACAGAGGAGAGGGTAGCATGGGCAATTCGTTCATTTAGCCCATACAAGTCGGCAGGAGTGGACGAAATAACACCAATCATGCTGCAAAAAGCTCCAAGGAGCATCAATACCCTACTAACCAGGATCTTCCGGGAATGCCTATATTTGGGGCATATTCCAAAGAAGTGGAGAGAGGTAAAAGTGGTCTTCATACCTAAGGCGGGTAAACCAAGCCACTCTTTACCCAAGGACTTCAGACCTATTAGCCTATCATCGTTTCTACTGAAAACACTAGAGAGGCTGATAGATCTACATATTAAGGAGACTACAGATATTGAGAAGCAATGTGCTGCGCAACACGCATACCTTAAAGGTAAGTCAGTCGAAAGTGCTCTGCATTCGGTAGTAGGTACAATTGAAAAATCCCTCAGGGATAAGGAATACACATTAGTGGCTTTCTTAGACATAGAGGGTGCTTTCAATAATGTAAAGACAGAGGCGATCAAAAAAGCCATGGAGGAACTAAAGGTAGAGCAATTAACCATCAACTGGGTGTTAGAAATGCTAGAGAACAGGACTATCACATCGGAGATGGGAAACAGCTCAGCCAAAAAGTGTGCAACAAGAGGCACGCCACAAGGAGGGGTATTATCACCTCTGCTGTGGCTGATTGTAATGAACCCGATCCTGACCTCTCTGACAATGAAGGGAATTAGGATAAAGGCATATGCAGACGACGTGGTAATATTGATCGTTGGCAAAGACTTGCAGACGATCAGTGACATCATGGAATCTGCTCTGAAGAAGTTAACGGAATGGGCAAAAGGAATGGTTTGGGCATCAACCCAGACAAAACCGAGCTCATTCTGTTTACAAGAAAATACAAGATACCCAAGTTCACGCTACCAAAGCTGGAAGGGAAGACACTTGTACTTGCTAAGGAGACAAAATATTTAGGAATCATTCTGGACTCGAAGCTTTCCTGGAAAAGGAACACGGAGGAAAGGATGATAAAGGGAATAAATGCATTCTATGCATGTAAAAAACTATTTGGAAAGAGATGGGGTCTGCAACCGTACATTATACACTGGATGTACACTGCTATAGTTCGACCAATCATCACTTATGGAGCACTAGTATGGTGGGAAGCGGTACTTAAAGAGACTAATAGTAAAAGCCTCACAAAAGTACAGCGATTAGCAGCTCTAGGTACAACTGGAGCAAGGAACAACACAGCGCAAGCTGCGCTAGAAGCAATTCTGGACTTGCAATCAATCGACTGGCTCGTAAAGGATCTGGCCGCTAAGGGTGCCCTAAGATTAAGGGAATCCAATCTGTGGAACCAGACCAACTACGGTCACTCGAGGATATTGCCAGTGATAGGGAAAATCATGGTGAACCGAGTCCACATCTGCTAGACCAGAAAACGGACTATATGCTCACCAAACATGATTTTGGAGAAAAGATAAGAATTCGCATTCCGACAAGAGAAGAATGGGAAAGCAACCGAGTAATGAACACTCAAGAGATAGCAGTCTACACAGATGCTTCCGCAAATTCAGGGGGCACAGGTGTGGGCATCTTCTCAGAGAAACTAGACATCCGACGATCTTTGAGGCTATCGGATGGCTGTAATGTTCTACAAGCAGAGGTTTACGCCATAAAGGAAGCGGCTAGTTGTATACGAGAGAAAATTGCTGATAGACCAATAGGGGATATAGTGATATACTCTGACAGCTTGCCCGCATTAAGAAGCATCACCATGCAATCAGTGAGATCGAAAACTGTGATGGAATGCCGAGAAGCACTGTCCTGGCTGCGTCGGGGTGGGGCTACTCTGTGCTGGGTGCCAGGCCACAGCAATGTGGTGGGCAATCAGGAAGCAGACAGACTCGCCAAAGACGGGGCCAGGGGAGAGGCCGTGGCAGATGACCCACCACTTTTGACGATCAACACACTGAAGGAGGCTATAGGAACTGCCATCAAGGCCAAGCAGCAAGAGACGTGGCAACACCGTGAGGACTGTGCTACAGCTCGAAGACTATGGCCAGTGGTAGATAGCAAAAAGACAAAACAGCTACTAGAGCATAAAAAGGACCTAGTACGCATAATTGTAGGTGTCGTCACTGGAAACTGTTCCACGGGGGTAAACCTCGTAAGATGGAAAGTTTCCGACGACGACTACTGCAGAGAATGCGGAGAGGAAGAAGAAACCATAGAGCACCTGCTGTGCCACTGTCCGGCACTGGAATACCGACGCATTAAAACTTTAGGGCAAGGTTTTTTGGAGGGACTAGAGGAAGCAGCAGAAGCCAACATCAGCGACATCGGCAACTTTGCAAAGAGCTGGAAGTGCTTTAACGCAAAGAAAGAATGAGAGGAAGGTTTGGTAAAACAATACAGGGGTATCGCAATGGGCCCAAGGCCTCCGAGTGA
This sequence comes from Sitophilus oryzae, assembly GCF_002938485.1. Lineage (NCBI taxonomy): Eukaryota > Metazoa > Arthropoda > Insecta > Coleoptera > Curculionidae > Sitophilus > Sitophilus oryzae. The sequence goes on along the minus strand of NW_022146187.1, from coordinate 587,550 downwards.
GGGATCAAATATGATCCCAAACCCCAGCAACCTAACCTAACCTAACCTAACCTAACTACGGACTAAATTGTCACGCATGGCGGGAAGTTTAAAAAAATAAAAAAAAAATATTTCTTCATTTATTTTTAATTATGACATACACAAAAACACAAAAAATACACCATTTTTTAAAAATATGTTTAATATCAATATCAAATATACAACAGAAATTAATTTCACCACAATAAATTAATAAAATTAAAAGAATAATGTTACAAGTAGATCAAGAGACAAAATTAATTATAACAAAACTGAAAAAAATGTCGTCATAGATGGCTTAGAAATAAAAGATATATCATAATTTTGAAAGTAAAATTATATGGGAAATGTCATCGATCATCATTTTTAAGCCAACTGGACGATTATTTCAAACATACAAGCTGAGTTCGTTCATAGTGCTCTGAGAAATCTAGATAAAGAAAGAATAATAAATTAAAAGTATTCCAGGGGAAAAGAGAGGAAAAACCTGTATCGTCTCTGATATCTGTCAGGGTACTGTTGAAAGTATCATCTTTTTGCTCGAAGTTTTCAGGTCGATCAAAAAGATGACATTTACAACAATACTTTGCTGTAACTTTCACAAATATCAGAGAGAGTACATACGGGTATTGCCTCTCTTTTTCTCTGGGATGCTTTATATCTGTTGTTCTTTGTTTATCTATATTTCTCAGAGCATAATGCCGAACACGACTACAGTATATAATAGTTTCAATATCCGAAGTGGAAAGATCACCTTTCTGTTTTGTACTATGGTCCCTTTCTTCCGATGGCTCATCTCGTTGATATTTAGGAAGGATAAATAGGAAGGAAAATATAAAATTCAATTTGATTTGATGATCTTTTTCTGTCACCTAAAATTAGGAGAACGACAATCAGCATGTTAAGATGAAAAAAAAAAATTATCAGCACTTACCTACACGTTAGTCCGAGGAGTTTTATTAAAAACCCATATATGCCTAAATAATTTATGTATTAAACTTGCAAAGCAAAATGCAGCGTGTAAACAAAAGAAATAAAATGGCGACAAGTCAATGTCAACGACCCGACAAGGAGAAAAGTGGTGTTCGAATAACAAATTATGGGTCACCAAAAATTGTTTTTGTCTCCTTTCAACGCACAGTTTAGAAAGAAAAAGAGATGAACTGGAAAACTAAAAGAACGTCAAGGTTTTATCTGTCACTCTTGTCAATAATTTATCGGTAAGGAAGATTCCTAGAAAATCGCTTGTAGTCAAGTTTTCAACCATTGCCAGTTCTCCCATAAGAAGTGTCATCCACCTGGTGATATCCCTTCTTTACGGTGAGCTTGTAGACGGTAAGAGAAAACCAGGTGGACAACTCAAAAGGTCAGGGTTGGCATGATTTAAATCAAATGATTTAAATCATGATTTAAATCGTGATTTAAATCAAGTGATTTTTTTAATTTTAATCAGGTGATTTAAATCAAAAAATCAACTTTTTTAAAACTTTACAATAAATCGAAAAATAACTGTAAAAGTTATAAAAATGTGTCCTAGAAAACTATAAAAAATATTTCTATAACATATATACCCTATATCTATTCGTTAAATAAAATGTTACACTTGCTATTGTAACGGTTAAATACGTTTAATAAATCGAAAAAAAATTGTAAATGTTATAAAACTTTATAAAAAATGATTTGTATAACACATATACCTACTAGATATCTATTCATCAATTAAAATGTTGGACCGGTTTTTGAAGTAATTTCGTGTGAATCCATTATACTTCTAACTTCTAAAGGGCAGAGATTCATTTTGAAATTTCTGTACAAGTGACAAAAAATGCTGTTCGAATACATTTCATTCGCAACCTCTAGTGCAGAAAAGGGTTCTTTTGTTGTTAGACTATATCTTCAAATCTTTGTCAGAAAATATGCTGTTTTATATTTCTTTATTTTACACTTTGACAATATATAATACTAATTTGATTCTCGACTTAAGACTATTTCCGAACAATAGTGTATTGTGTAAGGAGTAAAAATTAAAAATTATACTTTTTTGACGAGGTTGTACGTTTGACGGACCAGTGTAAACAGGGAGGCACAAATTGGAATTTGGAAATTCGATTTAAATAATATTTTCTATTAAAATCAAAAAAATCTGATTTAAATCAAAAACATCTGATTTTTTTTGATTTTTTTAAAAATATCATGGTTTTTTCCAACCCTGCAAAAGGTACAAGGATATTTTCCACGAAAACTTAAAGGGGATAAGCATGCAGAATGAGTGGGAAGAAGCAGCGCACAATAGAACGCAATGGAGAAGAATTTTATTGTAAACTGAGATAACAGCGACAACCAAAAGGTAAAGAGGCAACAAAGCTATAAGATTTTTGAATGTCCGGAGATAATATCACGTATTGGGAATTTCAGTCACAGAAAAGCTCATGAAAGAAAACGCCTTGCGTAACCATCTTCTGATGCGTGTGAAATACTCGTCAGCGAGTAATGGCAGTAATAGTCGTAGTAGTAGTAGGTGATGCATTTAATTATTAGATGCACAATAAAGGTAGTTCTGTGGCTTATCCATTATCTTATTTTACGCAATAAACATTATTTTTTTCAAAATTTTGGCAATTTTATACCAATTATTCGAATCTTTTTAATATCAAATGTGCCCGTAAATGTGTAAATACAGAATATTATCTATACTAATATATAAAATACATACTGGATTAATCACGATCCTGCTCATACCACTCAACGTAAGAAGCACTCAACGTAAGAGGCATACAGGTTGATTCTAGGGTGTAGAGGTTCGATAAGAAGGGATTTTTCGAAATTCCAGTTCCAAGGGGGTGAAACCACCCCTCAAATATTACAATATTTTTTATTTAAAAAACGGTCAAGTTTCCGAAAAAATGCCTAAACACGTATATTTTATTTTGTTTTTTTACATATTTTAAGATTTTTAAAAAATGTATACAGGGTGTTTCGACAGATCTGGTCACTGATTAATCACGATCTTGCTTAAAGCGTTTGACGTAAAAAGCTGATTTTTGGAAAACGGATTGACTTTAGGGTGCAGAGGTTCGATAAGAAGGGGTTTTTCGAAACTCGAATTCTAAGGGGGTGAAATCACCCCTCAAATATTAGAATGTTTTTTTTTATTTAAAAACCGGTGAGTTTTTCGGAAAAACACGTATATTTTATTTTGCTGTTGTACATATTTTAAGATTTTTTAAAAAATTATACAGGGTGTTTCATAAAATTTGACCATTGAGTAATCACGATTCTGCTTAAACTGCTTGACGTTTAAAGCTGATTTTTGGCAAACGGATTAACTGTGGGGTGTAGAGGTTCGATAAGGAGGGGTTTCTTGAATCTCAACTTCCAAGAGGGTGACAACGCCCCTCAAATATTACAAAATTTGTTATTTAAAAGATGGTTAGTCTTGTGGGAAAACGCTTGATTTGTTTTGTTTTTTTATATAGTTTGAAGATTTTTAAAAAATCATACAGGGTGTTCCAAAAAGTTGGGTAATTGATTAACCACGATGCTGCTTAAACTGCTTGACGTAAAAAGCTTATTTTTGGCAAACGGATTTTTCGAAAGTTAAATTCCAACGAGATGAAACTACCCCTCAAATATTACCAAGTTATATAATAATACCGCCATATTATTTTTTCTCATGCAGACATAAATATGAGAAAATTTTATCCAGTTTGTATGTTAATGGAAATTCTTGCTTTGCTTTATCATCACCATTACAAATGATTAATTCGATGCGAACGAAGTCGCGGGTATACGCTAGTTTATATATAAATATAAGTTAGTTAATTAGTTATAATATAAGTTTGTTAAATTATTGTTATATAGTTTCTGATCAGTTCACTTGATTCGTGAAAACGCGCTTTTGCTATTTCTGTATGAATTTCTTTCTGTGCGGAAATTCCCCCTATCCTGACGCAAATTATTGCGAAATTTTGTACGCCGGGTCACATACTTTTGCAATCAGTCGGCAACTATCAAACCTATAACTTTTTTATTTTTTCAGAAATGAACCAACAACAACAAGATTTGGTAAGTTAGTATATGACATAAATTGGGATTGATTGACTTATTCAATTGTTTTCGGTCACTTCCGGTTTCACCGGAAATGACTACAACTTTTGATTTTTAAATGGCACTCTCGGTATTTTTTTACTTTATTCGATAGAAAATGACACTGTGAATCGAATGACATATCATATGTCAATTTTTGACATAGTCATTCAAAAACAAATTCTATTGTAAATTTCAATCTAGAGTGCCATTAAAAACACTAATTTTTAATCAAGGAGCCTTGGAAAAATAGATTTGATCGTCTAGTGTTTTTAGTGTCTTTTCCTTGCCGGTTAAAAGATGCCCAAATCGTATTTTTAATCATATCTCAATTTTTTCAAATGGAACGAAGGTGGCTCATTAGCATATTTGGAAAAGGCATTTTTTTACGAATAATTTGATACCACACACTTGGTATTTTGAGTCAAATTGTCGTTATGAACCGCATGTTACAATTTCAAATAAACCATATGCCAAAATGTCAAAAGTTGACATATGATATGTCATTCGATTCAGAGTGTCATTTTCTATCGAATAAAGTAAAAAAATACCGATGGTGCCATTTAAAAATCAAAAGTTGTAGTCATTTCCGGTGAAACCGGAAGTGACCGATAACAATTGAATACGTCAATCAATCCCAATTTATGTTATATACTAACATACCAAATATCGTTGTTTTATCTGAAAAACTAAAATAGTTATAGGGGTGAGCAACTTTTGTGACGCACCCGGTATAAATTAATCAATGGAAACACTAATAACATTTAGGTAGGAAATAATGTCTGTAAATTTGTGATATTTTTTTTGTCACTGGAATAAAATCTGGCAACAAAATTTTTCCAGTGTCTTAAAAACTAGAATTCTTTTCAAGATTGAAGATTCTTTTGGAGATAGTTTTCTTCTAAAATTATTGCCACTTGCCACTACGTTATACGACAGTGATGACGAATCTATGACACGCGTGTCAGTGCTGACACTCGAGCTCATTTTTGGTGACACACATCTTCTCTTCAAAGATCAGAAATTTAATAATTCAAATATTTCTCTTTCATAACGGCCAAAGTTGCTTATTAATAATAATATTAATATTTACGTTAATAATAATTTAATTCTGAAACCAGACGTACGAGACATTCCCTGTATCGGAGAAATATCTTCGGTATGTTTGAATTTTATAATACCAGTAATCAGTGCAACGACACTGCAGAGAGTTAATGATAGAATGTAGAATGAGTGGGAGGGCGGTTAATCATCGCGACTATAAAGATCTATTGTGTATCCCTTTCTTAACTCATCCTACATGGGGATTTCCTTGTTGTAGGGGAACAGGATATGACATCCTCGTATAACAACACATGTTCGTCTTCCCAGGAGTAGACATCTACCTCCACCAAGGGTATACATCTTTCCACGGCCGGGGTATTCCCCGTGCCCTTTACAATCGAGGAGCTTGTCTCTCGCTGAGGTACCTGTGAGGTGGAGGTTGGATGTGAGTTTTGTCGCCTACCCAGTCCCAGGGGTCACGAGCCGCCACTCGTCTATGATTACCTTTAAAAATAATATTGCATTAAATTGCTTTCATTTTGTCTTTGTGTATTAGTTATTTTCTAATTCTAATAATAGAAACTCGTTTGCGTTTATAAAATACAAACAATGAAATATATTAAGAGTTCTTAAAAATGTTGAACCAACTCTAATTGATTTTGTAACCGAGCTAGCATACCTACGTCGAATACGCCTCTGCGAGGCAGCATATATATGTATAGGTAGATTTCAATTAAAATGGAGAATTGAAAATCTTTTATGTAGGACCCTCGACGGGTGTTTTAGTAGCAGTCGATTTATAATTTATTATACTAGCTGTATATACAAATCTAATTAAAAGTTTAAACAATTTCCGTGTTACGTTTTATCACCATTTCGTTTAAGAAATGTTGATATTTATAATTCTAGCCTGAGGGTATCAGCTGTTAACCCTTCGGCGGTCGCGCTTTATTTTTTACACGAAAGGTCGCGCGGGTATTCTGAGCCCGCATGCTAAATTCGAGAGATCTTAAGGGTTGCTAGTGGTGTGAAGACATAAAATAATATGATAGTCAAAATAAAAACTATTTAATGACATGCCTCATTACAAATAGCAAATATCAACATAAAATATTTAACATAAAACAATATAAAATACGCAAAACACGAACTACTAAATATTATTCAGAAACAAAATGAATAATAATAATGAAAAAATCAATCCATATAACAGATTACAGAACATTTGTGCGTGCTCAAAACATATAAAATTGTGACACTGTACACAAGAGTAACGAGTTGGTCTGTTTTTCCGCCAGTGCTTCAGAATCTGAAATGTTTTCTGTATCAGAATTTATTTCCAGCCCTTGCCTTTATATAATTCCACTTCTCCTTCCTTCTCCAAACAGTCTCACATGAGCTATTGTAATCGTTCTTGCTCTGTCTCATATGAGCAAATCTAAAAAAATAATAATTATGTAATAAAAAAATGTCAATTATTCACTTTTTTAATTACAATTTACTCATTTTCAATTTAAACAAATCAGTAAAATAGCTTACCTTACACGACATTATAAAATTACTTATGTAAAAGGAATTACACAAATGCCCGGACTGACACTCCGCATATGAGTATAAAAAGACACTAACTACATTAAACGATGTACATTTCTCATAAAATAGGCAGAGACAGGAAGATATTAAGCGGCGCGGAATCTGTTGTTGTGAATGTTTCCATATTTTCGAAATATCGGGAAAAATAGGTACCTGCGCACTGTGAGTCCGTGCGCGCTTTCCGGGGGGTTAAGATAACAGACCCTTAATAAAAGTTTGCATAGAGATTCCATAGGTGACGTAACTGAGCACCGAGGAACGACTTTTGGAAATTCGCCTTAAGGGGTGAAATGAGAGATGAATGTGGTATAAAAAAAATTCTGTCCTAGAAGTATGAAATTTTGCACAGAAGTCCCTTTAGTGGCCTAATAATTGAACACTAAGATACCTTTTTCGGAAATTCATCTTCTAAAGGGGTAAAACCAGAGGTGAAAGTTTCTATATTTTTTTTTAAATCAGTCCTAGAGTATGAAATTTTGCACAGAGGTCCTTAAGTCACGAAAGTTTGTAATCAAAAGCAATTTTTCTATTTGGCAAGTTCATCAGCTATGGGAGTAAAATTAGGGTTAAAATCGGTTCTAGAAGTATGAAATGTTACAAAAGGGGATCCTTAGGTGACGTAATTGAGCAGTAAGTAGCGATTTTTAGAAGTTCGACCCTTAAGGGGGTGAAATGAGAGGTGGATGTTGTTTATAAAATATTAAAATCTGGTACTAGGAGTATGAAATTTTGTACAGAAGTGATAAAGTAAGTATAAAGTGATAAAGTAAGTATAAAAAAGCGATTTTTGGAAAATCATTCCCTAACAGGGTAAAATGTTTGTACAAAAATTTGTTAAAACGTTTCTAAAAGTATGATATTTTGCACAGAAGAGACGAAAGTGCGAATACAAAAAAGCAATTTGTCTAAGAGGGTTAACTTAGTATTGAAAGTTTGTAAAATTAATTTGTTATATAAATATGCAATTTTGTACAAAGGTTCTTTAACTGACGAAAGCGAGTACTAAAAAAGCGATTTGTGGAAATTCATTCCCTTAAGCTGGATTTATAAACTCGGAAGTTGGCGTTCAGTTGAGGTTCACGGCAGTTGAGGTTCAATATTTTTGCATTTATAAACTGTCAGTTTCGGTTGTAGGTTAGGTTTGGAATTGTGAAAATTTCGAACGTTTTTCTTTCGATTTAAAAATACTTCTGGTATTTGTCAAAGTTCAAACACAGTAATCCACGATTACGCAAAATATAAACATCACATTAACAGAAATAATGAAACAACAATAAGGGTCATTTTCCAATGCATCGGCGTACTGTGCTTCACGTGATCGACAGGCGCTTATTCATTGGCTGTCGCCGAACGTCGCCAGCGGTCGCCAACTGCCCGCAACTGCCGACATAAACATTGACCATCTTTGAACTCCACTGAACGTAAAACGAACTGCCAACTTTTCGACCAACTGACTTTATAAATGCGCGCGTTCATTTCATAGCGTTGAACATTTTGAACGGCAACTGAACCTCAACTGAACCTCAACTCCCGAGTTTATAAATCCAGCTTTAAAGAGAGAAACTAGGCGTGAAAGTTTGTAAACATTTTTTTTTAAATCCGTTATAGGAATTTGAAATTAGCTCAAATGTTCTTTATTGATGTCTCACTTAAGCAAAAAATGTACATGTTCTGCCAAAATATGATTTTACTGCCAATGACTGTGAAGAAGACTGCCATGTCTGCCATATAATTTTAGTCGACTGATACCAATGACTGCTAGCGACTGCCAAGAAGATGTGCATGTAATTCAAACAGTGAGACACTCATGTAATTTGACACATTATTGTGATCATAGATTTAGTAAGAACAGATATCACATTAGACATTTTAGCCCTATCATACAATCGGAGGTTGACTACGTACTGTAAAAACCAACTGAGATAGAGAAGGCGACATTGCCGCATCTCAAATTTGCGCCTATCTACTCAGTTTGATTTGCAGAAAAGGTGACTTTAAAACCTTTACCGGATGTCAATAAATCTCAATTTCTTAAATAAATTAATAGTTTATTTTTAAAGAAGCATGCGTTGTAATATGTTATTAATCAGAGGATATATGCGTTACTATTAAAGGACATGTTTACTGTTTAATGTGCTAAAACGTCTAGAACTATTGGCAACGTCGCTGCTAGTCTTCCCGAATGAAATGAGCCGTCCGTCCCACCACCCCTCGCGACGGCCCTTGGTCCGTTATAGCGTACTACGTTTAGCTTGCGGTGTGTTTGAAGTCGGAATCAAGACGAAAGTGAACTTTCAGTGTTTTTTAGTGGTTTTTGTTTTTGTTTAACAACGACAGTGTCAAGTGTGTGGAAAAATAAGCTCAAATTACCCGAATTTGTCTTTTCACAGGTGGGTATTGTTTTCGTCATTGTACATAGGCGTCCCACAAGGGAGCCTCTCACAATCAAAATAATTTCTAATTATATTTGTAATTAATCTATTAAAACAAGAACGTAGTAGCCAGTAATTGAATTATAATTCGTCTCAATGACTACCTAAGTGTTGTAGATCATAACAAATTTGAATATAAACGTTGCATTTGAAATTTTATTATAAGTCAGAAAGTGACATTTTTTTCTTAAAATTGTGTCATTTCTGATCATTATATACGATATTCTAAAGGAATTTTGCTCAACAAATAAACAAAGGTGTTACCCGACCTTTTTTACATTTTATTGCTTTATTATATCTGCCCCTTCGGCCTTGTTTAGACAACTTTTTACCACTGTACAAATACCTCTTCCTAGAGTTATATGTACGGTGTGTTTACCTTTTTTTTAGAATGGGACGAACTGTAAATAATTCTTAGGCTACTAGTTTTATACATACCTATATACAGAGTGACCCAGGCCTCCAAAAAAGCTTTTTACCTATTATTACTAGCTGCTCTCGCCATCTAGCACTCGCCATAGTAGTACGTTTTGTACTCAAATGCTATTTTCTACTTTTATGCTTTTCGTTTGTCGAATTGAGGGTTACAGCAAAGTCGGCCTGACGATGGAGATAAATCTTCGAAACCGGTCGTCGAATGGCTGTTCCCTTCAGTCTGATGAACTTAATGCAGAGAATAAGCATATATGTAGGGATTAGGCCTTAATAATTTTTTGCTTCTTGTATTTTGTTTATTTATACAAACCCTACCAAGCCTTGAGCTCCATCTACGGTAACGTAGATGAAGCAAACGTAATTCATTATTATGCGACAGAAATCCCATACTGTAGCACACATGTTTGATACTTTTAATGAATCAATTTTCAATTTTCTCATTAAATATTGATTTTAGGTATAGGAAGTTATTAATAATACAAGATTAAACAACTATTACACAGTACTTCACAGGAAGCTATCGATTGCGGACTAACTAAATCGTTACTAATTACTAATTTTGAAGTTTTTTTAAGATCAAAAATGGTAAAACTAAAACCTAAACTATCATTTCAGATTAAACGGGAAGTTCTAAATAATGTTGCCTATTCTAAACAAGAAAAATTTATTTATAAGTTTTATAACATCTCTAATTAAATTTGGACGAAAAGAATATTTCTGTTTGCTGTAGGTAATCTTCTCAGGGAAAATACGAAAATAAAAATGACTTTTTAAGTCAAAAAAATTCAAAAGGACAAGTTATCCCAAAAAAGGACTGTCCTTTTAAAAAAAGGACAGGTGGCAACCCTAGGTATTTCTGGAATGGAAATTTAATGGCAAATCTACAACTTTAGTTTGAAAATATGTTCCGGCCACCTATGTTTACAAAAATGTCTAAAATGTGCTTTACCATTGCCTCCATATTCTGAAAAAAAAATTGAAAGAAATGTCACCAACCACAAACCTAATATAGAACTGTTTCGGAAGCCTGAGTCACCCTATGAATATTCAAAAGTAACTGAAAGTTTATATAGAAGCAACTGAAAGTTTAAATTGAAAATCAACGTTGGAGCGATTTTCGAAAACCACCTACTAACGTTTCAACATAGGTATATGTGGGATATTAATTATAATTAGACCTTATATATTAGACCTTATAACAAAACTCATCTGACGAAAAAGTGTTAATGTAGTATATTAATATGGAGTATATATTTTACTAATTAATTTACTTTTACTTTACTAATTAAATGCTTTCCAAAAAACGATACGCCACTGGCCATTTGAACAATCGAAATGCTCCTAGTTGCCGGGGTCGGAAATTTTAGACTTCTCTGTCTCTTCTGTCCTTGTTTGACACATTGGAATGTTTGATACACTACCAACGAGTATTTATGAATGAGATGTTCGGTCTATCTCTCTATAATGTCTTTGATTGTGATGCATCTTAGGTTAAAACAGGAAATCCCATACAAATTTTGGACTCTCCAAATATTGGTTCCACTGTTTATTTTATAGTCAAGTCATAAATGGTTTTAAACTGTTCAAATATTGGTTCCCCTATTCAGGGGCGGATACAGGAATTTATTTTAGGGGGGGGCCCAAAAAAAAAGTAATGTAGAATATGGTATTTAGGGCGCCATTTTTAACTCAAAAGCTTAATATTTAACTCAATTTACAGATGTTAGGAGGGGCCCGGACCCCATGGGCCCCCCTCTGTATCCGCCACTGCCCCTATTAATTTTGCAGCTAAGTCGAATATAGAGTTATTGAAGGTCTATGCGGAAGACACTTGCCAAATTTGAGCAATTTTGGGCAAGCCGATTTTAAGTAATTTAAGAAAAACTGCATCTATTTTTTAATTAAAACTTAACAATTATACAGGGTGTTTCAAAACAAATGCGAAAAACTTTAGGGGGTGATTCCTTGTTCAAAATAAAGGGTAGTTTGCTTTATAAACGTTGGGTCAAAAGTCAACCATTAGGGAGATATCGCGGTACAAAGATGGCGGAAAAATAATGTTTTTATTTTTTATCTTGAAAACGAAAAGAGATAGACTAATGAAATGTTATGGAAGCATTACTGTTATGAAAACACACTTTCAATTAATTTTTTTTACTTTTTAAAATGAGTGGAAGGGGTTGAAATAAACTACCCCTATCATTCTTGTTAACGAAATTTATAGAAAAATCTTATCAAACACATGCAAATGCTTTAATTTGGATAGTTTAGTTTGTTTAGAAACTTTTACCTCTTGTGTTTTTTTGATAAAACTCACCGATTGGAAATTAAAAAATAAAATGTAAAGCATTACATGTCAGGACAAAAAACATTTTTAGATTAAGAATCTAGTGATAATAACGATAATAATAATCATCTAGATAATAAGGTATTGCAGTAGAGTAATGTCAAATAAAATAATATTAGGAACATCCTAAAAAGTAACAGCGGCCGACTAGATTTTTTCCTAAAAAAATTACAGCAGCCCACTAGATTCTTTATCAGAAAATGTTTTTTGTCCTGACATGTAATGCTTTACATTTTATATTTTAATTTCAAATTGGTGAGTTTTATCAAAAAAATACAAGAGATAAAAAAGTTTCTAAACAAACTAAACTATCCAAATTAATTTTTTTGCATGTATTTGATAAGATTTTTCTTTAAATTTCGTTAACAAGAATGATAGGGGTAGTTTATTTCAACCCCTGCCACTCATTTTAAAAAAGTGAAAAAATTACCAGAAAGTGTGTTTTCATAACAGTAATGCTTCCATAAAATTTTATTAGTCTATCTCTTTTCGTTTTCAAGATAAAAAATAAGAACATTATTTTTCCGCCATCTTTGTACCGCAATATCTCCCTAATGGTTGACTTTTGACACAACGTTTATGAAGCAAACTACCCTTTATTTTGAACAAGGAATCACCCCCTGAAGTTTTTCGCATTTGTTTTGAAACACCCTGTATAAACTAACAATAATTATTATAGTTTATATTATAATTAATTTAATAAACTTAACAATAACCAAACCAAACCAAATACAACATAACAATGCTTAACAATTATAATAATAATAATAATAATAAAACGTCTTTATTCATTAATCTCAAAAATTGAAACAATAATTGAAACAAACGGTATAGAGCGAAGTTTAGCTAGAGAGCTATTCTACCACTTAACCCCTTAAAACTAACCAAAACAAAAACAAAGCAAGAGAAAATAACAATTGAATAAGTAATATAAAATATACAAATAGATCATATTATAGTACAAAACAAAAGAAAATCACAAATTAATTAAATTAATATAAAATTCACAAATTGATTATATTATTATGGATAATATATGGATTTATTAGTAGAACAGCAAAAAAATATATATATATATATATATATATATATATATATATATATATATATATATATATATATATATATATATATATATATATATATATATATATATATATATATATATATATATATATATATATATATTATAATTCTACGGCGCGGTTTCTATTTAACAAATATAGTTTTTTATTTTTAAATGTGCTCACTGTTATTTTTTTATAGCTTTCTGGCAACGAGTTATAGTTTTTAACAGCATTATAACTAAAAGACCTCCTAAAAATAGATTTAAAATGACGTGGCATAGTCAATTTATTGGAGTGCCTGACAGATCTTTGTATTACATTACGTCTAGGGATGAGTTCTGAGACTAGATATTCAGGCTGACCGACCACCAGCAATCCATGGATAAAAGTTAACAAATAATATTCGTATAACTCTCTAATTTTTAACCATTTCAGACCAGCTATGAACGGTGATATATGACTGTACCGATTAACTTTACAGACGAATCTACAGCAGGAGTTTTGTATATTTTGTAGTCTGTTAGACGTTATGGTATCAAGACATGGATAGTATAGAATATTACAATACACCAGTTGAGATAATACTAGGCATTCAACAAGTTTCTTTCTTATTTTGTAGTTTAGAATATATCTATTTGCATATAAACTTCGCAGAGTTCCAAAGCACTTCTTAACAAGATTTGATATATGTTCGTGAAATCTTAAGTGAACGTCTATTATTTCACCTAGATCTTTAGCAGAGTGAACAAAACTGAGCCGTTTATTATCTAGGTTGATTTGTAGGTTAGCTTCGAGAAAGTACCTTTTGACATGTGACAGTGAAAAGTAGAAGATTAGTTTTTTCTGAATTAATATTTAGTGAATGAGATTTTGAATATTTTAAAATTAAGTCTAAGTCTTTATTTACCTTGTCGGAAATCGAATTTAAATCATCAGAATCAAAAGTATGAAATAATTGGGAGTCATCAGCAACTATATTAGAGTGGCTGATTATTAATGGCAAATCAGCTGTGTATATTAAAAATAACAGAGGCCCTAAGATGGAGCCCTGAGGTACACCTGATATGATTTTAGCCGTTGGAGAGTACACCTGATCCAACAACACTTTTTGTGATCTATTAATTAAGTAAGATTCGAAAAGTTTTATCACATTACTGCAAAAACCGTGATTGATGGTATCGAAAGCTTTCGAAAAATCTAATAAGGTTAAGATGGTGTTCTGTCCCTTGTCGAGTCCTTTAATAATATTGTTAGTGAGGTGTAAAAGGCTGCTAGCGGTGCTGAAACCTTTACGAAACCCAGATTGACAAGTAGGTAGAATATTATTTATGTTGACATATAACACATCATATAACTGCTTATATACAACTTTTTCCAAAATTTTAGAAAGTGCCGGAAGCAGACTAATGGGGCGCAGATCTGAAAATTCTTTTGGACTGTTGTTCTTTGGGATAGGTATAACAATAGCCTCCTTCCACACATTAGGAAAGTAGTTTTGTTCTAGACAGCTATGAATCAAATGTGTCAAATATTAAGCCTATGATAGGAAAGCACAGTTTGATAATTTTTATACTAATACCGTCTACACCAATGGAATTAGATTTAATATTATCAACAAGATTTATGATTTCATTTTCATCGGAGAGTTTTAAAGTAAAATTTGTTTTAATAAAACTGTTATTATAATAGAAATTTCTCTTATCTAGACAATTAGTAGTATTGTCCTTAAAAACTGACAAAAAATAATTATTTATATTTGTAGAATATTTTAGTTGGCAAGGAATATCAATTGGTTTTTTGTTTGATAAACCCATGGCAGATAATTTTTTGTAGAAGCGAGACGCGTTCTCATGTTTAAATAAAAATGAGTAATAAGCTTTCTTTTCCCGGCGTATGGAACTTAATGCAAAATTCCTCATACTCGTGTATTTTCTCCAGTTTACATCAGTTTTGTTGCGCTTATATGTCAAAAGTGCCAAATCTCTTTCTTTTAATATTCGCTTTAAAGTGTCTGTAAGCCAAAACAATTCCAAAACCGGCAACAATGCAAAACCAGGCAAATGCCAACGTACCTTAAGTTGTCATCC
Source organism: Sitophilus oryzae (assembly GCF_002938485.1). NCBI lineage: Eukaryota > Metazoa > Arthropoda > Insecta > Coleoptera > Curculionidae > Sitophilus > Sitophilus oryzae. The sequence continues at coordinate 572,441 of NW_022146187.1, read as the reverse complement.
TATAATTTTCTCTCTGGCAAATTTTATTTTCTAAATGTTAGGCTTTTGCCTCATTCGAACTAGCTTTAAATTACAAAAATGTATTACTCTATGGGCACTAAGCGTAGGTACTATAGCGTAGTAGCACGGCATATAAATCACACGGCAGGCCGATTCGCTTTGGCGGGAACGCTACGCGCATATCCTCGCGCACGCCGCCATTTGCGTTTCCATCAACAGAATGTAACCAGTGTCGTAGTTTTTTCAGGGACAACACACAGTTACGGCAGATTCGGGTCAGTAGCGTGCGACTTAATTTATTTTGATTTTTTCTTGAGTGATATATTTTGTTTTTGTTGTTTTATTTTTGTTTATTATGTGATATATTTGGGTTTTCTAGTTTTATTTTTGTTTCTTATGTATTATAATTGCTAAAAGGTGCCCGGTGGCGTAGAGGTACAGGCTCTCGTCTACCAATCTCAAGGTAGTGGGTTCGAATCCCACACCCGGCATTTCATCAGCCGACAATTTTTATTAAAATAAAAATAGTTTGGGTGCCTAGGTCGACTCAGCCTTAAATGAGTACTTGGGATTCACAATCCTGAGGTAACGCGAAATTTCGAGAAATAATAGGCGGTTGAAGCGTAGTGCTAGCCACATTACCTTCCTTTGTATACCGAACGGCTCTAGTATGGCAAGCTGTACCTTGCTACTCCCAAGGCGTCAAACGCTATATACGGGAGCTATTATTATTATAATGTAATATAATTTGTTTTAGTAGTTTTATTTTTGTTGTTCAATAAAAGTTTCTTTCTGTTTCCTAGAGATCCTATTAGGTATGTAAATATGTGATTAATTATTTTAACATATTTTAGTTGTGAAAAAAAAACAGTAGTAGACATTGAGCTAAATAGGAAGATCTAATTAAAAATCTTAACAAACTTTGTAAACTTGTATCTAGACATTAAAAATTAAATTTAAATATCATTATACTATTAATTTAAATATAATTATAAAAGTAAATAAAATGAGTATATCTAAAATAAGTTAACAATACATTTTGAAGATATAAATAAGGCCCAGAAAAGGTACAAGTTGCGTTCTGTTCATTTTGAATTTAAAATTTTTACCAATTCACTTTGTAACCGTATAAAATACAATGCGGTACCTACTTTGTTTCCTGCCATGAAAAAAATAGAAGTTTCTCAAAAAAATTGTGGATTTATTAATTTGTGAAATTTGAATATTAATAAAATTTGCAACGCCGATTGATGGGCATAATTTGTACGTAGCCTCTTTATATTGTTCAATAAATATTTTATTGATATTTCTTTAATTCTTGTTTGTAACTCCTGGCATGTTTTTGTTAGTTGCATGTTTTTTAATTTTAATTGTCTATTCTCTACAGTGAAATATTTAATTGATTTTTTCATTTTTACTTGTCGAGAAGTATGCGCGGTTAAGGATTCATTTGTTTGGACAAAAGTATTGTGTAAATAAAATTCAGTTTCAGTCAATTACAGTATTTTTTTAATACGACCCTGTCGTATTTTCTTAGAATTTTTTGATACGTTTTAATCCGGCCCTGACTAGGAAACGATAATGGCTCCGTCAAGGTCAAATTTTATAGAAATTTTAAACAAAGAAATCTGAGCAGAGTTGGCGTGCCGATTGTTTTATGTGCCGTGGTAGTAGTGTAGACTGCACAACAAATTACATTTAACAAGGATAAGATCATGGGTTGACAACATAAGGTATGCTGATATTTGACTGGTTTTGCATTTTTAACTTGTTCAGTTTTAAATTAAAAATAGATACAGTTTTTCTTAAATTACTTAATTATATTAGTATATGACATAAATTAGGATTGATTGTCGTATTCAATTATTTTCGGTCACTTCCTGTTTCAACCGAAATGACTACAAATTAATTTTTAAATAACACCCTCGGTACATTTTTACTTTATTCGATAGAAAATGACACTCTGCTTAGAATGCCATAATGTCAACTTTTGGCATTTTCGTTTTCTATCGACAATTACAATTATTGTTATTGTAACATGCGGCTCATAACGACAATGTGACTCGAAATATCAAGTGTGTGGTACAAAATTATTCATAAAAAATGCTTTTTCCAAATATGCTAATGATGAGAGATGATTAAAAATCGATTTGTGCATCTTTTAACCCGCCAGGACAAGAAACGAAAAACATTAGATGATCATTTTTCTATTTTGATGATCTATTTTTCCAAGGTTTCTTGATTAAAAATTACTGATTTTAACACAGCCATAGCTAGATTGAAATTTAAAATACGATTTTTTTGTAAGCGAAAATGTCAAAAGTTGACCTATTCTATTCAGAATGCTATTTTCTATCGAATACAGTTAAAATTAGTGATGGGTTGTTATTTAACTATCTGTTATTTTATAACAATTATTTATAAATAACATAACGCAACCGTTACTACTTTTAAAAAATAACAGATATAAAATAACGACACGTAGAGATCGGCCGCTCGTGAAAGGAAAAACGAAGTCGGCGCTCTGCATCACCACGAAATTCTATGCTGCTCGAAGCAATTCCAAAAAACAACTAGTATGGATTGAAAACATGTTATTTCGTCAACCATCGATACAGGCGGCGAGACAACGGACAACGGAGTGGGGAAAGCGCTACGGCGAACGTAGCTGCTTCGGTCGATACCGTCAATGGTCGTATTTACAACAGCTTAAAAATAATAGGATATAAAAGAAGCAGGTTTTTTGAAACAGTTGAGGGCATAACGCCTGGCGGTGGAGATAACAGGAGTGGGAAAGGAACGCTGCTGCATCGGTCGATTGTCGATGGAGGCTCGCAACGGGTTGGAGAAGCAGTCATTTTAGATATGTTGTTTTTCAACCTGTTACAAGTATAACAGGGCGGCGGACGAGATAATAGGTGTGGGAAAGGAACGCTGCTGCATCGGTCGATTGTCGATGGAGGTTCGAAACAGGTTGGGGAATAACGCATCAGTTGTTTTAGATACATTCTGTTTCAACCTGTTACGAGCATAACGGACGGAGGTCGAGATATTATGGCGCTGTATGTTTCAGTACTTACTTATTAAGTTTCAATATTTAGGTATATATTTATTCTGACAAATTTTCAGAATAATATTTTAAGATTTTTTAAAAATGTATACAGGGTGTTTTGAAAAATCTGGTCATTGATTAATCACGATCCTGCTTAAAGCCCTTGACGTAAAAAGCTGATTTTTGGAAAACGGATTGACTTTAGTGTGTAGAGGTTCGATAAGAAGGGATTTTTCGAAACTCGAATTCTAAGGGGGTGAAACTACTCTGAAATATTAGAATATTTTTTATTTAAAAACCGGTGAGTTTTTCGGAAAAACTCTTAAAACACGTATATTTTAATATGTTGTTTTACATATTTTAAGATTTTTTAAAAATATATACAGGGTGTTTCATAAAATATGACTATTGAGTAATCACTATTCTGCTTAAACTACTGGACGTTTAAAGCTGATTTTTTGCAAGCGGATTGACTGTCGGGTTGAGGTTCGATAAGGAGGGGTTTCTCGAATCTCAAATTCCAACAGGGTGAAAACGCCCCTCAAATATTACAATATTTGTTATTTAAAAAACGGTTAGTCTTTCCGGAAAACGCCTGGACACGCATAATTTATTTTGTTTTTTTTTACATATTTTGAAATTTTTTAAAAAATCATACAGGGTGTTCCAAAAAGTTGAGTAATTGATTAACCACGATTCTGCTTAAACTGCTCGACGTTAGAAAGCTTATTTTTGGCAAATGTGAGAAAATTTTATCCAGTTTGTATGTTAATGGAAATTCTTGTTTTGCTTTATCATCACCATTAGAAATTATTAATTCGACGCGAACGAAGTCGCGGGTACACGCTAGTTTAAGTGTAACATTAATTCGAACTCTAGTGTGTAGTTGGTTTACTTATGAAGAATATACTACACATTTTCTTATATTGCTATTTTTTGACCGCAAATGGTAAAATCATAACTAAGAGCTTCTCGCCCGTCGAGTGAGATGCATCCTGTACACTGCTACGCAATTCAGGATCTACGCGGATCGAGGGGCAGGGCGTAGGTATATACTATAGACGAGTGGCCGAATTTTGGCTTTTTTTATATCGCAATTTGTAAACAGCGCTTATTTGTAAATAACCACGGTTTTTAGAGAGGTATTTTAGATAACAATCGATATTTAGAAATGTTTTGACACCCTGGAAATACTACCACCGAGCACGTCATTGTTGCAACTAGCAACTGCGTTAATACGCCTGGCGATGACCGTCTCATACTCTTTCAGATATTTAGCAGTAAAATAAAAAAACCTGTTATTTTTAAGCTGTTATTTTAAACTGTTTTTTATAAATAACTATAACAGTTTCAACTGTTATCTAAAAATAACAGTTTTGCCCATCACTAGTTAAAATATACCGAGGGTGCCATTTAAAAATCAAAAGTTGTAGTCATTTCCGGTGAAACAGGAAGTGACCAAAAACAACGGAATACGTCAATCAATCCTAAATTATGTCATATACTAACATACCAAATCTCGTTTTTTTATCTGAAAAAATAAAAAAATTATAGGGGTGAGCCACTTTTGAGACGCACCCGGTATTTTACATAACTATCCAAAAACTCATATTTTCACCATATATAATTATGCATAAACGTCTAATAGGACACCCTGTAAATTAGTTGCTTTATTTAACATAACCTCCTTTGTCAAAATTCCCGTTCAAATTCTCCAAAGACGACTCCACATGATACAATACCGACAATTAACCCAACTTTCCCACAGAATGCCATTCGCTAACGAAGACGCGGAAACGAGAGAGACCAGATGGGGATAATTAACAAAGGCCAACTGCGTATCAATCCAATCATATTTCCATCGCCTCCAGTTCATGTAAATTACCCCTTTACATACGTAATTACCCGTCAGAGGGCGCAAAAGGACCGAGTGCCTTTGTCGATTAACGGATAGAGACATTGCAGCCGCGGGGAGATAGAGACGACAGGAGATGTTCGTCGGCTCTATCTAGATATTGTTATGCATATGTAACTCGGTTAATATTCAGCAGAACGGTGTCGAGTTTCCGTAGCTGAGAAATAAAGTGTTAATTTTAGTTGGGGATGAATGTGATTTTAGATTAATTGGATAGATAGTTCTCAAAATAATTACTCTGCAACATTTTAGACATAGGGTCTTTTTGACAGTTCTTGATGCAGAAAGGGAAATATCCTTCAATAGCATTTATTATTTTGACGTCTATAGATAGAGGAAGATTTTATTTTCTAATAGATTTCTAATGTGTTAATTAAAATTTAAGCCGAAAAGTTATACAGGGCGAAACAAAATTAATATTAAATATTGGTCACATTTAAAAGCAAGTTCCTCCTTTATTTTAAATGGAACACCCGGTATATTATTTCAATATGCAATTAGCTCAGGGCCGATACATCGTTTTACATGGGTGACCTTCAACAAATTAGAGACAAGCTGAAATTTTGCATGGAGCTTCATTTTGTAGATCTTTAAACATCCTGAAACCCCAGCGATGAACCGTTGAGTCCGTCACCCCAAAACCACCCCTACAAGGTGTAAAAATGGCCCTTTTTTTACTTTTTCTTCAATAACTCTAAAACTACGAATTTTAGGAAAAAAAGTCACGAGTAAAAAATTGAAGAGAAGAAAATTTCCTACCACATAGGCTAAGAACCAAACCATTTTTAGAATTTCAGTGGCGCAGGTGCGAATTCTTTAATTTAGGAGGATTGGTTTTAATAACCCACTATTCTGTGTTTAATTTCAAATGAAAGCATTTTTGAGATAAATTTCGAGGCCAAAAAAATTATTAGGAAACAAGTTTCTATAAAAACGATCTTTTTAATAAAGGTAAGTTACTAGTGGCGGAGATATTTTTTTTAAATGTGCGTTTTTTACAACCATTATATATTATTTTTACAACATTTACAACAGTATATTATTATTATTTATTAACATTGAATAAGAAAAATTGCAGTTTTACAAATAATTTCCCATGAAATAGGTATATTGAAAAATTTACACGTTTAATAACGAAATAAGAAAAACCGTAGCTCAAAAATAGGATAACTTATCTTAAGTGAATGAGGACTACTTCCGAAGAGCAATTGTAAAAAAAAATTCTCTAAAACCCATGTAGGAGCACTGGGCTGGTCTGAATGTATTGGATTCATCTCTCGATTTTTCAGATTCCAACCCCAATCTTGCGGTGGTAAATTGTTATTTAACTAAGCCTGTACCCTGCGATATTTTCAGATCTGTTTTCTCAATACTATAATTATATAACATATCACTATGGTAAAAATGCCACTGTTGTTTTTGATGGCTATGAAGAGATACAGACCAAAATTGTGGAGCAGAATCGCAGATCTGCAGGTAAAAAAATGGTACCAATTGTATCTTTCTCGAATTTATTTGCAGTGAAGATACCAAAGGCAGAGTTCCCAGTAGTTAGTACACAGAAAAAAAATCGTGGGTGTTCGGGAAGGCTCGAGAGGAAATAATGTTTTGCGACGTTTTCCGACTTTATTGTCGCTGCTTCAGGGACCAAAACATATATTAATCCATATTCCTACAAACGTTCATGGCGATTCCAACCACCAACACTAAAACACATACAGAAGAACGAACAGAAACTTAACGGGTATTTTTTGCCCGATGTACAGGGTGTCCCACTAAGAATAGCTCTCGGCTGTATCTCGGAAAGTATTAGTCGTAGAGCTTGCGGAAAAAAATATTTATAACTTGTAACGTTTTTAGTTCGTTACATGTCTTTTTTATATTTAATATATGATGTCTGGCCTATCATCACCGGATTCCCTCTCGTTCAGGCCGGATAGTTTATTTGACGCGTAATTTTTACGTTCCCTAGTCGCCAACCCTGTTATCGTTCGACACAACCCTGTTACTACTTTGTGGAGGCGCGCGCTGTCAACATCGCTTCTGTCAACTCTCTGTGATTTAACGGCACTTTTGGTTTGACCGTTTGGCCTGTCAGACGCCATTAGTCCCAGTTTTTTAGAAATGGTGATTATTTAAATCTTGCTGTATAATTTGAAACAGCTGCTATTTCGAGGCTACAGGTAAAGATGAGTTATTACCTTTTATAGATTCGATATTATTATTGAATATTTTTAGGGTAGAGTTACGGATGTCCCAACTTGTATTTGTGTTTTGCTGGCACGTTGGCGTTCCTTTTCTTTTGTCCTCCAGAATGTTACATGGAAGAAAGGACATGTTGTTTATTATTTATTGAGCCCTCGGAAGTATTTCGAGGTAGGTATATTTTGTTTATTAGACCTTGTTTGGTTTTAAACAAGAGTTTCATATTTTTTGGGTCCAAGGTACGGACTGTGTCCAAGGTACGGACTGTGTCCAAGGTACGGGTAGTGTCTTATGTACGGATGTCCTGTGGACGAGTGTCCCCAGTAAGAACGATTTTTTCTTAGATATAAGTGCCACAGCGTGGATGTAGCTTCAGTCCCCTGCTGCTTCGTTCCCAGCTGTAAGCTAGTTAGTTACGGCTGTACCAATTCATGGTGACCTCATTCTGGCCCCTTTGGTTGTGTTGGATGGCTGAGTACAGAGATGCGAGACCACCTCACGTTGTTACTGTTTAAAGCAAGATTACATAAAGAACAGCTAAGTGTAGATTTAAGTTATAGTTTTACATTTAACATTTAAAACATTTACAGTCTTAAACAATAACGTACATCTTAAATAATATCGTACAGACTATGTTTAGTGGTTAGTTGTTAAGAACATTCATGTCGATTTAATATTTAATATAAAAATTAATATTAAATATAATTTAGATCTTAGGTTTCATTGCATTACATCTTGTAATGGTATTACTTTATAGATATTATTATCGCACTATTTTAACAGAGGAATAACCAAACATAGATTCTAGAATCTACAGGTTGCAACATCTTCGATTTAGCATCATATGGAATATTTCAAATTAATTAAAGTAATGCTACATTTCATATATTCTCTTAAACTTTACATGTCTTGTATTTTATCGTAGTTGTTTTCATTGATATTTAGTACGACTCTTACCACCACTTTCTTTGACATATAACCACTATATATTTATTAGAACTCTACAATGTCATGTACCTTCTAAGAACATCTAAGAACATCATGAATAAATATAGTCATTAGTTTTAAGTAATATACAACTGTGTTTTCTTTCTCTGTACATGCCTGGCGCCCAATATTTATAATTTCGAGTTATTATTGTTAATTAGTTTCTTTCCAGTGAAATACCTTATCCACGACTGCTCTACCAACGAAAAGCTGCAGTTCGCAGTGATAATGTTTAAAAAAAACGCTATAAACTAAAGAGAGCATGAGAAATTGCTGGAAATTATTTTCAAGTTTGTATAGCGGCCGCTAGAGCGCAACTGCTATTAAAAATAAGAAAAAGGAGTTTATACACAATTTTGCCTAGATAACGGATACTGTAAATAATAGATTCATAATCTTTAGTAAATTTTGCATATTTTTTGTTAGAACTATTTTCCCTTATCTATCAAAATAAAGTGGTGGGGGAAGGTTAGATCTGATTCTATTTAAACGTTAATAACTTCGGACTGGATGAACGGAATCTAACAAACGGGGGCTCGTTTAAAAGAGTGTTCCTTACTCTATATTATAGAGTATAAACAATAATAATAAGCTTTGGAATGTAGACGTTAGTGGGCGCTGTCTTAAAATTTAACAAACATTGCGCGTTTTTTCAAAAAAAAATAAATGCGATAGTATATATAATTTTAGCTGATAGTAAAGAGTAATAAAAGCTTAAAAAGTCAGCGAAAACCGCATCTGGAAGATACTAGCAAACTTATAATAAATACGAAAAAATAGGCCCTTAACTACCTTATTTTTTTAACACGGTTATAGTAGCCCTCTCGATTATGACCATTCTAATAAAAAATAAGATATAAACGATTGCTTTATTCTAAAATCGACAATATACCAGGATACGATAATACCAGATGTATTAATATCTAGTAATTAAGATATAAATGACAGTGAATAAGAAACGACGCCGACGCCTCAGTGAAGTCATGGTAGACTTTGGAAAAAAGATGCTTTTGACGTAATAGTATAAACGTCAAAGAGTTATTAAATCAACATTCTCATGCTCTCTTTAGTTAGAAATGTTTTTTTCCGCAAGCTCTACGACTAATACTTTCCGAGATACAGCCGAGAGCTATTCTTAGTGGGACACCCTGTACACCGATGCTCGGTTTGTATCGTGCTCTACTCATTTTATTTCAATACAAACTGTCGTCGTTCTCGTTGGAGCGTCTACGTCGTAAGAGAGGCGCCACCCTCTATAGTTTTTTTTAGGTTTATATATATCGAAATATTTTAGAAACACCCATATATAAGTTATAGAGCCTGTTAATTTTCTCAAATGGCGAGTCATGATAAAAATTAAATGTGATTAATGAAAACCAATGTCAAGTCAAGTCAAACATAATACTTAGCGCAATTAATAAATTTTTTTAATGCTTCAGTTATATAAATATATATTTTAAAATTACTTTTTATCGCGATATTTTAAATATTTATGTACTCCGAGTTCCAAAATACAAAGAAACCCAATTAAGATGAAAAATACTTTTGAGTCTCTTGTCGCAAATCTCATCCCATTATGCTAAACTGTCAACTTTTACGTCTCTTTTTGATGCTTTTTTATCTGCGTTTCGTCATCTTGCATTCCAAACTCTTGTTCTGATAAATATTAATAAGATGGCGATTTATATTTCTTTAAAATGCGGGCATCGCTTTGTTAACATACGTTATTGCGTTCGTACGACCTTATATAAATTTAGACAACGGAACACCCATAGCAAAATGCTAAAACGTTGATGTTCAATGATATTTTAGGACTTTTATTCTAAAACCAGCTTAAATATGGAGCGCCTTGGGGCCTTGGTACGTAAGTCGTATAGCTACATATTTTTAAAATCCAAGTTTCAATGTAATTATAATATGCCATAATATTGTAATTACTATAAATACGTTAATGTATGGTGCGTTTAGACTTGAGCACGCACGAGCTGAGCGTTATCGTGCTCTCGGCTCCGTTCAAATTAAAAACTTATTTTTCGACGAATGAAGTGATCCATTTGTGCGCGCACAGCAGAGTTGTGTTGGCGAAAATAATGGACGACCAAGAAATAGTCGAGGCTGCAGTCATTGTTATGCACAGCTTAATTATTAAAAAGGAGAAAAATCGAAAACATCGTCGCTGGTGGCAAACCCAAATTTTTAGAAATCGATATAATTTACTGCAACAACTTAGTGTCTGAGGAGGGCTATGATCAGTTCAAAAACTTTACAAAAATGACCAGACCCGACTTTGAATATTTACAAAATTTAATAACAAAAAAAATTACGAACAAAAGATACAAATTTTAGAATAGCAATTCCATTAATATCGACATATTCAATATTAATTTTATTTACAAGATCTTGCTACGCGTTTTTTTTTATTTTTTAATAATACAAAGAATGTTTAACATCCCATAATATAGGCAACTTTTCATATTTTTCAATTAATAATAACGAAGATTCATTGATTCACTCCATAATTTTAAGAAAACGAAAAAAAAAAATCACGCATGCACGCACGAACGCAGACAAAACGAATTGCCGGTGCAAACTGAGCGTAAGCGCACACATAAAATCCCTGTGAGCACGGACCAAAAACCGACACCAGACGGCTCACGTTCGCGGCTGCTCGCGCACGTCAGACTCAGAGTGAGCGTGCGCGCACAGCCGTTTACACTTGAGCATTCGCGGAGGATCAGTGCGTGCGCGCACGGCATTCGTTCGCGCTCTCGCCTCCGTTCAAATTAAAAACTTATTTTTCGACGAATGAAGTGATCCATCTAGCAGAGTTGTGTTGGCGAAAATAATGGACGACCAAGAAATAGTCGAGGCTGCAGTCATTGTTATGCACAGCTTAATTATTAAAAATGAGAAAAATCGAAAACATCGTCGCTGGTGGCAAACACACATTTTTAGAAATCGATATAATTTACTCCAACAACTTAGTGTCTGAGGAGGGCTATGATCAGTTCAAAAACTTTACAAGAATGATCGGGCCCGACTTTAAATATTTACAAAATTTAATAACACCAAAAATTGCGAACAAAAGATACAAATTTTAGAATAGCAATTTCATTAATATCGACATATTCAATATTAATTTTATTTACAAGGTTTTGCCATGCGTTATTTTTTTTTTTTTTGATTTTATAAAAATACAAAGAATGTTTAACATCCCATAATATAGGCAACTTTTCATATTTTTCAATTAATAATAACGAAGATTCATTGATCCATTCCATAATTTTAATAAAGAAAACGAAAAAAAATCACACACGCACGCACGAACGCAGACAAAACAAATTGCCGGTCAAAATTGAGCGTTCGCGCACACATAAAATCCTTTTGAGCACGGACCAAAAACCGACACCAGACGGCTCACGTTCGCGGTTGCTCGCGCACAGACAGATTCAGAGTGAGCGTGCGCGCACAGCCGTAAACACTTGAGCATTCGCGGAGGATCAGTGCGTGGGTGCTCAAGTCTAAACGCACCATTATAATTAAGTTGCAAACACAACACTGTAAAAATATCTATACCTCTGTGGCGGTTCATCTCTTCAAAAAATAAAATAGTTAATTTTTTGAAACACTGCTACGTTAATCCAACAGAGACTCGCTTGTCAGCAGTGATTTACTGATAAACAAATTTGCCTAATGGATAAAAAAACGCTTAACGTTTCGGAAAAAGTATATCTCTTCCTGTCGTTTCGGAAAAAATAAGAAGGATAGGAAAACAATATAACATACGAACATCTTTCAAAACAAAATATACTTAGATCCATTTTAACCCACATTAAACAAATGACGACAAACGAACACTGAACAACAAACAATAAATGTAATATACAAAATACCATGTGAATGTGATAAATTTTATATTGGTGATTTATATCTAGACCCTAAAATGTTCTAATTAAAGAACGCAAAGACTATATAAAAAGGGCGATTTTTACAAATCTAAGGTTTGTCAGCATTCATGGGACACAGAGTACAGAGTAGATTTTAACAACGCAAAAAATATTATGAAAGAAGCGATAGCCTCTAAAAGAAAAATAAAAGAGGTTTTTTAATACACTCTAATAAAAACCAATGTATTGCCCATGCATCTGTAGGGGTTAGTAATGTTTGGCAATCGCTTCTTTTATTTTAAAGAACATAAGTTAAAATTAAAAACAAAATTAAGAAATAATCATACAGAAAGTTTGAGACTTTTTGGTTTTACCTCAATAAGTAAAATTATTGTTACCATGTAGTAATTTTTAATTTTGAAGTTTAACTTGATATAATGTCAACGGATTTATGATATGTCAGTCTATTCCGAGCGTCATTTTCTATCAAATAAAGTAAAAAATACTGAGGGTACCATTTAAAAATCAAAAGTTGTAGTCATTTCCGGTGAAACAGGAAGTGACTAATTTAGATACTAACATACCAAAACTCGTTTTTTTATATGAAAAAATAAAAAAGATTTAGGGGTGAGCCACTTTTGAGACGCACCCGGTATATCTACTTTATGCAGACGTTTTAGAGTAATTTAAAAAAAAATTCTAAGATTGTATTTTTAATTCTAAATTTGAAATTTCTGGCATTTGCTTAAATATTTAATATCACGTTGGAACACCGGTAAATGAATTTTTGAAAATCACTAAATATTTTAAAGTTCAGTGTATTTTATAATTAACTAGAATTAAAAAAAATATTTTTAAGATTGTATTTTTAATTCTAAATATGAAATTTCTGGCATTTGCTTAAATATTCAATATCACGTTGAACACAACATGAATTTTTGAAAATCACTGAATATTTTAAAGTACCTACAGTGTATTTTATAATTAACTAGAATTAAAAAAAATTCTGGTCCTCTTAGTATCAATGTGTGTTTTAATGAATATTGAAAGTGGTTATCATATACCGATAAATTATGAATCAGTGCCAGCAGTGTTAAAGTAAAGTATTTGGTGTATTGTGGTGAATTAGTGTTTTATTTTGCTATTGACATAATGTGCTAAAATTTTAAGATCCATATTTTTTAGCATCGGTGCCAATTACTAACTTTAAAATCCTCTAAAATGGTACTGCTAACTATATTAAACAATGTTTAAAATCGGATCATTCATGTCGAGAGGTCTACAGAGCATGATCCTGTAATAAAATAAGGTACCTATAAAAAAACTTTATATTTCATGCACAGAACATCTAACAAACATCACCACTCTGAATTACATAAATATACAACTATAACATTCTAATCGTGAATGCTGTTCATCATTCAAGTGAAGGTGGAACGAGGAATATTACAAGAAAAAGACTCTCTACTCTAAATATCAATAAGTTCATATATTTCTGAAACAAACTAATGCACATTAAAATATTCAGAGATAGTTGCTTTTGCATAAAATTAAGTAATGGCTTCAACTTCAATTCCAAATATTTCAATATATTCCTCGTGGAGGGATTGTAGATGTAGATTGTATGGGAGGAGGAAAGTTGATCACCGCGATCCTATAGATCTATTGTGTCTCTGTTGGGAAAATAGGTTTCCCCATCTTTTCAACAGAATCTGCATTTGCCATTGTTTCTTAGCTTCAGTCTACTAAGATGTTCATTGAGGAGATGGTGTCCTGTTAAAAACTCCGTGACAATACGGAGATTGTTCTTTTTTTAAAACAAGGAAAATCTTTGATTTTTCTGTGCCGCAAATCCTGAGAAACTTCTTCGAGTGTCTTAGACGGTTGCGGGATTCCCATTCCAGGATACGGATGGAGTACTCCAAGTTCTTGGGTTCCGTTTTGATTTGGTTCCCACTTGGAAAGCAGGTTCTGGTCCAGTTAGTGGAGTGTGTTCTGTTCTAGCTAGATTATTGTGGGTTGGTGCCCAGAGTATGACTTTTATTTGTCTAATTTGTTCAACTTCTCTAGGCAGTCTTTGACCAGTTTGATCGCTTTTAACGCTGCTTGACTATCAGATAAGATGGCCATTTCATGTATCCGATAGTTCCTATCCAAGATAAGTTGTACGTATCTTTCGATAGTGTATTCCTGTCGGAGAATGTAATTTTAGTGTAGAATTTAGTTTTCAGCCAAAATACTCCTATCCCTGTTTCTGCCTTGGTTTTGGAAGCATCAGTATACCTTACATCAGTATTATTTTTTACTGCTGAGCAAACGTTTCTTTCTTCCAATTCTTTTTATTGCTCAATACTACATTGAGGTGTTTCTCAAAGTTTTACATTTTTGGTATCTCATCTACTGGGAGATGGAAGAGTGGAATTTTCTTTTTGGGGGTGTTTCAAGCTCCTGAGCTGACAATTGTCATTGGTCGATTGACATATGATACTACCGATGATGATGTGCAATGGTGGTGTTAGGTCTAGAATGGTCTCCTTTGCTGTTGGGCGGGTTCTTATGATTCGTGTGATGCAGATGCATGCGAGTCTCTGCACTTTTTTGCAGTTTGCACTGCACATACTTTGACTTGCTGTATGTCGCTCTGTGGGGGGATTACAACGATTCAAAAAATAAACCCCGAATTTAGCGCACCCTATTAAAAACACTGCCTTCAAAATTAATCATTATCTAATAGAAGACTTCTTTGTTCTCCATTGGCCACAATCCGAATTATAACCACGGACTCTCCCGATGCACGGCCCTCTGCGCGCCCGTTTTACCCCGTTCAATTATCGGGGTAATTCGCGCACAATGCCCTTCAAATTGCGCCCCCGTCCTGAATATTCATGAGAGCCGCCGTGGGAGGGGAGGGCGGTTCCGCTGCCGCTTAGTTAGCAAGTTAATTTCCCCTGCGAAACGGATTCTCGCGCATCGCCGCTCCATTTCCCCCCGCTGGCTGCTGGAAGGAGGCCGCAGAAGCGACTGGAGCAGGCCATTTGGAAAAGAGAAACTTATTTCACATTGTCAATTTTCACAGATTCGAGCTGGGTCGGGTGGGGAATTGCGAAAAGCTAATTTAGTTTTGGATTCTTTGTGTAGATTAAAAATAACTATAGACAACGCGCAGGAAATATAGAGCAGCAGTTTCACTGAAACTTTCAAGTCCTAATGTTAAATTTATGTAGCTATTAATCGGGTGAAAACTCAAATTTAATTGAAATTAAAAACAAATACGGCTCTAGTGGAAAATGTAGATACCTAACTTGTATTTTGCAATTGTTTTCTGATTTATTTATTTACTTTAGAATGTGCAATGATACAAGAACAGTTTGATTAAAACTGAAGTAGTTTTAATTGTGCGCTTAAGATGAAGCGCGTCAAATGTTAAAAGTAAACTGTATTTTTTAATGTAGTAGATAATTATTAAGTATTGAAACTAAAGTAATTTTGAACCTCTATTGTCTTTATTTATTAACACTAACAGTTATCAGCTATCACTTAATTCTGAACTAAGTAATATTAAAAAGGATTTGCTTCAGAATGGCTTACTCTGCAAAGTCTGTCTACTTTTTTTTTTTTTTGAGGGGGTGGTAAAAAACTTTTATAGGCGAGTGGTGCTCGTTCCCATCACCATCTCGAGAGAAACGATCATAGAGACGAACCCCAAACAGTGTGGGAGTCGAATTGTTACCCACTAAAAAAATCCACCTCCGAGGAGTCAGCTCCTCCTCTCCCCCTTACCCGGAACCGCCGCATGGCATTACTTCGGGTTCGTACGTGATCTTGGGGTTTATATCTTATCTATGTTATTTTTTATCTATATTCTATTCTATTTATTTTTAGGATTTCTTGCCTTTTCATCTTTTCCTTTCTCTATTATTATTTCTTTCATAAATGCCCCTACCTTTTCCCATATTTCGCTAGTTTTGGTCATTTTCATAATCAAGGTGTCCAAAGTTAACATTCCTACATCCGACAATAAGGCAGACCTTCCGTTTTCCCATCTCGGACAACAGAACAACGTGTGCTCGGCATCGTCGATTTCGTAGCAGTACATGCAGTTGCCATTTGGTATTTTCTTTATTCTGTGCAAGAAGTCCATGAAGACTCCATGCCCGGAAAGAAACTGCGTAATGTAATAGTCCACGTCTCCGTGTTTCCTACTTGTCCAGTCCTCCACGTTGTGTATTAACTTTCTAGTCCACCTTCCCTTGTCGGATGTATCCCACTCCTCTTGCCATTTTTGATAGGTACCTCGTCGATGATAGTTTTTCACCTCATCGTTAATCTCTGCTTTGACATATAACTCTCGCTTTTCCTCAGCTGCTAAATGCAGCGGGATCAGCCCAGCTATAACCAACACGGCATCTGTTGATATCGTACGATACGCTGAACAGATCCTTAGGGCCATTTTTCTCTGTGTGGAAAGCAATATATTTTTCGTCCGTTGGAATTTTAGTGTCTCGACCCATACAGGAGCGCCGTATAGAATTATATTTTGCATTAATACCGCAAGAACTTTTCTTTTTTTTGAGGACGGTCCTTTTAGGTTCGGAAGTAGTCCACATATAGCTTTGACAGTTCTGTTTGCTTTTCCGCAAGCATTTTTTACATGTTGACTGTAAGTTAGCCCTCTATCTAGTATTATTCCGAGGTGTTTCACTGTATTAGTTGGTTTAACGTACTTCCCACCGACTTTAAGTTGTATACCACCTATCTTTGTCTTTCGGTTTAGAAGAATAGCAGCTGTTTTCTCTGGTGCAACTTCCAACTGGTTTTGATTCATCCACAAGTATATATAGTGTAAAGTCTGTTCGGTTTTGCGTATCATTCCTTCGGAGGTTTCAGCTGTGGTTAATACAGCCAGATCATCTGCGTAGCAGATTATTTTTACTTCTTGAGGCACCCTTATTTCCATTACGTCATCGTAAAGGATGTTCCAAAGGGTAGGACCCAAAACCGATCCCTGGGGTACGTCTCCCCCAACCTCTTCTTGGTGGTCTTTATCCAAGTTTACAGTACGCTGTGTAAAATATGATATTATAATATTTATAAGATATGGGCTGATGTTTCTTCTTGTTAACTTTGACAATATTATAGGCCATGCTGCCTTATTAAATGCATTACTCACATCTACTAGGATCAGCGCATGCCATTTTTCGGGTTTGTCCTTGACGGCCTTTGTTACAAGATCAACTGCACTTATTGTTGTGACTTTTTTTATGAATCCAAACTGGTTAGGGTTAAACCCACCTTTATTTTGTATTTCTTCCATTAATCTATTCTTTATTAAATTTTCATATACTTTGGCGGTTGCGTTAATCAAGCAGATTGGACGGTATTTAGTTTCTTCTACCTTCATTTTTTTGGGCTTGTCATAGACAAAGTCTGTCTACTAGATTATATCCAATTGCAAGACTGGCTAATGAAATAAGAAGTGCTCCAGCTTGAGAAAAATGCTCTCACTCTCAGATTCCATGTTTGAAAGGAACATCAGAAAATATCAGTCGAATAGCCAAGCAGTATAGAATTAAAACTGTTTTTAAACCTCTAAGAAGTGTTCTAACAATAACAACCCCGGAATCATCAAAACATGAGCAAGACTACATCTACCAGGTACATTGCGAGTAAAGAATCATATTTTGACAGAACGTTGTCTGAATCTGCGACTAAACGAAAATAAAAAACATATAAAATAGGTGAAATCAATATGGCAACCACTTATAAAACGCAACACTGCATTAGGAGTATTCTTAGTTGAAAACCTCATATATAAATATAAATTAATTTTCTCTGAGAAACGGACTCTCGCGCATCGCCGCTGGAAGGAAGCGGCAGGATACGCTGGAGCAGGCCATTTGGAAAAGAGAAACTTATTTCGCATTGTTAATTTTCACAGATTCGAGCAGAGTCGGGTGGGAAATTGCGAAAAGTTAATTTAGTTTTGGATTCTTTGTGTAGATTAAAAATAACTATAGAGACGGTGCAGGAAATATACAGGCAGCACTTTCGTTAAAACTTGCACGTCCTAGTGTTAGCTCTATTGTGTAGAAAGATCTAGATACTGTTTCAGCAAAAACCTTTACAAAAATAAAGAGGAAAGAGAAGAGAAAAGAAAGGAAGAAACGAATGAAAATGAATATATTGAATACAGGGTTGTTCACCACATACGACACGGAGTATTGTAGCTAAACGATTATGTTTTTACAAATTTCAAGATATGGGTGCGATGAAGGACTATTAGGGGTACAATTTAAAAATAATTTTACAAGATACAGAGTGTCCCAAATAAGTAAAAAATATCAAAGTTTTATTTTTTTAAATGGAACACCCTGTATATTATTACATTTTTAGTTTCTACGATTAAAATAAAGGTAAATTTGATTAAGGTTTATTATACTTAAACCTTACCGTTTTTGAAATATTTTCAATTTTGTGAAATTGCAGTAAAAATTTTAAGGCTTCATTTCTCCAAGGGTATCAATGTTTTTAATACTAAATATTTACTGAAGTTTATTTATTGATCAGTTGTTGTGTTGAAATAATAAAAATAATACTACCTTATACAGAGTGTCTCAAAATTTATTTTAAATAATTATTAGCTTCAAACGGCAATAACTTCTTTAATTTAAATGGAACGCCCTGTATATTTTAGGAGAATCAGATGCACAATTTAATTGTCTATCAAATTGTATTATACCGTTTTTTACCTATCCCTTCAAGTTTTCGTAGAAAATGCATTTTCTTATAATTTAGACCTCATTTATCAATATATCCATGGAATATTGACATTTTAGATTGTTTTTAAAGCAACAAATGTACAAAATGTACAGGCTAGTAATATTATCGTTTTTAGCAAAACGATAATATTACTAGCCCATTTGTATACAAAAAGAAAACTATTTAAATCTTTATTAAAGAGTATACCATTAATTAAATATAACACCATTATTTCCACCTATATACTAATTAAACATACTTAATTGTGTTCGTTAATAAATTATTATAAATAAATGTGGATTTGAGTCAGAAATCAATATAATAATAAGTTATCAAAATTAAAGTCTCTGTTGTTATAAATAAGCATTTATTAAAAAATTAAATATCATTTTTAAGGTGTTACTTTTTATCACACTGTCTAATACCCATACAAAATTCAGTTTTTTAGTATTTGGAGCAATTATTATTAATCAACGCAAACAGTCAGTTAATGTAGTTTGAATACTGGAATCATATTAATTGATCCTCTTTAACAAATATTTAAACAGTTTTTTTTTATTTTTTAATGAAATAAACAAATTATATCGACAATATTAGTATCTGTACTCTTTAAAAATTTGGTACATCTTTAAAAAGAATCTAAAATGTCAATATTCCATGGGTATATTGATAAATAAGTTCTAAATTACAAGAAAATGCATTTTCTACGGAAACTTAAAGAGATAGGTAAAAAATGGTATAATATAATTTGATAGACAATTAAATTGTGCATCTGATTCTCGTAAAATATACACGGTGTTCCATTTAAATTAAACAAGTTATTGCCGTTTGAAGCTAATAATTATTTAAAATAAATTTTTAGACACTCTCTATAAGGTAGTATTATTTTTATTATTTCAACACAATAACTGATCAATAAATAAACTGTTAAAAATATTTAGTATTAAAAACTTTGATACCCTTGGAGAGATGAAGCCTTAAAATTTTTACTGCAATTTCACAAAATTGAAAATATTTCAAAAACGGTAAGGTTTAAGTATAATAAACCTTAATCAAATTTACCTTTATTTTAATCGTAGAAACTAAAAATGTAATAATATACAGGGTGTTCCATTTAAAAAAATACAACTTTGATATTTTTTACTTATTTGGGACACTCTGTATCTTGTAAAATTATTTTTAAATTGTACCTCTAATAGTCCTTCATCGAACCCAAAACTTACAATTTGTAAAAATCTCATCGTTTAGCTACAATACTCCGTGTCGTATGTGGTGAACAACCCTGTATATTGATGCTTTCTAAATATACTGATCTAGGGATGTTTTTGTGATTATTAAGAACTTAATAGTTAATAAAGAAGTTACTGTGTCTGCAGAAGCTGTTTTTTAAAGGTAGTATATGATAACTGCCAGTCACAATAAAAAGCACAGAGTTTATTCGAGTTGCAAAATTATATGAAAAGGAGCGCTTAAATAATTCTTTGCGATGTTTCGGAATTCTCATCATGTCCTGTCTTCTTAAATTTAGGTGATGTTATATCAGTACGGAATGTAATTCTTTCAGATAAGTAAGGAGGATATTTGGTTTTAATTAACTTAAAATAAAGCATTGCTCGTTGCAGCTTAAATCTATTGAGCATATTTAAACAGCCCGATACTTTATAATATTGCGTTTTTTCATTTAGTTATTTACTTTAGATGTGTGTTCATAACTAAGTAAGTATGTTGATAACTAAAGCTTGCGATAACGCCCACTGATATATCTGACCGAAACGTTGACTAAATTTCTAAAGTTATAGACTATGTCAGTCTCAGAATATATTTTATTTTAGAATATCAACTTTGTTATTTATCATCAGAACGAAAAGAAACTATCGTATGGCCCTCGTTTTATATTGATTTAACTACATTCATGCTTAGTCCAACGTCTGATACATAGATGGCGAAGATAGTTTTAAAAGAGTCCCGCTAATGCACCATATGTGTTCGGCGTTGTCAGACGTTCGACATTCTCAGAAGACTTCAAGAAAAATGTATCTGGAATTTACTAACAGTGTCAGTAATCAGTGACATGTTAATCATTTTCCAAAACTTAGATTATAAATTAAAGACTAAAAGACAATTTGTTAATTTACATCCAAATAAATAAGACAAAGTCGGCTTAGTTACAACATACGACGATTTTAACAACATTTTTTAAAACTACAGAACGGCAGAACCGATTTTTGGACGCTTTTAAAGGAAAACACCCTTTTCTATAGAAGATAGACGAAAACTAATATGGTGTCTAGAGCTCAATTTTTATGAAAAACATGATGTCTCAGAGTTAGGGGGTGTTTTTCAAAAATGGTGCATTTTTAACAAACCGATGTAACTTTCTTGCTATGGAAAATTTTGTATTTTTGTGAGAACATTTCCAAAGCACCATTTTAGGCAGAATTTAATTGTTTAAGTATATTTTTTTTTAAATTAATAATTTAAGAATTATATAGCTAACCAAGACCCCAGCCGTTGGCCGTCGAGGCCGCCGGATTTAGCGCCTATGAGTTAATGAATTCCACCAGAAATTTCCATAACAGAAGACGGTCGACATGTCAAACACCTGTAGCAAAATCTAATGTCTTGGTTGGCTATTTATTTTTATTGTTATTAAATATAGTTTAAACGTGTTATGTTGTTAAATATAGTTTAAATTATTATAAAATTCTTCATCTCTTACTGCAAATATTATTTTCGTTTTAATTGCTGCCTACAGTTGGTAGTAATGAATAGATTCTTTTGCATTACAACCGGCGCGGCGCTGGCGCCGTTCAATGCCTTGGCGACAAAGTGGGCGACATTTTAAAAACTCTATATCTCGAAGAGAAATCGAGCAAAATATCAAGTATGACTATATTTGTGAAAAGGTAATTTTAAATTGTTTTCAATGAATTAAAAATATACAGGGTGTCCCTGTAAAAGGTTACATTTTCTGTTGATAATTCTTAAATTATTAATTTAAAAAAAATACTTAAACCATTAAATTGTACTTAAAAAGGTACTTTGGAAAGCACCATAGCAAAAAAGCCATAGCGAAAAAGTTACATCGATTTGTTAAAAATGCACATTTTTGAAAAACACCCAGTAACTCCAAAACGGTAACAGATATCGATGTGCGGTTTTCACTATCATGTCTTTGATAAAAATTGAGTTCAGACACCGATATTAGTTTTTACACCGATGTTATTTTTTAGTCTATCTCTTTAAAAAAGTGGTGCGATTCCAAAAACAAAATATCAATTATTAATTAAATTACAAAACTAAAATTAAATTATTATTTATTAAATTAAAAAAACAAAAATTAATGAAACCATAAAATTAGAAAAAGTAAAAACATTATTTCAGCGAAGATGATTGGAGATAAGCAGAGAGGCAGGACTAAACAGGAACTCCGGAACAGCATCAGTAAAACAAATTAAAATTTTTCGAATTTAGGATATTTTAAAACTATTGTTTCTTATAATCTGCAAAGGATTGAAATTTAAAGTTATTAGAAATATCGTTCCACAAATGTGGCGCTATGAAACTGAAACATTTTTGAAAGTTAGCTCGGTATTGAGAAATTTAAAAATAGTGTAGTTACCTAGTTAAATGAGCATGGTCAACGTAATGAAATAATGAGAACAAATAGGAAGGCCTGTTTTATGGTTAAAATTTGATAAATAAATGTCATTAAATGAAATTGTCGTCTGCTATTCATGGATAAAATAGATAAATTATTAAGATGACGTTATGTGATCTCTAAATGGAATGTTAATAGAAAACCGTAAACATGAATTTTAAAGTATTTGGATTTTTCTATTGAATCTAGCGTTCATGGACGCTTCATAAAAAACATCGCCGTAATCAATTAATTTATTGAAGGCATAAATAGATACAACAGATGCATAAAAATTTTATGTTAAGATTACATATTATTTTAAATCGAATTTCGCGATAATCTAGAAAAAATAGTGAGTGATGTTAAATCGAAAACTTAAGACCTAAGTCAAGATGCCAAGGAAACTATAAGTGTTTTAGGGGAGAAAAGTCGGAGCCAAAACAACGAGGGCCAGACAACGTACACGCTATTTAGGGCTTGTTTTCGATGGTTTTTCCGCTTGTTTTCCGATCGACCTGTCTTGTTTTCCTTTTTTCGGCGTCGTCGAATTTGCGGCACCGAAAAGACGACATTAATCGTTTGAAGGAAATTATAGAAAAAAGTAGGATTTAGTAAAATATATATTTTTTTAGTAACATGTTTTTACAATAAATAAAATTGTTTTAGTAAAAATAGATTTACGTTAACATATCGGTTGCATATTATTAGTAGTCCTTCTTGGAATGATTTTAATATAAAAAGATATTAACGTCACCTTTATCCACTTAAGAAAATAGATGGAGAATGTACTCCAAATTGAGCCTGGTCATTGGCGTCTCGAAAACAAGAAAATATATAAGTCTCTCCAAACAAAATCCTATATATGTATTTCGCCACTGCAAGAAAATCTACAAAATAAAATAGTTATTTTTTGTAAACACTGCTGCGTTATCCAACGGAGACTAATTGTCAGCAGTTAGATAGTAGTCAGATAATAAATTTGCCTAACGAACAAAAAAATGCTTAACGTTTCGGAAAGTTTATCTCTGTCCATCGTCGGGAAACAAAAAAATACAAAGAATAAAGAAAAAAACTATTTAAAATATTTAAATGCCACTATTCGAGAACTTTTCTTTTTTTTTAAACAGATACGTTTACAAAAACCTTTGACGTTCTGTTAAAATGATATTATATTAAGTTAAACTTCAAAATTAACAATTACTTATAAGGTAAAACCAAAAAACTTCAAACTTTCTGTATGATTATTTTTAATTTGTTTTTAATTTTTACGTATGTTATGCTTATTTATGTTATGTTCTTTTAAATCAAAGAAGCGATTGCCATACATTACTAACATCTACAGATGCATAAGCAATACATTAATTTTTATTAGATTGTATTAAAAAAGCCTCTTTTATTTTTCTTTTAGAGGCTATCGCTTCTTTCATTATAATTTTGGCGTTGTTAAAATCTATTCTCTGCCCTGTGTCCCATGAATGCTGACAAATCTTAGATTTGTGTAAGTCGCCCGTTCTTAAATAATCTTTATGTTCTTTAATTCCAACATTTAAGAGATATGAGGTTCGTTAAATAAGGCAAAGTTGCGCACTTTGATGTTGAACAAAATGTCACCTTAAGAGTTAACGCTGGACTGTGCGGGTCTCTCTCAGGGATCGGGTAAAGCGGGTGTGTGGCCGAAGGATATACAGGGTGGTCCGAACTGTATTCCGGAAACTTCGGCAACATATTCTGCAGATGAAAATAAGTAAAAAAGTTCGTATAAATGTATATCCTAAAATGCTTAGTTTCGGAGATACAGGGTGTAGAAGTTTCATTTTTATTTCGATTTTTTCCAAATAATTTCTGAAGTAACGTCAATATTTGGGTGAAAATTGGTGTCTGGAAGTTTTTTGATATGAGAAATTTGATTGATGTCAATATGACTCCTACTAGTAGAGGGCGCCATCTACATATTTTTTAACTGGTTTGAAGAGTAATAATCGCCATATTGTATCTACACATACTACACTATCTACACTACAATATGGTATCTACACTACAATATGGCGAAATAAAAACATTGAGGTGGAGACTAAAGCGAGAATTTACAAGGCAACGGTACGACCAATAATGACATACACTGCAGAAACTCGACCTGATACAGCGAAAACTAAACAACTACTAGAAACAACCGAAATGAGAGTACTACGTAGAATAGCTGGAAAGATGCTTCTGGACAGGGAGAGAAATGAAAGCATAAGAAGAGCGTGCAAGGTGGAAAATGTAAATGAGTGGGTATTCAGCAGAAAGGAAGAATGGAACGACCATATCAGCAGAATGGACAACAGAAGGATAGTGAGAGTTGCACGCGACAAATCACCGCTAGGTCGCAGAAGCTTAGGACGTCCACGAAAACGATGGAGCGACAACTTGTCAGTCTGACCGGTAGAG
This sequence comes from Sitophilus oryzae, assembly GCF_002938485.1. NCBI lineage: Eukaryota > Metazoa > Arthropoda > Insecta > Coleoptera > Curculionidae > Sitophilus > Sitophilus oryzae. The sequence continues at coordinate 547,566 of NW_022146187.1, read as the reverse complement.
ACGACGAAACCAAACAGGCGATTCGCCTAGCATGAAGAAGGAAGAAGAAGAAGAGTAATAACTTTTCGTCTGTACCTGTATAAAACTACTGAGTAAAAAAATGTACATTTACGACTTTTTTACGTGAAAAAGGTCTCTTGGTAAAAACCGCTACGAGTAATGGTTTTAGAGATATTTGGAATAGAAATTATCAATACCTGTCATCATTGACATAAATTAAACATTTTGACTAAATAGATATTAGACTCAAATCATAAATATGAAATGTTTTTGTGCTAAATGTTCAACAGAAACTGTTTTATCATCATTTTTTGCAGAAAAATTTATGATTAATTTAAAAAAATAAAAATTTCCCAAATTTATTATTTCAGTTTAACTATCTACTCAACGTGTTTATTTTTCGTCAATAATGACATGTATTTACTATTTCCATTCTAAATATCTTAAGAACGGTTGCTCGTAGCGATTTTTACAAAGAGATATTTTTTACGTAAAAAATCACAGAGATGTATATTTTTTTACTCCGTAGTTTTATACAGGAATGGACAAAAAGTTATTACCCTTCATAACAATTAAAACACACGTAGGTGGCGCCCTCTACTAGTAGGAGTCATATTGACATCAAAATCAAATTTCTCATGTCAAAAAACTCCCAGACACCAATTTTCATCCAAATATTGACGTTATTTCAAAAATTATTTCAAAAAAATCGAAATAAAAGTGAAACTTCTACACCCTGTATCTCCGAAACTAAGCATTTTAGGACATACATTTATACGAACTTTTTTACTTATTTTTATCTGCAGAATATGCTGCCGAAGTTTCCGGAATACAGTTCGGACCACCCTGTATATAGGTCGAATATTATATATCAGAAATCTGCCTAGCCCGATCCTGTCGTGTTAACCCATACCGAAAATTCCAAACACACGTGCTTTTATTAAGGCTTAAGGTTTGCATTGCTTCAGCATTTGCCATAAAATAGCGAGCAATTTGTTACAATACCATATAAATTATAAATCATTGTAATCATAAAACTTCAACCTATTTCCGTATTGTAACGGAATTTTAAATTATGTCTTTATTTTCGAGAAAATTTAGTCCAAACATAAGGAATATTTTGTTGATGTTTGACCATCAAAATCTTAAAAATAAAGAAATTGTCTAAAAATGTGCTACAATACGGCTATAGTATAATCTTTTATCTTTAATTTCCTTTTTCATTTGTGTAAAAATACCTAGCCAGTTTTACTTAGTTCTTCAGGACTACTGGCAATTAGGACTATGTCATCAGCGAATCTTAAATGGTTTCACTGTCTAATACACATGCACACACACTGTCTAATACACATTCAACATTTAAAATTCAGTTTCTTAGTATTTGGAGGAATTATTATTAATCAGCGCAAACAGTCAATTAGTGTAGTTTGAATAGGTACTGGAATTATACAGGGTGGCCCATCGAAAACGTTCCGCAAGGCATAACGGTTATGGTATTCTGTTTTTCAAAAAATCATAAAACACATCAATTTTGTTTGTGAGGCGGACAACTTTTGCCCCAAAAATGATTGCGAAATCTCCAACCCTCTGAGCGGGGGTGTCATCCCCCAACTTTTTTCAAAAGGGGAGGGGGGTCAAGTGGCGCCGCAATGAAAAAAGCTTTCTATTCTCTATATTTCACCCGCCTCGTTTTTGAAAATCGGTCGAGTAATTGAGGAAATATAAACGATTGAAATTTGAAAAGTTTATTTAAACATTTATCAGAGTAAATGATAAGGATAAATTCCTTCGACCAATTTGAGGTTTTTTCTTGCTATTTCTAAATGTTTATGCATTTTTTCCCTTGCCACAAGGTTGAACGATCAGGTGGGGTAGTTGCTAGATAGCTGTTCTGTGACTTGTGTGACTTGTGAATTATTATATTCGCCACTCGTTCACTCATAATTTCACAAAAAAGCAAGCGACGATCAAAATCGTCTTTGTTAAGTTCTTGTACCAACTGAATTTTGTACGGGTGGAACTTGCTTTTTTTAATATCCTTTGGCCACTTGCACGATTCACGCCGGTCTCATTGGCTAATTTTCTTGTACTCAGCGTACTATCCATGGCAACTTGGCTCAATACGAATACCTCCATAGCTTCATTTACTACAAGATTTTCCCTCTGCCTCTTTTTATTCATAACGGAACCAGTTTCGCGAAATTTTGCTACTAACTCGCGAACAATTTTGCCATAAAAGTGGTTGTCAAGATGGCGTTCATTGAATATCTGCGCAACCCGATTGCCACATTCATTATTTTTAAAATAAAGTTCCATTATTTCCACTTTTTCTGCCAGTGAGTATACCATAATAATTGTTAAAAAATTATTACGATATTGAGAAGAACTTCAACGCATAAGACACAGAACAGCTATCTAGCAATTACCGCACCTGATTGTTCAACCTTGTGGCAAGTGAAAAAATGCGTAAACATCTAGAAATAACAAGAAATAAACTCAAATTGGTGGAAGGAATTTATCCTTATCATTTACTCTGATAAATGTTTAAATAAACTTTTCAAATTTCAATCCTTCATATTTTCTCAATGACTCGACCGATTTTCAAAAACGAAGTCGGAAAGTATAGAGAATAGAAACCCCTTTTCATTGCGGTACCACTTGATCCCCCTTCCCATTTGAAAAAAATTGGGGGATGACACCCCCGCTGAAAGGGTTGAAGATTTTGCAATCATTTTTGGGGCAAAAGTTGCCCCCCTCACAAACAAAATTGACGTGTTTTTGAATTTTCTGAAAAAAAAAATACCCTGGCCGTTATGCCTTGCGGAACGCTTTCGATGGGCCACCCTGTATTAATTAATTAACAAATATTTAAACAGTTTTTTAATTTTTTTAATGAAATAAACGAAATATATCGACAATACTAGTACCTGTACTCTTTAAAAATTTGTTACCTCTTTAAAAATAATTTAAGATGTCAATATTCCATGGCTATCTTGATAAATGAGATCTAAATTATAAGAAAATGCATTTTTTACGGAAACTTGAAGATATAGGTAAAAAATGGTATAATACAATTTGATAGACAATTAAATTGTGCATCTTATTCTCATAAAATATACAGGGTGTTCCATTTAAATTAAACAAGCTATTGCCGTTTAAAACTAGTTATTTTTTTAAATAAATTTTAGGACTGTATAAGGTGATATTTTTATTACTGCAACACAAAATTTAGTATATAGAAATTCCTCAGTACAGTATTTGGTTTTAGAAACTTTAATACGCCTAGACAAAATGAAGCATTAAAATTATTATTAATGTATTTTGACAAAAACCTAAATATTTCAAAAACGGTAGGTTTAAAATGCGGCAAACCTTAATCAAATTTACCTTTATTATGAAATGTGATAATATACAGGATGTTCCGTTTAAAAAAATACAATTTGGGCCACTATGTATCTTGTAAAACATTTTTATATTGTAGCTCTAATAGTCCTTCGACGAACTGAAAACTTACAATTTGCAAAACTCTAATCGTTTAGCTACAATACTCCGAGTCGTATGTGGTGAACAACACTGTATAAGTTACTGATTTATTACATATCGGATAACAATTATTATATATAAGCTATAAGAGTGCGTGATGTCAGATGTCAATTGCGGAAAATAGCGTAGCTCCAAATCAAATTTATTGAAAAAATAATTATTTTCTGTATAATTTTTAAAATAATAAATCAGAGATCATTAAGATCGGTCCAGCCGTTCTTGATTTATAAAACCAACCCAACAATGTTTTATTTATTTAGATTAACACACCTTAAGCATAGTTAGTATTTATCGGTATACTAAGAGTATACAATCACTACATCTGCATGCTTATTTCATGGTATATTATTAGACATACTTTAAAATATTTGTCTACCACTACAAATTAACCAAACTGTATAATCACCTCGAAACTATAAAATTAAAACTACGACGTTTTACTACGTTTCTTTTGTCTATGCTTAACAGAAACGTACGTAAATTACCGATAATTTCGCATTATTTTACGGTATAGTAAAAACTAAAAACCCTAGATTTACGTTTGGATGATTTCCCCGACCACGCGAACAAATTGTAAACTGTTTACATGCTCGGATGATACAATAGAACGAACGTGTTATTATATTTTGATTTGTAGTAATCATCGGCTTAAGAAAAACGACTTTGATTGCAAAGTTGGAAATCGTATCGCCAATGTAGAAATATTAGATATTTTCGAATCAGAATTGATTGATTGATGTAGGTGACGTCTAAGTCATCAAACTCATGGTATAGGTTGACTTTTACAACTATCGGTTAACTGTTAATTTTAAATTTAACTTTCCAATTAAGTTAAATTTCTCTTTTTACAAGCTCTAATTTAACGTGCCGTTTTAGTATGTTGGTGTGGGTCAAATCTTGCGAGCTGAATTAGAACCACTTCCTGCAGTTCGACTGGGCTCAAATTTGGTATACTTGCATGATACAAAGAAAACAAGGTATGATATTGCGCAGGTTGTTCACTACGTCACAGGTGACAACGGCACCATTGGTCGGCAATCTCCGCGCGCCAATTTCAAATCGTCAAAATTATGACACATAATAAGTGCGAAAATGACTTTTTAGATGTTAAGCTCAATGATTTGACATAACTTTTAAGGTTATGTCCTAATTGTTTGCTATTTTAGGTCTTTTTTTATTAGTGGCAATTGAACAATATGGATATTTTTTTGTATGGCGTACGACGTCCCCCAGTAGCACAACATATTAGCGCAACATTGATTCTATATTGGTAAAATATTCTATATGGGCCCAATATTGCCAATTTCTAGCCAATATTGGTAATATGTATGAGTCGCACCTTTTTCCTATATTTTTATACAGGGTGGGCCACTGAAAACTTACAGTGGCTATAATTTTTAAACCAAAAAAGATATAAAAAAATACCGTTTCTATAATATCGAGGGGGAATACATATGACGAATTTTTTGAACCACTCCGACCTACCCCTAAGGAGGCACCCCTACTCACTTGAAAATCTTAAATGGCAACACCTTACTTGTGGCGCCTTTTTGAAAAGCCCATGAAAAATGCTAAACGATGATTATAAAGTTTTTAGGGTGAAATTGAAAAACTACCTCTTACACGAAAAATTAGGTGGACATTAATGAAAAAAGTGATTTTTTCAGCATAAGTTACAAATTGGGACCCAGCTAAATGAGGTATTTTTAAACCACCCCGACCCACCCCTAGGTGCCACCCCCTCACTTCTAACCTCAAGATAGCGATACCCCACTTGTGACACCTCTTTGGAAAGCGTATAAAAAATGCTGAACGACTGTCATAAAAAAGAACGAAAAAAATGGAACTAAAAATAAAAAAAATGTCAAAACGTGTCAAAATCAATAGAATGAATTATTTTTGTATCCACGTACCATTGCGAGAAAAAAAAACTGGTACAAAGAAATTTATTATAACTCTTAATGAAAACCTCATACACTTTCAGCAAGGTGGAGCCCCTCCGCATTATTCTATTGTCACAAGGCGGTGGTTGGATAAATATTATCCAAGGCAATGGATTGTGATCCAATCGAGTGGCCGCCAAGGTCACCTGATCTCACTCCTTTAGACTTTTTTTATGGGGTTACTCTAAATCCATAGTCTACAAGACAAAACCAGATTCGTTGCAAGAATTGCGGCAGAGGAGAACTGAAGCATGTCGAAATATTCCGAGAGAGACTTTCCAAAAAGTGAGAGAAGAATTTGAAAATCGTTTGAACAAAACGGCTATCATTTTGAGCAATTGTAAAAATAAATTGTCATTTTAAATTTCTTTCAAATTGTCACACCTACATTTCTTGTCACTACTATTATTAAGTTGAAGTTATCATTACCAGTAATTAAGTTGAAGTCTGTATGACCATCGTTTAGCAATTTCAATTAGCTTTCCAAAGAAGTGTCACAAGTGGGGTATCGCTATCTTGAGATTAGAAGTGAGGGGGTGGCACCTAAGGGTGGGTTGGGGTGGTTTGAAAAATACCTCATTTGCCTCATTTAGCTTCGTCCCAATTTGTAACTTATGCTGAAAAAATCACCTTTTTCATTAATGTCCACCTAATTTTTCGTGTAAGGGGTAGTTTTTCAATTTCACCCTAAATACTTTATGATCATCGTTTAGCATTTTTCATGGGCTTTCCAAAAAAGCGCCACAAGTGGGGTGTTGCCATTTAAGATTTTCAAGTGAGTAGGGGTGCCGCCTAAGGGGTAGGTCGGGGTGGTTCAAAAAATACGTCATATGTATTCCCCTTCGATATTATAGAAACGGTATTTTTTATTTTTTTGATATCTTTTTTGGTTTAAAAATTATAACCATTGTAAGTTTTCAGTGGCCTACCCTGTATACTATTTATCCAATATTGTCCCAACAGTGATAAAGCATATTTTGTATTAAGTAATATTTTTATTTACATGTAATATTTATCCAATATTGGTAATATATAAAAGATATACTTATTATCCCAATATTGCATACAAATACGGAAATATTTAAAAAGACGAGGTTTTCGAAGTAAGGTATCATGTATTATTATAAAAGGTTCCATTTACTCAGTTTGCTAAATGCGTATACGATAATTATTTTTTTACGAGTGAACTTTAGAATTTTCCACGAATATGTAAGTAAAATTTCCCTTCCCCTCTGGCTCTCGTAATTTCCTATGAATCGGGAAATTTCCCACAAGTTGGCATCACTGTCAGTGACAATGCAATATTAAGCTTCATTCAGAACCTCGCAATTAGTGGAATAAATTAGTGGTTTCAATAACACTTTTTTTAGTTTACGATCATTCACAATGTTTAAAAAACACAATTAAAATTAAGAGAAGATCCTAGCAACAGCTTGCGTTAGTCAGTTGTATCCATAGAGAAAGCCTAATATTTAGCTTATACATCTTTAATAAAAGCGTCATTTTACGGTATTATTCAAGATCTATCTCCAGATAATATAATATACACGGACGGTTCCAAATTCTCCCAGGCAGCAGGATGCGCCGTATTACATAACAATATGTCTTATAAATATCGCTTACTTCCTACCACCAACATCCTCTCTGCCGAACTTTTTGCTATTAAGGAATCACTAAGAATAATCTCCAAACTACCTCCTTCCAAATGGGTGATATGTTCAGATTCACTAAATGCATTACAATGCCTAACCGAATTATCACATCCTCTAGACGTTAAATCGCTCGACTTGCATCACTCTTCAATATCTAAAGGTTCAACTGTGGATCTAGTATGGATTCCTAGCCATGTGGGTATAAGAGGTAATGAATATGCTGATAAGATTGCTAAGACTGCGGCAAATGATGGAGATTTTATACCACTTGCATTTTCTATCTTTGAACTTAAATTTCTACATATGTCTACAATAAAAAGTGGTATCCAGGCAGAGTGGGAAGTGACCGGAGATTCAAATAAGCTATATGAATGTAAACCTCAATTCTTTCAAGTTTCTGTAGCTCGGTTACTGTCCAGAAGTGAGGAAGTCATTTGGAATCGGCTCAGGTTGGGTCACTGCAATTTCTCCCATTCTTTCCTTTTAAACGGCTACCCCCCGCCTAACTGCTCTCATTGTGGCAACCAATTAACACTGTTCCACCTCCTAATAGAATGTCCCTCCTTCAATAACTTAAGACAATCATTTGGTCTGAGTGGCGATCTGGCTTCCGTTCTTGATGCTAATAACCTACATCCTTTGTTCCAATTTATTAGGGCATCGGGTTTGGGTTCATTAATATAGTTTAACTTAACTTTAATTTGATCAATACCGCTAAATGGCCCAGCAGCTGATGCGGCTTATATAAAATCCTTCTTCTTCTTCTTCTTCTTCTTCTTCTTCTTAGCTTATACAACAATCAACTTTTGATTTTTAACCATAATTTCTCTTGACTGAAGATAATCAAAGGCCAAAATAATATTTGTCGCAAATTTTGAAGTATAATTAGCGGAAAAGTCAAAAGTTTGATAACTTTTTCTATTAATTGAAACTACTAATTTTGACGTTCTGAATGCTTACATTGAAATTAAAGAAATAAACTTCTACGCTAATTGAAACCACTAATTTATTTCACTAATTGCGAGGTTCTGAATGAAGCTTTAGAGATAATAACTTAATAACTATTTTGGTATAACCCCCGCACAGCAGATCGACACACCACTGCTTGCCCAGAATTGTATATAAACTATCAATATAATATAAAAATATTTACAGACAACTTAAAGCTCACTCTGTAAAATAATGTGTCATATTAATATGAATTATTTACAGTTGCGATTCAATTTAATTGCTTTAGATAATTTTAATTTCTTTTGACAGTGCTGAATATTCATGACGTATCGATAATAAAAACTGAAAACGTGTCAGTGACATTAAAATATGCCTAAACTCAATCAATACGGGTTATTACCATCGACATTCCCACTCCCATTTCCTATAACATACGTGTAGATGGCGCTATATCACATCAATGAGAGTGTACTATTGGAATAAATTTTAATCATGAATATTAATTAATTCTGAATGAGTAATATTTATTTTAAAAGTATCTCGAGTTCATCTACATATTCTGTGATAGTAGATATTTAAAAAATTGTTTGTTTTTTTAGTACATTTGTGGTTTAATTTGTATATTTTTATTTCAAACGTCCAAAAACCAGCTATTAAAAATTACTTTGCTCGCGGGAATGCACAGCTTGGCATTAAACGCTTCGGGGTCCAATCTGTTGGTCGTACTTTAATAATATATTAATATTCATAAAGGGAGAAGCAGAACTTGCTAAGGGACTTAGACTATATTTTAACTAGACACGTCCCTTGCAATCTTTACCTCGACGTAAAAATGTTTCTTCTTAAACTATTATCGTTGGAATGCTATAAGATTAGAAACGCTATTGCATATCTCTGGCTTTATTTTCGGAATAGGTAAATATACAGGGTAGCGCACCTCATTCGCCTCGGTTGATTATACGAAAACGGAAAGATGTAGAAACAAAATATTTTATGGATATATGTGGGGAGGCAATGTGCACAATTTAAAATTATTTTGAAATATACAGGGCGTCTCAGAACTAAGATCCATACCAAAGTTATATTTTTTCTTATGGAACACCCGGTATTTTATTTCATTTTTGGATTCTTAATCTTGGTTTTAAAGCATCGGATCTCCAATACAAAAAGATATAATGTCGTGATTAAAAAAACAAAATGCTCACAAAAGATGAGGCTACAATGTGATTTGATTTAACAATAGCTACTACAACACCCTACAGGGTGTTACAAAGTTTGGGCAAAAAACTTCGTCTTATTGTTGTGCCCTGTATATGCTCAAAATAAATTCGGAATAAAAATTGGTGACGTAGCATCCGTTAAGAAGGAATTAATCTACAATTTAAAAAAAAATCATCAAAATCTAATGAGTGGAAAAAGCGCGAGAATCCCAACTTTCGCGAGAAACCCAACTTTGAAATTGGAACTAGTTTTTAGTGGCCGGTTTTTTTTGCCGGTGAGTGTATTTAACCCTTATAATAAATGTCTTTTTTTGGGCCCAAGAATCCAAAAATGAAATAAAATACCGGGTGTTCCATAAGAAAAAGTATAACTTTGGTATGGATCTTAGTTCTGACACCCTGTATATTTCAAAGTAATTTTAAATTGTGCACATTGACTCCCCACATATACCCATAAAATATTTTGTTTCTACATCTTTCCGTTTTCGTATAATCAACCGAGGCGAATGAGGTGCGCCACCCTGTAGAAGGATCAATATTAAGTAAATTTTGCAAGTCTACCTGTAAAACAATTTATTTACATGACTGGGGTATGTTTCTAACTGTTGATGAGGGATAGGTATCATTGTATGGGGCTGTGGCAAGATTGGGGTCTGTAGTTCGTAAGCCCAATTTTTTTATGGGTTGGTTTGGGTTTTATGGGACTTTGATAATTTGGGAAGTCATGATAATTTGGGAAGTCATCTCCCATTAATAATTCCCAACTTCTAACCTTTCTTCTGTGCAGTAGAGCTTTTTGTTAGTTTGTGGCCTATGTTTATTTTCAATATGAGCCACTGTATTCGAAATTATTTTGTATTATTTGAAATTTGTGTCTAGTGTACTTTATTGGTAAATTATAGAATATGTTAAAATTGTACAGGGTTCGTCAAAGAAATCAGCTACCTTCAAGTTTAGTTTTATTTTTTTGTACGAAAAAATGCCCATTTTATTTCTTAAAAATATTATCTGTCAAATGCCGATCATTTTGCTTCTAGCATGAAGCAATCAGAATGCGGCAGTTTTGATGGAAGGCTGTAATTGTGTCTCGACTATCTTTTATTAGTATGTAAAGTTTGAAATGCTTTGCCTCATAGTCATAAATTTGAACCTTAAGGTACCTCTACTAAATAAAGAAGATTTGGCAGAATGCAAACACCAGATTTGTCTAATGAACTACAAAACTTTTGAATGCGAATTGCTTTATGCAAAACAAAATTTAGTTAAATTAAAATTATAGATTAGAATAAATATAGATTTGCCAGAGCTGGAAGTTGGATAAAAAATGTCTATACCTATGTGGCGAATTCATCTCTCCAAAAAAATTCTATATTGGTATTTCGCCACTGCAACAAAATCTACAAAATAAAATAGTTATTTTTTGAAAACGCTGCTGGGCGTTAATCCAACGGAAACTGCTTGTCAGCAGTTATGTTTACTGATTTGCCTAACGAACTAAAAAATGCATAATGTTTCGGAAAGTTTATCTCTTTCCGTCGTTGGAAGCAAAAAGAAAATACAAAGAATAAAGAAAAAAAAACTATTAATAGTTATTTATGATATAAGTGCTAAAAGTGGTATTTTATTTTGTTAGAAGGGAAGCTTCCCATGCCTTCGAGCAAAATAAAATCACTTTTAGCACACATATCATACACTATTTTTTCTACAAACAAGTTTATGCTCGTATATATCAAGCAGGTATTATTACTTTTTACGTTAATGAATAATTCATAATATGACATTCTTAAATCAAATAAATTATGAAGTTTATGGTTGCTAGGGTAATTGAAAAATTCCAAACATTCGATCATTTGTTGTCAACTAATGTCAAATTTGTGCCTCAACTATTGTAAAAGCCTCAACTCTTGTAAAATGATGGAAAGTGATCAAGAAACTGAGTGTTTCCCAGCAGAAATTGAAGAAGCGGCTAATAGAATTACTTTTGATTTATTACCCAGCAAGTCCAAGGATCAGTACGAGTTTTCATATAATCGATTTTTGAGATGGTGTGACCTAAAACAATGCTAGTGGCACTGGCAAGTTCAGTGAAAAAGTACTTTTGGCATATTTCGAAGAAAAGTCCAAAATATGGAAATCGTCAACGCTTTGGTCAAATTATTCTATGGTTAAGGCGATGATAAAGATTAACAATTAGGACATAAGTAAATATTGCAGGCTTATTGCCTTTTTGAAGCGAAAAGGTGAGGAATATCGTCCAAAGAAGTCGAAACTATTCACCAGAGAACAGATCGACCTATTTCTTGCAGAGACGTTGAATGAAATATACCTTATGAAAAAAGTTGCCGTAATTTTCGGCATATTTGGAGCGAACTATTCAACTTGACATTAAATAATATCGAGGATGTAGGAACTTCATTAATCATGCATATTCCAGATACAAAAACTAATGTGGAACGCACATTTGTTATTACTGGTACATTATATTTGAATTATTACAAAAAGTACATAGCTCTCCGTCCAGCGACCATCAAACATTCAAGAATATTTATAAAATATATTAAGAATAAATGTGCCACGACTCCAGTTGGAATCAACTCATTTGGTAACATGCCTCCCAATATTCCTAAATTTCTAAATTTGCCCGATTCTCATCTTTATACTGGACATTGCTTCCGAAGATCCTCGGCTAGTTTGCTGATAGATTCTGGGGCTAATCTTAATACATTTAAGCGACACGGTGGATCGAAGTCCAGTACCGTAGCGGAGGGTTATATAGAAGAATCTTTACAAAATAAAACGAGTATTGCAGGTCAAATTTTATCCAGAACCTCAGCTGATACTACCATTGCCTCTAATATTGGTAAAATATTCACGTCAGAGATAACTTCTACTTGTACTACAGCTATAAATGAAATTGGCCATGGAATAACGTTAAAAGTAAATCACGTGGCTTACTTTTAGCACCAGTGCTAAAAGTAAATGACTGTTACCATCAGTGACATAATGTCACATTTTAGGCACTGACAGCATGCGTTAAAAATTACATTTTTACTGACGTTTGTAGAAAAATATATTTAAATGTAACTATCCGCGAACACTTTATTTTTTTTTAAACAGATATACGTCTACAAAAACCGTTGACGTTCTGTTAAAATGACATTATATCAAGTTAAACTGTAAAATTAACAATTACTACCTGATAACAATTACTTAATAAGGTAAAACCAGAAAACTTTTTGTATGATTATTTTAAATTTGCTTTTAATTTTTACGAATGTTATGTTTATTTATGTTATGTTCTTTAAAATCAAAGAAGCGATTGCCATCCATTACTAACATCTACAGATGCATGAGCAATATATTTATTTTTATTAAATTGTATTAAAAAAGCCGCTTTTATTTTTCTTTTAGAGGCTATGGCTTCTTTCATCATAATTTTGATGTTGTTAAAATCTATTCTGTGCCCTCTTTCCATGAATGCTGACAAATTTTAGATTTGTGAAAATCGCCCTTTCTTAAATAATCTTTATGTTCTTTGATTCGAACATTTAGGGGTCTAGATGTTTCACTAATGTAAAATTTATCGCATTCACATGGTATATTACATTTTTTGTTTGTTGGTCAGTATTCATTGGTTTAGTGCGTGATCAAATGGATCTAAGTGTATTTTGTGTTTTGAAAGATATTCGTTTGTTATATTGATTTCCTCTCCTTCATATTTTTTCCGAAACGCCTCGTATGTATGAAACCTGGATGTAAGTCCGTGAAGCTTGATGTAACTCCGGTCCTGACTCTTTTAAATTACTGGATCTACCCATCTTTATATCCTAAGTTAAATGTAATTATGTTGGTTACAAGAAGATGGCGGGTGAGCATTGTCCAGTTACCATATACTCTACCCAACTTTGAGATGAAGGCAGGTGAGAGGTTAAATAGACGTGGTGTGAACGTTACCGAACGAGTGGCTGGGGGCGTCCCGGCCGTTAAATGGCGTTAACTGCCTCGAATTCCTGCTCGTCGAGCAGAAATCTGGACCCGCGAGCGATCCGTTGCGAACCCGCGCCGCGAAAATAAACAGTAAATTGAAAAACGGAACCGTTTCGAATTGAAAATTGAAGAAACGGCCGTGCGTGGATTCGGCTGGAGGGCTAAATCATTCGAAGTGTGACTAAGGAGAAAATAAATTTGTACGGTGTGTTTGAGATATTAAAATACAAGTAGTAGAATATGCGGAATACCAGGTGCTCAATTTCTGGTGATTAAATATTAGAAATATCTCTACATTTTTGACTATGCAGAAGTGTTTTTTTTTCATTTTGAAAATCTTTAGAAAGACAAAAATGTTTGAAAACCTCCCTGTAATATTTAACACAAGCCCAATTGAAAGAGTAGATAAATTTAAGTAGTTGTGCTCTTCGAATAGCTCTTCGAATATTGGACATCACACTAATAACATGGACCGGCATTCTCAAGGTTTCGAAAAGTACTTATATCTGTTTCGATTTTGACCTAAACCTAAGACTAAGATTCGTTAAGTGCTACGTGTGGTTGGTGCTTCTTTATCGTATGGAAGGTTGGAGATTGAAAGCAATTGACATTAACAAATTAGAGGATTTCGAGATGTGGCTGTACCGCAGAATCCTTAAGGTAACATTGGATGGCTAGGCTAACAAATAAAGAAGAGTCACACACTGAAAATATTATTGAAAACCATTCACAATTAAATATACAAAAAATGCGAAGTCGACTAGACGTGGTACGGGACCGGGAAGCATTTAGGCAAAACGTATATACCGCGTATTAACCCTATGGTAAAAATCCGCCGCGTTGATTCGTCCGCGACCAGACGCAGTACGTTTTGTCTGGAGACGTTTAAAAGAGGGATTGCCCTCACATTAAAGGCGGCATGATGCCGGTGTAATAGAGCAAATATGCATTTGGAAAAAAAGAGAGAATAATAGATGCGCAGAGCACTTTGCGAATTTTGGCTTGTTTTAATCTATTTATTTATTACCTACACATGTGAGTACAATGTTTGCTGCAATATGCTTTAAAAATATTAATAAATATGGAAATAGATACATTATTACCACAAGAATTGACCTATAGAGCAATATTAGAGCAGTATTAGAGCAATATTACATTAGACGTTTAAGAACTTTTGCTAATGGCCGCACCGATGGCTGCACAAGAAGACTTTTTCTAAAATCTCAAGTCCAACGTGCTTCATATTTGAAAAAAGAAGATATAAAGAAAGTTAACTGCTTCATTTATAAAGAACCTTCTAGTATTAACCCCGAAATATTGTGTTGTTGATTTGAATGTAGGTTTTTGCACGTGTAAAAATGGAATATTGGGGAAACTATGTAAACACCAGGCAGTAGTTCTGTCACTATTTTTTTAATATTGAAAACTCCACCACAAAAGAGCGATCTTCAATGGCTGTTCTAGCTTTAGGGAATAAAGACAACACTCCCGAGTTTAGAAGAAACTTTAAACTCTGGCATGAATTCTTCGCTAAATGATGCCCCTATAGCAAATGGTTTGCGAAATAATTCACTTGAGCAAAATATACCATGATCTACAAAGTCGATTGAGGATAAATTCAAACACTTTTTAGATCTACTCAACCATAACCACGACCAGTTTGGTTCCTCTAAAGTAGTTATTCAAACATGTTTAATGAGACTAAAAAATGTTAAAACTTATTAATAATGGAATAATTGGGACACAATCAGGAATCAGAAATAAGGAATCAGGAATAATTGGGACACCTTCCTGAGCAGTTGTGGGTGTCATATTCCTGTTAGGAAACGCCATAGATCAGCCATTCGTGTGCAGCCCACTGCAATAGCCAGAAGAAATCCTGGAGGCAGCAAACGAATGCCAACTGGTCGTCCAGCTTCTAATGAGGTCATTAAAAGAAAAAAAAAAAGGAAACACAGTTTGTCTGATAACGTAAATAAAAATGTATCTCATGCTAAAGGGCATGGATCTGGGCATTAAGGTGCATATTTTTCATGTATTTATTTGTTTTTTTATTTCCATTTACATAATAAGTTGTTATCATTCTCAATAAACTAAATATTACTTGTTTATTAGGTCACGTGTTTTTCTCATAAACATAAAGTCATTCTACATAGCTTCCCAAATTCAGCAACGCAGGACCAAAATGGGTGATTTATGTGATGACAATACGTACCCGCTTTTAAACGTCTCCAGACAAAACGTACCGCGTTTGGTCGCGGATAGGGTTAATACGTGGTACGTTTTGTCTAGATGCGACCGGGAAAGCATTGTTTGTACTACCAGTAAGTTTTAATAAATATAGAGAATATACAATAAAACCGTATATGCATGAATAGCTGCTCACACACGGAAAGGCCCGGCCTTCGGATCCCGTTTTCGGATGATAGCTTTGCGTTTGTGGGCAAGACCAAGTCTTTGGCAGGCAAAGCTTTTGGCGTACTAAGCCTGTCAGAGATTAGATTTGTCTAGTAAAACGAACGAAAGGTAGAGTCAGCGGACGAATCGACATTATTCAATGTCTATTAAAAAATCATTTTCAGAAGGGCCTTGTGGAAAAGGAACTTCCTCTTTCCTTTTACTGTATCGTCACCATATCATCGGCGTATTTTATGGTATTCTCTACACTATAAATACAGATACAGTGCTTAAGAGGGAAAACCTGGAAGTTTTACAGAGACTCGTGGACTCTATTCGCAATAATTGTCAAGGAATGGAAATAAACATCAACACAGACAAAATAAAACTTTTTATTACCACGAAAATGCCTAGTTATTGTGTGTATTACCACGATAACTACCAGTTAAAAATAAACGATTATTGAAAGGCTGGAGAGATTTAGATATTTAGGCTTCCTGTATTAAGATCAGGAAATTCAAAAAATTGTGAGAATATAAATGTCTACATTAATAAACTATATAATTGACATTTTGCATCACGAACCTAAATCTAGCGTTCAGATTGGGATTCCTGGGATGTTATGTCTGGTAATACTCGTAGTTACTGCATCGGTTGGAAATATGGACTATGGAAAAGCACAAATAATAAAAAATTGAGACATTTGAGCTTTGGAGGCACAGAATATGCTAAAAGTACAATGGATAGTACGAATCACCATCTAAGAAATACTAAGGAGAATTGGTGGTGATGTATATGTCCTGAAAGTAAACAAGCCATGACTTGGTCATGTATTGCGACACTATAAGTACTCCCTAACTATCCGTAATTATTAGAGATGAGCAAAAAATCGCAAACTGCGATTCGATCGCAGCGATTTTAAAATCGCAATCGCAACCTGCAATTGGCTCTCATAGGAAACTGCGATTACGATTTTTTCTATTTGCGAGATTCAATTTAGGCAACCAGTATTACTATAGCTGCGATATGCAACTTTGTTGCAATTTACGATTTTGCTGCGATTTGCAATTTTGCTGCGAGTGTGATTTTGTAAACTGGGACCGTGATTTCTATCTGCGAGTTTGCATTTTTAGGACTTGCGATTTGCGATGTTGTTGCGAATGTAATTTTGTAATCTATTGAAACATTTTATAGTAAGTTGCGACTGAATTTTCTCTCTAATTTTATTTTATTTAGGCCACGATCATAATATACCGGGTGTTTCTCAAGAATGGTTAACCCCTATAACTTTTTTATTTTTTCTGATAAAGAAACGAGATTTGGTATTTAAGTATATGACATAAATTAGGATTAATTAATTAACGTATTCAATTGTTTTTGGCCACTTTCTGTTTCACCGGAAATGACTACAACTTTTGATTTTTAACTGGCATCTTAGGTTTTTTTATACTTTATTGGATAGAAAATTACACAATTTGGTTTGGTAAATATTAAAATCGCAATCGCAGGTTACAATTGCTGCGATTTAAAAATCGCAATTGAAGTTTCAATTGCGATTGTAGTATCGCATTTTTGCTCATCTCTAATAATTACAAATGGAAGAAGGTAAATCGGAAAGAAGAAAAAACCATGGCTGAGAAACATCCGGGAATGGACAGGCATGGGAGTGGAAGAGGTGTTTCATGCTGCTACAGACAGAGATGTTTTAAGAGAGTGGTCGCCAACCTCACACGAGAAGAAGAAGAGAAAATGACGGTACACTAAACTGTCCACATCATAGTTTTTGAAACAATTGTCCTCAATTTTGGATTATATTGACTTAAATATACTTTGTATTAGTGGCAAAATATAATAATTATATCGTACGTGCATTTCTTCTAAATAAATATAAATCCTGGCCCATTGCATCTCCCGAAACGCAAGTGGCAATGCGGCGGCACCAACAATGGTCCTGCAAAAGCAAACGACACAGGCAGCAGCAGCAACAGTCGTCCATCAGATAACAGTAACGAGACCGACTGTGTAATTGTTGATTATTTTAACGACATCGCAGGAGAACGGATCTCGCACATACACATATGTGCGGGTTCCGTTTACAATGGTCTTTCGGCAGGGTTGGGTTGGGAGGCAATTTACAATAAATTACGCAGTTTATAATCAAAAAATGCAAAGACTGTTTAGAACTCAAAGATAAAACTTTAGGTTTGCTTAATAAACAGAAAACCGTAGAAGTTTCAAGAGATATGTCGTCTCTTCATGGTCGACAGCCAAAAGAAAATACATTTCTATTTCGAATTTTAACTAAAACAAGAACCCTTTAAGATCGTATCCGAAGAGTTTCTCCTTTGAGTAAAATATGTACATGTACTGTGCCAAAATATAATTTTACTGTCAAGCGACTGCCAATGACTGCGAAGAAGACTGCCTCTGTCTGCCATAGAATTATAGTCTGACAAGAAAATGTACATGTAATTCCAACAGTGAAACACCCCTCGGGGGTATCTAACAGTCACCCCCGAGAAGGTTTACAGCGACAAAGCTTTTAGATCAGTTAGATGTCCGATAAAAACCGGTATCGAAATCAAAACCGGTGTTGTAGTCAAAACCGGTATCGAGATCAACAACGGTGTCTAGATCACTACCGGTACACAGTCCATATTTGGCAATCGGTGTCAGA
This sequence comes from Sitophilus oryzae, assembly GCF_002938485.1. NCBI lineage: Eukaryota > Metazoa > Arthropoda > Insecta > Coleoptera > Curculionidae > Sitophilus > Sitophilus oryzae. The sequence goes on along the minus strand of NW_022146187.1, from coordinate 529,196 downwards.
CCAATGCCGGTTTTAAACCAATGAACCAGTTTTGGAACAGGACTGAAGAAATGCTGCAAGTTAATATGATCCTGCCATCTTTGGGACTTTACAAAAAAACAATTAGCAAAAATGTATTTATTTTTTCGTTTATATGAAATAATGTCCTCAACAGCATATAGAACCCGAGGAACATATTTAACGGTGAGCCTCAGTGGGGTATGTCCTTTACAGACAAGAGAGGTCATGTAATCAGTGAATGGATAGCAGCTAACAGCCTGATTATCGCAAACAAAGGCGAAAAACCTACTTTTCAGCGGCAGTCATATCACTCAATCTTGGATCTGACAATTTCTACAGAAAACGTCAATATTATAAACTGGGAAGTCAGTGAAAGGGAAACTCTCAGCGATCATAACTACGGATTGTTTGAAATTGAGAGCACTCAAACCATAAAAAATCGTAATGACATTTATAAAAAATGGCAGCATAGGAAAATAGACCAGAATAAATTACAAGAAGCCATGAATGATATAGATCTGAGTGCCAATGCCACCACGTTAAAAGGTTTCTCTTTTAACTTAAATAAAATTTGTGACAAATCGATGCCAAAGAAAAAACCCTGTAAGAGAGGTCCTCCTGCTTACTGGTGGAGCGAAGAAATCGCCAATCTCCGCACTACCTGTATTAAGAGAAGACGCGCTTATACTAGGCAGTGCTCTGCCGATCTGATTATACGTAATAGGCTGTGGGAGGAATATCTGGAAACTATAAGATATTCAGAGACTCCATAAAAGAGGCGAAAAGACAGAAGTGGAAAGCATTATGTGACACAATAAACTGTGATATTTTTGGAAACGGGTACAAAATTGCTATGAAGTGCATAAATGGGTTTCCTTCTAAATCAAAGCTGAGCGTTGAAGCAATGGCAGAGGAAGCTAAAAAACTATTCCCTGTTCATCCAAACGTGATATTTAACTGTAATATTAGAGATAGTTTTGTAGATTTTAGTGTAAATGAATTGAAACAAGCCTGTGTTAAATTAAAAAACGGAAAAGCCCCTGGACCTGGAAACGTGCCGGTCGAAATACTTAAACAATTAATAGACAAAAAACCAGAGTATATTTTGAAGGTTTATAATCGCCTAGCAAGAGACTTGCCCTTTCCTCCCGAGTGGAAGAAAGCCGCACTGGTACTGATTCCTAAAAACTCTAACTCAGAAGATGGATTAGCGGCGTACCGACCGATATGTCTTTTAGATATAGAAGGAAAACTATATGAACACCTTATCCTTATTATACTAAATGAAGAACTCGATCGAATAGGAACTCTTTCAGCGCGCCAATATGGTTTTCGAAAAGGTAGACATACAATACATGCGATCGAACATGTACTTCTTATTGCCAGACAAGCAGCAGATTATGCACCAAATAACAGAAAATTATGCGCAGTAATTACTCTAGATGTGCAAAATGCGTTCAACAGTGCTTCGTGGCAGATCATTCTGGACGAAATGCAAAAATGGGGTATAAGTTCGTCTCTGACTAACATGGTGGCGTCTTATCTCTCTGAAAGGACAATTTTAATTGAAGACGATACTGCTAAAAGGCAGATTAACGTAACCAGTGGAGTGCCACACGGGTCAGTACTTGGCCCAACACTATGGAATATCCAGTACAACGACCTACTGGAAACGGCAATGCCCGAAGGAGTAACACTAATCGGCTTTGCCGATGACGTAGCGATGGTGGTAACGGCCAAAAACGAAAAGACACTCATGAGTGTTGCTAATGCAGGGCTACAAAGAGTGGCCAACTGGATCCAGCGCAAAGGTTTAAAACTAGCACCGAACAAAACTGAAGCGGTTTTATTAACCACCAAGAGGAAACTCTCTCATATATCATTTCAGCTTCTCGGTACAACAATTTCACCAAAGAATGCAATAAGATATCTTGGAGTTTGGCTTGATTCAAAGCTTACATTCGGCGAGCATATAAATCAAGTTATACGAAAGGCGGAACGAACTTTGACCGCACTGGGTAGGCTGATGCCTAATATAGGAGGGCCACTTGCTTCCAAACGTAGAATCCTAGCCTGTGTAGCACATTCTCAACTGTTATATGCCGCCCCAGTATGGCACTTCGCAATATCAAAGGGATATATAAGGCAAAAACTTAAAGCTATACACCGTAAACTGAACCTCAAGATCTGCAGTGCATATAGAACCGTCTCCGCTGAAGCATTAAATGTCATATCCGAGGTGCCGCCTATTCACCTACTTGTAGAGGAGAGAAGAGAGAGATACAAAGGACATCAAAACTGGAGGCAAGAAGCATACTGATGATTGAATGGCAAAAGGAGTGGGATCTAGATAGATATGGTAGATGGACACATGATCTCATACCAGACATTAATATCTGGTTAGACAGAAACTTTGGAGAGACGGACTATTTCCTAACTCGGGCATTGACAGGGCACGGATGCTTTAACAACTATTTGCATAGAAGGGTCCACCTCAAATTTGTGTATGTATTGCAAGGAAGTTGACAGTGTCGAACACACACTATTCCTCTGCAGTGAATGGAAGCAGTTTAGAGAGTCATTCCAACGGGACAGTGGTGGACAAGTCTTTAATGCCAAAAATATGATGCAAGGGCTACTAAGTGGTGAAACATCATGGAAAATTACATATAGATGCATTCGAGAAATAATAGAAACCAAAGGAAATAAAATGCGGGGCCTAACCGCATAGACAGCCTTCCAGCTGAAGTAATGCGCAAGCGGTTTCAGCTGGATAGAGCGATGGAATGCGAGGAGGGTTTTTTAGTCGGTAGAAATCCGACGCTACCCAATGGTGTCTTATGCAAGATTTTTCCCCTCCTCCTCAAAAAAAAAATATATATATATTTAACGGTGAGTGTAGATATGGTAGAAAAGGCTTTAATTGCAATGAAAAACGGAAAGTCTAATGGTCTTGAAGGAATACCAGCTGAACTTTTGAAATTCGGACCGAAAATTTTGAAGGAATTCTTGCTTGTATTTTCACTACATATATTAACGGGGAATAACTCTATCTGAATTATTTCCAATATAAAAAGTTCTAAGACAGGATTGTTGTCTGTCCCCAACTTTATTTAAAATCTATCAATTCAGAAGCTCTTAAGCACTGGCGCAAGAAGTGCTCTCAGATGGAAATACCTATTAATGAAAACCTTCCTCTGTATACTCTGCATTTGGCCGATGACCATATAGTTATGGCCCAAGACAAAGAAGAACAGAATACATGATACAAGAATACGAGAAATGGGGATTTCAAGTAAACAAGAAGACAAGATACATGTGTGTTGATAGTGAGCTGGAAGACCTAGTATTAAATAACAATATAAAAATTGAAGCTTGCGAACAATATAGCAAGCAAAGGGAGATGCGAAAAGGAGATCGAAGAACGGACTGGTAAAGTCAGAAAAAGTGATAGGAGCGCTAAACTCGGTGCTTTGGTCAAGGGATATCTCGGTTTATAGAAAAAAAATGAACTATAACGCGATTCTAAAAAGCGTAATGTTATATGGCTCTGAGGTATGACAGTTAAGCGAAAAACATAAAAAGAAATTGTTGTCTACCGAAATGGATTTCTCGCGAACATCAGCCCGAATCTCCCGTTTAGACAGAATTGGAAACGAGAGAATACGTGAAAAAATGAAGGTGGAGGGTAACGTTGTACAAGATATACAAGAAAAACAACTACTGTGGTACGGCCATGCACAACGAATGGCTCACGACAGAATATCAAAGCAAGTGATGCAGTGGACACCTACAGACAGACGTAAACGAGGCCGACCTAAACTTTCCTGGAATCAAGGAATCGACAGAGCCATGTCGGAAAGGAACTTACTACCAGGAGATTGAGACAACAGACGGAGGTGGCGCATGGAGACCGGAGGGCGACGAAGGACGATATAAAAACCGGATACATACATACAGACATTTATTGTTGCGTATTGAAAAACTAATTTTTGCAAAGTGCGGATTTTAATTTTATAAAAGAAATTATTCATTCTCTACCAATTTTCAAAAATCTCCCCTTCTTGTTCAAACTCAATATTGTCTTTAGCTCCATCTAGTTGAGCTTAGGACTCCAATATCCTTTCTGGTCTAATCCTATAATAATTGCAAATAATTACGCTGGAAAATAAAATAATAATTGCAAATAAATGGATAGAAATGTAGGAAAATGTACCTAGTGTGCGTTCGTTTTGCATTTATTTACTTTAGCAATACTTCCAAAGTAAATACTAATGAAAAAAAATACATGAAATTTACATATTATAGTTATAAATAATGTAATATTATTTACTACATATGTAATAATTTCATGTAGAAAAAATAATATAATTAAACATCGTTTCATTTGTCCATCCCTGTTTGCCGGCCACACCGAGATATACTAACAATTGCCCGCCATTTGCATTTTGGCCGGCTGTGGTCCCAACAGATGATAACATCGGATAAAAGGCAGAAGAATAAAGCGTGATCGGAGTATTAATGTTCGAGGCACAAAGAAATTAGCCTGTTGTACGACTGTCAGACATACCTAAGCTAATATAAAAGTAGTTTTATCCTCACCAGTGCTTTGCTAGATAATTTGATTAAGGAAGAATCAAAACACTGGTCATTATAATTTATTAAAATTGTGAATTCTTGAAGCTAGGATTTTTCTTCCATTCAACTATTTTAATGACTATTTTTTATTGCATATTTAAATTCTCTATCAAATCTTATGAATTTTGATATCAAACACTCTATATCTAACATTAACCGTTTTTGAGAAAGAAAATATTTAAAATTTTTGGAGGAAAAAAACTACCTGTCAAAAAAAATGTGTATAGCCTTAACGTCAAATTTAGTGATTACTAAAGCCACTGTGACATAAAGAGAAGACATGTGGCTATATATTTCAAAAATTAGATTGTTTGAATGTCATATAATATTGGCCGTAGCTGTCATGGAATTGAGAGATTAAAAAATTATCATAAAATATTTTTTTTCAAATGGAAACCCCCTTTATTTATTTCACCAGTGAAAGGGTTTTCTAATTCGTTACTTTTTGATTATACATGTTCCTATACCTAAAATAAATCGTTTTTAAGTTATTTAAGATTTAGTTTTGAAGCATAAATGTGTTTCTTGATTTTATCTAGCTTCCTTTGAAATTAAATATCAAACAATCAAATAATTTATTTCCTTCTGTCAAAAAACTAATTATTTGAATTTCGTATATTATAAATACTACAGATAAAACTTTATAAATTGAATTGATAAAAGTATATCTCGTATTTTAGTGATATCTAATAGTTGATATTACTATTATACAATATGATTGAAAAAATACGGCGCAAAGTTGGCTTCTAAATGACGATCGATGATATACTGATTTTTTTACAGTGTCGCAATATAACATGGCTAGATATATTGTTTTACATCGCTTACAAATTGGTCGAATACAGTTTTAAGTATTCTACGATTATTTTATATGTGAAAGAAGCTAAGAACCAGTTTAATAGTTATAAACTATCTTATTAAGTATAACTGACATAGCTCTACCCGCTACGTATTTAAAAAATATATTTTTCTGTGTGTATAAGGAATTCGTTAATTAACAATGAAAGAAATAAAACAAGAAAAGTAAAGAAGGGAAAAACACAACGGAGCTTTGTAGATTGATCATTGAATATATTGATCGTGTTAAGTACGCTTCAGATATATAGTTGCGATCAAAATTAATGATGGTCCAACGAAATCCTAAACTAGAAAAGTTTTGTACTCATTAATCTCGTCAGGGCTACACAAATGATAATAATTTCATTACTCTTCTCTATGCGTTAATAACTGTCACGAAAATAATACACTGCTCGTCAAAATAGCAAAAATTTATTACTAATATACAATAATTTTGCAATATAGTTAAATTTTTGCAATTAGTTTAATTAAAGCTTCATTCAGACCCTTGCAATTAGTGGAATAAATTAGTGGTTTCAATTAGCGTAGAAGTTTGTTACTGCAATTTGAATGTAAGCATTCAGAACGTTAAAATTAGTGGTAGGAATTTTCAATTAGTGGAGAAGTTTTTTACAGACCTTTAACTTTTTCACTAATTATACTTTAAAATTAATTATTATAAAATTTGCGACGAATGTCATTTTGGCCTTTGATTATTATCATTCAGACAAAATTTGGTTAGTCATTAAAAGTTTATTATTTTATAAGCTAAAATTATGTTTTTTCTATGGATACTACTGACTACCGCAAGCTGTTGCTACGATATTCTATTAATACTTTTAATTGTAGTTTCTAGATGTTGTGATTGTACATGTATAAGGTGTATAAGTATAAGGTGTAAACTAAAAAGTATAAAGCGTAATTGAAACCATTAATTTATTCCACTAATTGCGAGGTTCTGAATGAAGCTTAATAGATAAAAATATCAACGCTTTAGCTGAAGAAAAAAATGAAAAAAGATAAACTCTATTAAAAGTGGATCAAAAAGTGGGTTTAAATTAAAAATTATATCCTATTTCATAGAGAAGGAACAAAGAGAGAACAAGAGGCGATACTGGACGAAGTAGTAGCGAGCGGATTGCAACGCAACGATCCACAAAATGAGGATCAGCTGCGTTTTGCGGGGATACACCATATGACTTAAAATATACTCAGTGTTCCCTATTTAACCCCGTGTGCTGTTTCCGTGCCGTAAGAAAAAGACAACATAACTCAGCTCCATATTAATGCTGCATATGTCTATTTCACCCGGATATGGATTGAACTGCGATTGCGCCAAACTCCGATTGATTGTTGTTTTAGTTCTGTTTGGATTACTTTTTATTTGTGCGCGTAAATGAGTGATTTTGTTTAGTATATTGTTTCCAAGTATTTTTTGATATTTTTCCAACTCCATGATAATGTGTTATAAATAATAAAGATATAAATAAAATTGAAGGTTAGGTGAAATGTCAGTCAACCACTTCCCTTTAAAACACCGACCACTGAAAACTTCTTCAGATGCGCAGTTAAATGAATATCCCGATGAAATAGACTTATGCAGAATTCCACATTTCCCTTTCACTGTTTGGGCTTCACTTTTTAGAGATTAGGGATACACTTTCGGGTGATACGCAATCGGTGGATTGACGGCACCTATAAGTTTATGAACTGGTAGGCGCCGGAACTGGTTTCTGTGAAGGATGAACATATCCTAAAAAAGGCAACTATCATGGTCTTTCTGCCGAGAAGCAAGGGAAAAGACACCATCTATCTGCTGAGCCTTATTCAGGCTCAGAACGCCAAGGTAAGGATATCGAGTTGGCGAGTCATCAACTCGAGGAAGGCGAGCCATGGTCAGGTCCTCACAATAGGAATTGACCACAAATCTAAGGAGGTAATAGAGGAAATATAAAAAGAAATATATCCCTCACTATTATAGATTCGGGACAACAGCGGTATCAAGTAAGGAGAGACCAAGCTAAAGAGAAGGAGAAAATGGAGACAGATCCTCCAGCCTCCACCTCACGGGTACCTCAGCCGGAGACAAGCTCCTCGATTGTGAAAGACATGGAGGGTCAAACCCCAACCGTGGAGGGGTGTATAACCTCGGAAGAAGAACATCTGTTGTCAGAGGAGGAAGGAAAATACCCTGTTCCGCCTATAACAGAAAAATAATTATATATCATGTATGATGAGTCTCCCAACTCAAGGATGGGGGCCACAATAGATCTTTAAGTTCGCAGTGATTAACCCCTCTTCCCACTCATTCTACATTCTACATCCTATTTTATGGATTTCGCTTTCACAGATCATATATTTATACGCACTATACGTATCCGATGTATTACTTTAGCTATTTTAGCTCATTTTAACTACATTTTTATTGTAGTATTTTGGTATTTTATTACACATTTACTCGTAAGGTGCATGCATCTGCATCACAGGTGCTATGAGAACATGTCTAACAGCAGCAATTGATATCATCCTACACCTAACTACCGACTGCATACTGCCGTCGGTAGTTATGCCAATGCGACAATGATTAGAATGGTCATTGACGTAGTCAGTATTGGGAGAATTTTAAGGTCAGGGGTTTGGAAAACCCTCAAAAAGAAAAGTCCACTCCTCAAATTCCCAGCCGATGGCATACCAAGAATTTAAAACTTTGAGATACCAAGAAATTATAACAGAGAGCGGAACACCTGACTGTAGTATTGAGCAATAAAAAGGATTGAAAGATAGAAACGTTTGCTCAGCATGTAACAGACCATACCATAACGTGGTATCCTCATGCTTACAAAACCAAAACAGAGACGGGGATAGGAGTGTTTGGACCGAAAACTAAATACTCTGAATCAATGGGCACCTACCCGAGCATCCTTCAGGCAGAAATCTAGGCTTTCGAAAGATGCGTACAATTTATCTTAGATAGGAACTATCGAAAACAGGAAATGGCCATTTTATCCGATAGTCAAGCAGCACTAAAAGCGATCAACTCAGTAATCATCAATTCGAAGTTGGTCAAAGAATGCCTCCAAAAGTCCTCCTACTCTGGATGCCCCCTTACCAAGGGATAGAAGACAATGAAAAAGCAAACGATCTAGCTAGAAAAGAAGCGGAACACTCCCAGTAACTGGACCAGAACCGTTCTGCTTTCCAAGCGGAACTTGTCAAGCCAGCTTAAAGCGGAACTGAAGAACCTGGAGGACTCCATCCGTAACCTGGAATGGGAATCCTCCAATGATCTAAGACACTCGAAAAAGTTCCTCAGAACTTACGACCGATGAAAATCAAAGATTTTCCTTGATTTAAGTAAGAACAATCTTGAATGTTACGGAGTTTCAAATAGAACATTGTCTCTTCAACGAACACCTTAGAAGATTGTTTTACACAACGAAGTTTAGAAACAACGGCGAATGCAGATCTGTAGGGAAAATGACACCAGAACACCTTATAACTGAGTGCGCCGAGACGACAACCGTTCGTGCCATAAACTTCGGTACGGCTGATGTTGAAGATGGAGGAGCTGGCCTCTGTGGAGCCTCCTGTCTCAAATACTGGCTTTTGTCAAAGTCCTGAGTCTGTATGTCACGATTATCGTAAATTCTTCGAGGCTGTAAAAGAAGTATACAGCCCAACCAAGAAGGTAAGCTGCCCAATCATGGCACAAAATGGCGAATTTCTAAAAGATTAAGAGCAAATCAGAAATCAAAAAAATCAACAAAAAAGAATGAACATTACAGCCATATCCTTAACCAAGAAAACAACCCCAATATAGAAGCACTAAACACAATACCTCAGTATAACAGCTTCGATGTATTAGACATCCCAATAACAGAACAGGAAATAAAGACCTCCATAAAACAGCTTAAAAACAACAAATCAGCTGGCTGTGACGCGATTCCGGCGGAAATCTATAAGTGCGCAAGTAAAGAACTTATTGGTCATCTTAAGGCTCTCTTCGATGTCGTATGGGAAAGTGGAGAGGTACCTCAGGACTTTCGCAACGCGAATATAGTGAATATATTTAAGAACAAAAGAAGTGCATCAGACTGCGGAAATTACCGGGAAATTTCAGTATTTGCTATCGGCGGAAAAAATCCTTCCAGAATCGCAAACGGGTTTTCGTACCAACCGCGGTACCGTCGATTCCATATTTTCCATCTGCCAACTGCAGGAAAAAGTAAAATAGCAGCAGTCTAAACTTTATGTTGCATTCATCGATCTAACAAAAGCCTTCGGCTCTGTGAACAGAGATGTGCTTTGGGAAATTATGGAAAAGTTCGGAGTACCCAACAAATTTCTTACAGTGTGTAAAAACCTCCATAACAACAACAAGTCAAGAGTGTCACATCATGGATCACTGAGCGACCCATTCCTAACAAATACAGGAGTTAGGCAGGGATGTGTCTTAGCGCCTCTCCTATTCATAGCACCGCTCTCCATTATAGTGGACAGCAAACTGCAGAAGAGAGGATTGGACATTAGATACAGATGACGGCGGTCTGTTCAACATAAAAAGATTCAGGGCGAAAACACGTACAAAATTCATCACAGAACTTCAATACGCTGATGACTGCGCTCTAGTTGCAAACACAGTACAACAATTACAAGAAATGCTGAACACATATACCTGGGCATACAAGGCTTTCGGCCTCAAGCTAAACATCGACAAAACTAAAATAATGTGCACTCCCCCGGAAGATTACAACAATGCTATAAAAATCGGAGAAGAACTATTGGAATATGTGGCGGAATTCAATTACCTCGGCAGTTTGATTTCGGAAAAGGCCAATATTGACTCTGAAATACAGCACAGGATTAGCAGTGCTGCTTTCTGGAAATTAAAAGACAGGGTTTTCTACAATTATGACTTGTGTACAAAAACGAAACTTGCAGTGTACCGAGCAATTATAATCCCCACCATGTTATATGGGAGTGAAACCTGGGTGCCGTACCGCCGTCACATGAACGCATTAAACAAGTTGCAACAGACACCTTAGACAACTCTTAAGAATCCGGTGGTTCTATCATGTCTCAAACGTATCGGTCCTTGGAAAAGCTAACTGCGAGAGTATTGAAGTCATGGTTACAAAATCCCGCTTAAGATGGGCTGGTCACGTATGCAGAATGCAAGAAAACCGCATACCAAAGTGTCTGCTTTACGGTGAGCTTGTAGACGGTAAGAGGAGGCCGGGTGGACAACTGAAATGGTACAAGGACATTTTCCACGAAAACCTAAAGGAGGTTAACACGCAGAATGAGTGGGAAGAAGCAGCTGACAATAGAACTCAATGGAGAAGAGTTGTCAACTCAGTTAACAGCGACAACCAAAAAGTAAAGAGGCAACAAAGCAATAAGATTTTTTAATGTCTGGAGTGCGGTAGGCAGATAACATCAGGTATCGGGCTTTTCAGTCACAGAAAAGCTCATGAAAGAAAACTCCTTGCGTGACCATCTTCTGATGTGTGTCGAATACTCGTCAGCGAGTAATGGCTGTATGTATGTATGAGCTTGTATGATGAGTTATAACCCGCTGTAACTCAAGAAAAGGGAACAGAATAGATCGGTCAGGTCGCGGTGATTAAGCTCCCCTCCTAAACATTCTACATTATATTTGAAAAACGATAAAGATCTAATTAAGACCACAAAGATTTCATATAAAATTTTCATAATTTTAATAACCATAATAATTATTTATTGTTCTTTGAATATAAACCGTTTTATATTACTGCATAAACCTTACGATGCCTGATTTTCTGTGGGGCAGTGTACCCGTCACGACCATCGAACAAACAAATGATGCCCGGCCAGTGCGTTATAATTTATTCAACCTCCCGAAGAGCTGGAATCATTTCTTAGATAAATACTGCGCCCTGTCTGACCGGCGTTATTTTATTAATGACCCCGCCTCGGAGTGTTAAAATATTCTAAAATATTCCGGTTATTAATTAAGAAGGGGCGGTGGCCGCGGCCGCCACCGCTCGCCGCCACCCGATCATCAATTCTCGAAACGTTTTATTTCGTTTTTTCTTCTTCACGAGCCTTCGAGATATGGAATTCCTCGACGACGAGCGCCGATCAAAACAACGAAACGGAATAAGAAGAGAATCAATTTATTTTCATATTATATATGAGTGTGTTCACACGTCGAGGATATTATTACATTAACTTTCACTGTCAGCGTGTATTTTGTTAACATTGAATGGTTGAAAGATCTGAGTGTTTTTTTATATAGTTATAATACTGATAGCCAAAATACAGTGTATTTTTAACATGATAGTAATCAGGAATAATTGCCGATCTTTACATTTTGCGACGTGTTTGATTGTACTCGATTATACTACTATTATTCCGTATCAGTTACAAATGATGCAATTAATTCTGGCAAACAGACAGATATCTACCAATCAGCAGTACCTAGCAGTTCTTTAAAATCTTGCAGACAAATGTCGCCACTATCTTTTTGGAAACACTTCGAAAACGGATAACTTCCGTCGGTCTTGGTTCATCTCGGAACACCCAAACAGTCGATTGATGTTTATTTTCGAATTAATAACAGTATATTCAGGATTAATCACCACTGAGAATACTGTAAATATTTTTTCAGTTCCCTGCGTTAAACCGGTGTAGAGTTTTTTGACACCATTGACTCTAATTATTTTCTGTTCTTCCGGCAACAGATGCAGTGTTCAACAGATAATATAATAATATAACTGATTGTAATTTTTTTTGAATCGGGGTCTTTGAAATGCCCAACCATGCTTCTTGGATCTTCTTGGATCAGCTTACGTACAGCATCGACGTTTTACTGGGTGATTACCGTTGTTGGTAATCTGTTCTTAGATCTTCGCTAAGAATAATCCGTCTACGTTTAAACTATTCATACCAAAGAGAAATTGACTGATGTGGTTCTTCACTGCCGAAAACTGATACCAACTCGGCAAGGCATTATGATAATAAAGAAAAAGATAAAGAAAAGATAGGACGTTATACAGGGTCCGGCAATAGTGCGTCAGGTATCTGTAGCTCCTAGAATAAAAAACTTGGGAATATTGATTAAGTGCAAACCTAAAGCATTTACTAGGATGTATTTCTGGAAAATATTTTAACTTCTATAGGGTGGCTCAAAAAGGTGTGAGTGGATCTGGATGATTTTTTTAAATGGAACACCATAAGTATATATTATTGCATTTTTGGCTTCCTTTCGGATCACTTTACATAATCCTAAGACATGAGTAAATATATTTCGATAATTTCGGAGATATTAATAAATAAATAAAAATTATACATTTTACTTTGCTATAAATCTGGAAATTGTAAATAATACAGGATGTTCAAAATTCTACGCCAAACTTTCTAAGAAAATAATTTTTCTTCGTTTTTTTAAACGGAACACCCTGTATATTATGTTTTCAATAGATGGAGAACTAAAAATCGAACGTTTTTTGTATTTAGAGTATTTCAAAATTTTTACGGTTTCGCAGATATTCGCGGTTTTATATTTCATATGGCATTTTTCACAGTAAATTTTTATCAAAGCCACCTAGTGGTTTTTCTCGTGTATTTTACCACTCAAAGCGCCATATGAAATAATACTGCGTGTATCTGCAAAACTATTAAACATTTTGATATACATACTTTAAGAAAAATGTTCATTTTTTAACTCTCCATCTAAAAATAATAATAATATAGGGTGTCCCATTTAAAAAAAAACAAAGAAAAAATATTTTATATTTTAGAAAGTTTGGCGTAGAATATTGAACATCCTGTATGATTTACGATTACCATATTTATAGGAAAGTAAGAACAGACCATCTAAAGTAAATACCTAATATAATTTTTATTTCAGAACAGTTCCTGTATTTTAAATAATTTTTTTAAAGAGGGTTTAAAAATATATATTTTTGATTTATTTATTAATATCTCTCAAACTATCGAAAATTATTTACTCATATCTTAGGATTATGTAAAGTGATCTGAAAGGATGCCAAAAATGCAATAATATATAGGGTGTTCCCTTTAAAAAAATCATCCAGATCCACTCACACTTTTTTGAGCCACCCTATAGAAGTTCAATTTACCTGAAATACATCCTGGTACATACTTTAAGTTGACTCTGTATGTACGTTAAAATATTTCTCAAACAATAAATTTAGATAAAAAACAACGTTTTTTTATCCATGTTGTAAAAATATGAGGGGTTTATATATATTTATAAGTAGTGGAGAAAGGGGGGGGGGGTATATACATATAGTTTTATAGTTTTGACTCACCCTGTAGTAATATAGCGACTTTCAGTATAACTAGTTTTAAAAAGAACACACAGAATTAAAAAATAAATGTTATTTTCTAATTATTGGAGAGGCCTAAATATCCAGAAAGAGGTGTTAATAGGGTAATGAAGCGCAACATAAAGCCTCTCTTACCCAAATGTCAACCTCACCCACTGTCTAGAAATGGACTTGGTATACCCTGTGTTCGCAAACGAGGCTCTGACGGCGGTATAACCCTAAGACCTGCACGCACTAAATAGCGTCGCTCAAGCCAGGTTTTACCTGAGGTATGTTTGGATGCTATAGCTGGCAAACCCAGCACCAAAATCGGATGCGGAAGGCTAATCCCCTGCCCATCTTAAAACTATTGATTCCTGAAACTGAAAAGAGAGAAAACCGGATTGATCTTACGATGACGAACATTTGCGCGAAAAAACGGACAAGAATTGGTAATTGGAACGTCAAAACTATGCTGGAAGCGACTCGTTTGGCACAAATCATTCATGAAATGAACAACTATCGTCTAGATATTTTGGGAATATGCGAGTCGCGTTGGAACGGCTTTGGAGAACATCACTCAGCCTCAGGAGAATTACTATTATACTCTGATAAACCACCTAATGAAAAACATGCAAACGGAGTGGCTCTTCTCATAACTAAAAAGCTCACCAAAAGCCTTATAGAATGGAAACCAATAAATGACAGAATCCTGATAGCAAGATTCAAAACCAAAGTCAGAAATCTTACAATTGTACAGTGCTATGCTCCAACTGAACCCTCCACCGATGAAGACAAAGACATATTTTATGAAACATTGAACACTACCCTTAATGCGATAAAAAAATCAGACATGATGATCGTGATGGGAGACTTTAACGCCAAAGTTGGAAGTGATAACCGCAATTCTGAAGATATAATGGGAAAACAAGGATTAGGCAATCGAAACAATAACGGCGAAAGACTGTTGGGAATGTGCTCTAATTACCAACTAACTATCGGAGGCACACTTTTTCCTCATAACGTAGTCCATAAAGCTACATGGAAATCGCCAGATGGGCACACAACAAACCAAATTGATCACTTTTTAATTAGCCGGAAGTGGAGAAACTCACTTTTTGATGTAAGATCGTACAGAGGAGCAGACATTAACAGTGATCATTACCTACTGATTGCTCAAATAAAATTAAAAATTGCAAAGATTCGGAAAACACAACCACTAAGACGTAAATTCGATCTTCGTCGACTAGCTTCTCCTAACATTCAAAACCAAATAAAGCACCAGATAGAAGAAAAAAACATCGATAATTCAACTGTAAATATAGAAGAGAAATGGGAAGAAGTGAAAGAAAGCCTTCAAAAGATTGCCGAAGAAAACCTCGGATATCAGAGACATATTAAAAAGCCATGGATCTCAGATGGCACATGGGAAAAGATTAAAGAAAGAAAAGAAATTAAACAAAAATTTCTACAAGCAGGCCACAGCACACAAATAAGAACACTAGAGGAGCAATATCGCACAAAGAATAAGGAAGTGAAGAGATCAGCAAGAAGAGTTAAACGCTTGTGGACAGAAGAACTTGCAGAAAAAGCTCAAATGGCAGCTGAAATAAATGATTCCAGGACACTTTATCGCACTACTAAAACGCTTGCCAATAAAAACATTAATAGGGAATGTCCAATAGTGAAAGATAAACAAGGAAATATACTGACCTCAAAAGAGGATCAGCTGCACAGATGGACAGAATTTTTTAGTGAGCCTCAACAGGTAACAAATGATATTGATGAGGTACCAACGTCTCCAACAGAGAACTGCAAATCTAGAATCGTAACACGTGCTCCATCAATTCAAGAAATTAAGCAAGCATTATCACAGCTTAAAACTGGCAAAGCGGCAGGTCCTGATAATATACCCGCTGAACTATTTAAGATACACCCAGAAAAAATTGCACAGCTACTAGAGACAATAATAAAAAGCAGTTGGGAAACAGAACATATCCCGTCAACGTGGAAAGAAGGACTTATTGCAAAACTCCCCAAGAAGGGCGACTTATCCCAGTGTAAAAACTGGCGAGGCATTACCTTACTTAACACCATTAACAAGATAATTGCTATAGTCATCCAAAAAAGAATATCAGATGCCCTTGAACCGACTTTGAGAAAAGAACAAGCAGGCTTTAGGCCTGAAAGATCATGTATCGACCAAATTAATACTCTCAGAATAATAATAGAGCAATCTCAAGAGTTCAGATCGCCATTATACATGGCGTTTGTGGATTTTCAAAGAGCATTCGATACTATAAAACACATAGCCATCTGGAAAGCTTTGAGAGAAAAAGGAATACCCGAAAAAACAATCCGCATGATTAAAATGCTTTATCATGATGCTACAAGCTGTGTATTACATAAAAGTCAAGCGGGGGAGAAAATTTCTATTGCAGTAGGTGTAAAACAGGGGTGTATACTTTCGCCGCTACTCTTTAACATCGTTCTGGATGTAGCACTAAATAGAGCATTTAAAGAACCACTAGGGATACAATGGGGACTGTTAAACAGGCTAGAAGACCTGGATTACGCAGACGATCTATGCATCTTTTCCCATTCACATTCGGATATGTCTCAAAAACTTCTTAGACTCCAAGAGGAAGCTAATAATGTTGGTCTTCAAATCAACGTGGCGAAAACCAAAGAAATGAGGTCAAATACTCCCAACAACCAAGATCTATACCTCTCCAACCGAGCCATCGAAAGAGTTGATGAATTTCAGTACCTGGGAAGTATGGTTCACAGCGATGGGGGCACAGAGAAAGATATAGAGGAAAGGATTTTGAAGGCACAAAGAGCTTTTGGCATGCTTACACGTCTGTGGAACTCCTCTATATATAGCAAAAAAACTAAAGTCCAGCTCTTCAATAGCAATGTCAAATCTATTTTGCTTTATGGATGCGAAACATGGAAGATTACTCTTCTCAAAAATATGCCCATATCAAGTACATCAAATTTTGTTTTTCGAGTAACTCACATCCTATGAGAAATGATAGAAAATATACAGGATATGTTAACGACTTTTGAAAATATCATCCGAGCCGTAAATTTGGTGCACTAAATAAAAAGAAATAAACGTCACCGATACATTTCTTTCTATATTTTTAAATTTTTTTCACACAAAATTTGCATAGACGACAATTATTACTTATATGACACACAGAGAACTCAGTGTCACCAATGCTCACTGGTCGACTATTCAACCGCTTACGTTAACTTTTCGGGCCAATTCGGCCAACGTATAGATATGGTTGATTAAATGGCCAAGGCGCGCATAGAAATAAGCATAGCAAAGAAACTGGGCCATAATATACTTCCACGAGATTGACGTCTAAGTCTTTGAGTTAATATCCTGCTAGAACATCTTTTATTGTTAGAGATTGATCTTTTTGAGATAATATAATAAAATCACGTTAAAAATTCTATCGTTAAAATCATTTTTCAAACAAATTTTTAGAATAATAATTCCGTATATTTTAATATGACAAAGTACAGGATATAAATACAGAATCTCAAAGTTGTACTTTGTAAGTGTGTCTAGCTACGCCTACGCATTACAATAAAAACTATTATCACATAACAATCTTCACACGAAATCTGGTAATTTAATACAGAACCCTTTCATAACTAATTTCATATTTAATTCAGGTTCCTTCTTTAAGACATTATTCTTTTGATTTATCGTGTCGTGGCGAGGCAGCAGTTCTCCATTGTGTAACGGGCACGTTTAGGGCATACCCAGGCCCAATTAAAACCTAATTTTTATTCGAAAAACGCGCCTCCGCGCTCCGCCAACGAGATGAAGATTGATAACGGTTCGGGGAACTACTGAAAATACACACAGGGCACTGAAAAAATGTCTGAGCACCTTTTGTTTTGAATAGAATAACTATTATATTTAATTTATTTTTGTAGTAAAGATAAAATTATTCACATTATCGTCACGTTACTAGAAAAATTATACGTTTTCTGGTATGGTAGCATCAATCCTTCATAAATTGGATAATTTGTAGAAAAAGGTTCCAGTATTTCAACTAAATATACAGGGTGGCGCACCTCATTCGCCTCGGTTGATTATACGAAAACAGATAGATGTGGAAACAAAATATTTTATGGGTATATGTGGGAAGACAACTTGCATAATTTAAAATTATTTTGAAATGTCACATGGTATGTCAGAACTAAGATCCATACTAAAGTTATATTTTTTCTTATGGAACACACACCCGGTATTTTATTTCATTTTTGGATTCTTGGACATAAAATAAGGCATTTACTATAAGGGTTTAATATGTTTAAAAGCTTTGGTTTTTGAGATATTTAAAGATATTTAAATATGCATGCTATAATAAAAAAAAGTTTGTCAATACCCTGTACATTACTTTTCAGGATTAATTCTTGTGCTGACTTTTAAGCCAGAGAAATAAACTTTACTAAAAATTTCATTTCTTCCTTAAATGTATACAGGGATGTTAAAAATTGCTGGTTTATTATAAATATTTCTTTTACATAAAAACTTCGTTATTTCAAATGCAACACTATGTATTTTTTTAAATAAATCGAAGCAGATTTAAATGCTCTTTTAAACTATATAGGGTTTTCTATACCTATCTGGCTCAGATTTTAAATAAAAGCTATTTTCAATAAATGGTAAACAAGACGGCTGGTGTCGTCATGGCAATTTTCTATAAGTGACACTTAGTAGCTACTTTCAAAATCGACATTAGTTTATGGACTTCCATAAAAGATATCTAAGAAAAATAAGATAATAAAGATAAACCAAGTAAATAAAATAGGAATTTTCTTGACAAACGTTCCTTTGAAAGGCTACTTTTCCTATTGCGCAGAGCTGATATATGAAAAACAGTGTGGTATATGAAAAACCTATTAGGCAGAAACCTGTCGATGGAAGTGAAGAAAATGAATTTGCCTTAATTGGTTCTTTTATAGAAAATCCAATATATCTACAAGTCATCGTAATTTAAATCAAAGAACTACTTCTTTATTTCTCTTTATAAAGTATATTAAATTATTAAATATATTATTATTAAATTCAAATAAAGTCGATAATCGATAATAAACTAATGTCGATTTTGAAAAAAGCTACTAACTGTCACTAGCAAATTTCCATGGCGACACCAGCCATCTTGATTGCCATTTTATTGAAAAATCGCTTTTTATTCAAAATCTGAGTTAGATAGGGATAGGAAATTCTAATATAGTTTGAAAGAGCATTAAAATCTGCTTCGACTTATTTAAAAAAATACAGAGTGTTGTATTTGAAATAACGAAGTTTTTATGTAAAATAACCATTTAAAATAGACTAGCAATTTTTGATACCCCTGTATACATTCAAGAAAACAATCAAATTTTTAAGTAAAGATTATTTCACTGGCTTCAAAGTCAGCACAAGAATTAATTCTGAAAAGTAACGTACAGGGTGTTGCCAAACTTTTTTATTATAGCATGCGTATTTAAATATCTTTAAATATCTCAAGAACCAAAGTTTTTAAACATATTAAACCCTTAATTAAACCCTTATTAATTGTCTTATTTTATGTCGAAGAATCCAAAAATGAAATAAAATACCGGGTGTTCCATAAGAAAACATATGTTTAAAAATGTATGAAATAAAGCTCTGATCATTACCATCTTTCAATTCGCGTTCCGCTAACCATGTTAGCATCATCAGCAGATGGTTGAAACTACTATGTTATAGCAAAAAATAACATCTAGTCAAGATATGGCTTTTCTCTGTTGTTAAGGTTCAAACATGCCAATTTCGACCACCCTGTATATATCATATAATTTCACATTGTTTAAGGCTGTGATTATTCACAAAAAAACTGAAAAACGTACGGGTTCTTAAACGGTACCTGACCTGGCGGTGCTCGTTACCGGGAAGCTTCTCGCTGCTGCCTCTGAGGTACCGAAATTAATTAGGTTCTATTTTTTATTAAGACATTAAGATGGCCATCTAGCGTCATCTAGAGTTACGTTTTTCCGTGAAGCGGGTAATGGTACCGGTTGTAGGTACGACGAAAATCTAGATCTTGGCCGAGGAGTGCGATGCGTACGTGAATATTATTTTTAATCTTTCTTTTGTGCGGTATTACGTGACATCAAAAGATCTGCTATTTATGTAAAGCGTATTCTTTTTTGGTTCTTTGTTCAAAATTCAACGAAAATCTTGGTAATATGCTGGGTTTCTTTATTAAATCATCAGAGCATTGACCCATCTTAATTTTCTTTTAAAGAATTTTATTTTATTTGTTGTTAGTTATGAATGGGAAAAAACAGTGGAAAAGTACCAATAAGTGAAGAGTCTTGCTTATGCGCTTTGTAGTTCGCTGACGGCCAGGTTATTTCTGCAGGAGACAAAGATGACTTAAATATACGACACGCAAACTAAAATAGAAATACCAAGTTTGGGGTCTGCAGACGAATATCACAGTAACTAAATATCTAAGCGTTGGATAGAATCAAACAGCAATAAAACTGGATAATGAATATATACAAAACAGGTAACGAATACAAATACCTAGGCGTTACTTTTGATAAATCCGGGAAAGACGAGAACCAAATAAGCTCAAGAATAGTCAAGGCCAGAAATGCAATAAAATGTCTAAATAATATCTCTGGAGTAACGAAATAAGTAAAGACAGAAAACTAAGGATTTATGAAGTGATAATCAAGGGTAATACCATACCGCCATTACTCGCTGACGAGTATTTGACACGCATCAGAAGATGGTCACGCAAGGCGTTTTCTTTCATGAGCTTTTCTGTGACTGAAAAGCCCGATACGTGATGTTATCTGCCTACCGCACTCCAGACATTCAAAAATCTCATCGCTTTGTTGCCTCTTTACTTTTTGGTTGTCGCTCTTAACTGACTTTACAATTTTTCTCCATTCCGTTCAATTGTGAGCTGCCTCTTCCCACTCATTCTGCTTGTTAATTCCCTTTAAGTTTTCGTGGAAAATATCCTTGAACCTTTTGAGTTGTCCACCCGGCCTCCTCTTACCGTCTACAAGCTCACCGTAAAGCAGAGATCTTGGTATGCGGTTTTCTTGCATTCTACCAGCCCATCTTAAGCGGGACTTTGTAATCATAACTTCAATACTCTCGCAGTTAGCTTTTTGAAGGACCGATACGTTTGAGACATGATGGAACCACCGGATTCTTAAGAGTTGTCAGGTAACTTGTTTAATGCGTTCATGTGTCGGCGGTACGGCACCCAAGTTTCGCTTCCATATAACATGGTGGGAATTATTATCGCTCGGTACACCGCAAGTTTCGTTTTTGTGCTCAAGTCATGATTGTAGAAAACCCTGTCTTTTAATTTCCAGAATGCTCTTGAGGCGCTGCTAATCCTGTGCTGAATTTCAGAGTCGATATTGGCCCTTTCCGAAATCAAACTGCCGAAGTAATTGAATTCCGCTACATATTCCAACAGTTCATCTCCGATTTTTATAGCAATGCTGTGATCTTCCGGGGGAGTGTACATGATTTTAGTTTTATCGATATTCAGCTTAAGTCCCAAGGCCTCGTATGTCCATGTATATGTGTTCAACATTTCTTGCAATTGCTGTAACGTATTAGCAACTAGAGCACAGTCATCAGCGTATTGAAGTTCTGTGATGAATTTTGTACGTGTTTTTGCCCTGAGTCTTTTTATGTTGAACAGACCGCCGTCGTATCTGTATCTAATACCGAAACCTCTCTCCTGCAGTTTGCTGTCAACTATAATGGAGAGCGCTGCCATGAATATATTGAATAGGAGAGGCGCTAAGACACATCCCTGCCTAACGCCTGTGTTTGTTAGGAAGGGATCGCTCAGTGATCCATGATATGACACTCTTGATTTGTTGCTGTTATGGAGGCTTTTACACACTGTAAGAAATTTGATGGGTACTCCGAACTTTTTCATAATTGCCCAAAGTGCATCTTTGTTCACAGAGTCAGATTACCCTTGAGGGGAGTGCAAGGGGTATTGAAGCGATACATATAGCCTAGCTTACCCAAAAGTGAACCTCACCTTCACGTGGTGCACCCTGTTTAAACAAACGAGGCTCTGGCGACCGAGTATAGGCGGTATATCATTATACAACCCTCAGACCTACCACCTTTCTGGGGAAGAGGAGTAGTAAACTACTCCTAGGCCTTCGTAGCACAAGGGAACTATCGTCGCAGTCCTCACTGTGCCATAGCCATCCCGTGCTACAGTTGCAGCCAAACTGTGCGGCAGCGTAACCGTCACAGTTTAACCTTTTTACGCAGCTTACACTCATCAAAGATGGAACATTCGAGTGGGACAAAATCATCGTCCGGAGGTAAAATACCCCCTCGATCGGATCTCCGGGAGAGGGTGCCTACTCGAGCGTATCATCGGAGACTAAACATCGTCAATGTTTCACGTTTGCGGCGTGGAACGTCCGCACTCTACTGGACAGGACAAACTCCAATCGACCAGAGAGAAGAACAGCACTGGTCTCACAGGAACTCCACCGACTAAATATAGATGTTGCCGCTCTTAGCGAAACCCGCTTTGCGGATGAAGGTAGTCTCACTGAGGAGCATTACACCTTCTTTTGGAAGGGTCACCCGGCAACACACAGGAGAATTCATGGCGTAGGAATTGCAATCAAAAACGAAATCGCCACTAAATTAACAGAGGTACCTATTGGTGTCTCCGAACGTCTTATGACCCTAAGGTACCCCATATCAGACAAAACTTACGTCAACATCATAAGTGCCTACGCTCCTACCTTAGACGCTAAAATTGAGGATAAGGATAAATTTTACCAAGCTCTGCAAAATATACTCCAACAAATTCCAAAGCACGAACGAATCATTTTGCTAGGTAATTTTAATGCCCGTGTCGGCAAACAACAGGAAATATGGCCTGACGTATTGGGAAAACATGGAATGGGAAGTGTAAATAGCGATGATGAACGCTTATTAACAACATGCACAGAGTATAATCTTTGCATCACCAATACGTGGTTCATGCTGAAGGACAAATTTAAAGGCACCTGGAAACATCCGAGATCGGGCCATTGGCACCAATTGGACCACGTGATCGTTCGAAGGACGCACCTAAAAGATGTCAGTCTCACAAAAGCCAGAGTAGATGCCGAATGCGGCACTGACCACCGACTTTTAATCTCAAAAATGAAAATCCAGTTAAAACCCAAACATCCATACTGTAAAAAGCAAACCTACATGACCAGATTGAACGTACGGCAGAGACATGGAGGTTAACGGAGAATAACAAAATAAAATTGCTGGCGGTAGAAATGGACGCGATAAGTAGATCAGCACGAATATCAAAGCTGGATAGAGTACGAAACCAGACAATCAGGGACAAAACGGGTAGACAGAAAACTATAGTGGAGGAAACAGAGAGTGCCCAACTGAAGTGGCATGTCAATGGACAACACGCAACTGCCTCAGAAGGTACTAAACTGGTTTCTACAAAAGAGAGACGGAAACGGGGAAGACCAAGGACAAACTGGATGGAGGGTGTCAAAAAGGCGATGAGCTCAAGGGATTTGCATGACGGAGACTGAAGATGAACGAAACCAATGGCGACTAGGCATCGCACAACGTCGAAAGGTGTTTTAAAAGCGATTCTTATATATGAAATAATAAAGTACAGTTCGTTGCCGTAAATACCAGTACGGTAGAATCCAAACGGAAACCAACTTATTAGCGGTTTTTTATTATTAAAAAACAATGTTTTTCTTGGGAGGTCAGAAGCAAGAAACTCTTTGAAACTAGAATATCTCCAAAAAAATAAATCTGAGATGAATAAAAAACAAACTATCGAGAAAAGTACGTGCATATGATGACGTGCATACGGGTTTTCACTGGAATAATTTTCAAAAAATAAACATGTGCGCCACTGACTTTTTTCTTTTGACATCAAAATTGTGCAGGCCGTTGAATGATAATTAAAAGTTATCTCTTGATATTGTGTCAAATTCGGCAACCTTGATGAGATAAACGCAATTTTATTAATCACAATTAATAAAATTGAAATTAAAATAAAGTTAATAAATTATATATTTTACCTAATTGAATATCAAATATTATTACTATTAGTTATTATTACTATTAGCCCAACCTACAACAATTTCAAATAAAAAAAGAATGGTATTTGAGATAATTACAAAATACCTAATTTTAAAAAGTTTTAACATTCTGTAACTCTAAGACTATGCGTTTCCATACCCATGTTTATAGAAACTTTTTTTCGTATTTTTTGATGAGGAACCCATGAGTACTTATTTAAAATTTAGGCAAGTTAATGATGGCACCTACCCCAGCATCCTTCAAGCAGAAATCTAGGCTATCTAAAGATAGGTACAGCTTATATTGGATAGGAATTATCGGAAACAGAAAATATCCATCTTATCCGATAGTCAATCAGCATTAAAAGCGATCAACGCGTTAACCATCAATTTGAAGTTAGTCCAAGAATATCTAGAGAACCTGAGCAAATTAGGCAGCTCGCTAAGAGATAAAAGGCAATGAAAAAGCAAACGATCTAACTAAGAAAGGAGGCAGCTCTCCCCGAACTGAACTAGAACCGTTCTACTTCCCAAGTGGAAACCGACTTAAAGCGGAACTCAAGAACCTGGAAGACTCCATTCGTAATCTGGAAGGGGTATCTTCCAATGGTCTAAGACACTCTCAAAAAAAATTCTCAGACCTTACGACCGAGAAAAATCAAAGATTTTTCTTGATTTAAGTAACAACAATCTTCCGATTGTTACGGGGTAACAGGACAATTTCTGAACGAACAGCTCAGTAGACTGAAGCTGAAAACAACGGCGAATGCAGATTCTGTGGGGAAAATGGGGAATTGATATACAAAAATATAAAATAATATTAAAAATAAATGATATTAAAATTTTTTAAATGTTGCTATTAGACTTGAATCAAGGCAAATTAATAAAATTGCCTTTATCTCATCAAGGAGGCCGAAAAAAGGTCAGTGGCGTATATGCTTTTTTTAGAAAAATTTCATTTTAACACCCCGTAGCTGCTAAACAAAGCAGAATCGGACTTATGTTGATATGAAAAATAAATCTTATTTTTATGTGAGGAATCTCCACACGAGAGATAGCACATGTTTTTTTAAATGTAATTATTCTTGATCCAAATTATTTTGGTGTTATATTATTTTGTACATAATATATTGAAGTAAGATAATGCCACACTAATTAATTCCAACAAATAGAGTTAATATCTTTGTTCTCGCTCCCGATATATGCATGTGAACTGGATCATTTAAATAAATAAATAAAAGTAATACGTCTTTTGACAATAAAATATGGATAAAATGCCTACATGATGAGTAGTAATAACAGAGAGAGAAAAAAAGAAAGTTTTAATTCCTCCGTCCCTTCAATCGAAACAGGAAACTTTTAAACGAGGGAGGTGGATCAGGGCATTTTAATATTACCGGGAAAATTACCGTCCAGCGTAACATGTTAATAAATCATACATGAGCGGGGTAAAACCCCATAGGACGACGCGGGCTCTTCATCGGATAGTCCTCGATTACGAACATTAAACTCGTCAGAAAGAAGTAGCAATGATGGTGTTTGTAATTGATGGGTAAATGATATGTAATTTCGTTTTTTTTTCATGCTAGCTTGCAAATGTGTCTAGGTAATTTTTTCTTCCATGTGAAAAATTGCGAAGCAGAACAATACATACGTTTTTTTTATAACAGTAGGACTGACGATTATTCTGTATATAGGCTGATATTATTGCGACCTCAAATTAAATTGACATCAGAAAAATATGTTCGAAATATTAAGTTTTAATATTTTACTAGAACTCTGGAATTAAATCTAAATAAATAAATCAATTTGAGTCAGTTACATCTTACATCATTTGTAACTGAAGAACGGCTGGACCGATGTTAATAATCACTGATGATCGTAATTGACAGCTCCCGTTACTCACGCTTATAGTTTATTTGTAATAATAGATGTCTACAGTTCATACCAAATAAACTTTTTTTTTCCACAACAGAGAGCCGTTTCCACAACAGAGAGCCGAGAACACTGCGACCTGTAAGGCCTATTGTGTTTGTCCCCTTTCTATATCTGCACCCATTCTCCTATCCCTGTGCCCTGCACTAACTTATGCAGGTCCTTGATAGGATGGGAGCATAGTTCCTCCGCTTTTAGCCTAGCTTTCCCAAATAAAAAGTGTCGCTTGCGATTCAGAACCTCGCAGTGACATATTATGTGCTCCGCTGTTTGTGGATCTTTAGCGCAGAGTCTGGAGCAAAGACTTCCTTGATACAGGTTGAGCTTGTTCAGGTAACACTTGACAGCCATGTGTCCTGTCAAGAGGCCTGTTGTAATCCGCACTTTATTCCTGCTAAGCATTAGCAGTTCTTTTGCGGTTTTAGAGCTAGGTCCTTGGATAAAAGCCTTGCTGTGTCTGTGCCCCTGTCTGTTTCTCCAGTGGACATTCTGCTTTTCCCTGATCCAGAGTTTTAGTGCACTATGAGCCATACATTTGGGTATTCCCAGTACTGGCTCTGGACCAAGATAGGATGCCGATGATCCTTGCCTAGCTAGCTCATCGGATTTTTCGTTGCCTTGAATGCCGCTGTGGCCCGGCATCCAGAATACTTTAATTATGTTCCTTCGAGCCAGAGCTCCCAGTTCACCTAGGCATTCCCAGACGAGTCTCGATGATACCTTTGGGCTCATAAGCACCCCAAGTGCCGCCTGACTGTCTGAGCATATATTGATGAGCTTACCTGAATAAGCCCTTCTATTGTTTTCTCTCGCACATTGTAGAATGGCGAAGATTTCTGTCTGGAATACGGTTGAGTGTTTACCTAAGGAAAAGGATAAGTGTTTACCTAAGGAAAGGACCATTGGTCTTTCCCCAAATACTCCAGCTCCTGTTCCTTCAGCGGTCTTTGACCCGTTTGTATACCAGGTTACTCCATCCTGAAGGAATGTTATATCTGTCCACATTCCTCGATCCATTTTGTTCACCTCGAATGGTTTGTGGTAGTGATAAAGAGGGGTCATTTGGTCCGATCTCATTTGGAGTAGAGGTACCCCAATAGAATCTCCCATCTTTGAGTGTCCTGTTTCTGTCCTATTTCCCAGAGGCAAGACACTTTGTTGTCGATAGAGTCCCATTCTTGCCTCCGCCTGGATCACTAAGTGAAGAGGCGGAAGGTCCAGAAGCGCCTCCATTGATGCAGTGGGCTCCAGCACGAAATTTAAATTCCAGTTAGTCAGCACAGCGTCGAATATGTCAATGGTTGGCGACAATGAATTTAAAAATCGCACCCTCGATTACGTAACTGAAAGTTTAATTGATATCAAATATACTACATTTCAGTGACATACAAGGACTAACCTCTAATCTGTCCGAGACAGTTTGATTTACGTCTGTTTCTGTTAAATTACAGTTTAAATTTTTGGGATTATTTTACTGTCGAAAGGGTACCGCTCATCGTTATGTTTTTATTTAATATAGACTCGACCCTTCAGATATTTATATTAATAAAAATACAGAGAAAATAATAGTTGACGAGTCAGTTGAAAAATGGAAATAAGCCGAGAAAATTTCGCGCAATAGTTTTTTACAATTTTTGAGACAGCGGTCTAGACAAAATTGCCCTGCCAAGTTGGTTTCTGTTTTCTGCAATGAATCACCACATCAGTCGACAGTTTCTCCACAGTCTTCTGTGGTTTCTCTTTGGTATGGAAAATTTAAACGTGGAAGAATTAATCTTAGCGACGATCCAAGAACAGGTCCAGCTACAAAGACAGTTAACCAGGAAAATTTCGATGCTGTGTAAGCTGATCCAAGAAGATTGACATGTCATATATCGTGAAACTGAAGCATCAATGACCATTTCAAAGACCTCAATTCAAAAAAGTTTGCTTGAATAATTATCTGTAAAAAATAGTTTCTCGTCGGATACCACATCTGTTGACGGAAGAACAGAAAGCAATTAGAGTTAAGTGGTGTCCAAAAACTTTACACCGGTTTAACACACGAAACCAAGAAATATATACAGCATTGTCAGTGATGCTGAATCCTGGATTTATTCTTATGAACCTGGAAATAAACATCAATTGGCTGTTTAGGTTTTCCGAGATGAACCATAACCGACAAAAGTTATCCGTTATTGAAGAGTTCTCAAAAATATAATGGAGACAATTGTCTTAAAAGCGAGTCATGTAGCAATAATCCCTCTGAAAGATCAAAGAACTGTTACTGCTGATTGGTACATTTCTATTTGTTTGCCGGGAGCAATTGCTGAGTTTCGAAAAACTAACCCTCCACCAATACAATGCAAGTTCCCACACGGCTTGGAAAACAATTAAGTTTTTAAAGCAAGAAAACATCGAATTGTTGGACCATCCTCCATACAGTTACGCATTTTAGGAGATATATTTATACGAACTCTTTTACTTATTTTTATCTGCAGAATATGTATAATATATTAATTAAATTTATTAATAATAAATTTATCCAGTGGCGTGCGACAAAAAAGTTCTATAAGGTTCCGTGCAGTTGACACTCACAAAAACAACACCCTGTATAGCAATTAATCTATTTTTTTTTCACACATATCAGCCACGTTGCCCTTTGCATTTAACCAAACACTTGCGTATTTAGATCCTCTGGCTTACGACTAATAAAATAAAAACCGAAAAATAATTCAAATTTTATCGCCATTTTACTCTAAGCGGAAGCGTTTTTGGAGTATGGTTTATAATACAAACTATCATTATTTCGGTTAGTTCTATCGAGATACCCCTAAAGTTATTCTAGTAGAATCTGAATCACCCTGTATACAGGGTGGTCCGAACTGTATTCCGGAAACTTCGGCAGCATATTCTGCAGATAAAAATAAGTAAAAGAGTTCGTATAAATATATGTCCTAAAATGCTTAGTTTTAGACATACAGGGTGTAGAAGTTTCATTTTTATTCCGTTTTTTCCAAATAATTTATGAAGTAACGTCAATATTTAGATGAAAATTGATGTCTAGGAGTTTTTTGACATGAGAAATTTGATTTTGATGTCAATATGACTCCTACTGGTAGAGGGCGCCATCTACATGTGTTTTAACTGTTTTGAAGCGTAATCACTTTTTGTCCGTACCTGTATAAAACTACTGAGGGAAAATATACATCTCTGTGATTTTCTACGTAAAAAATGTCTCTTGGTAAAAATCGCTACGAGCAACCGTTCTCAAGATATTTAGAATGGAAATAGTCAATACATGTCTTTATTGACGAAAAATATAATAATAAGTTATGAAAATGAACGCCTCTGTTGTTATAAATAAGCATTTGTCAAAAAATTAATTATCATTTTTCTGGTGTTACTTTTTACCACACTGTCTAATACACATACATAATTCAGTTTTTTAGTATTTGGAGCAATTATTATTAATCAACGCAAATAGTCAATTAATGTAGTTTGAATACTGGAATCATATTAATTGGTCCTCTTTAACAAATATTTAAACAGTTTATTTTATTTTTTAATGAAATAAACGAACTATATCGACAATATTAGTATCTGTACTCTTTAAAAATTTGGTACATCTTTAAAAATAATCTAAAATGTCAGTATTCCATGGGTATATTGATAAATGAGTTCTAAATTACAAGAAAATGCATTTTCTACGGAAACTTGAAGAGATAGGTAAAAAATGGTATAATACAATTTGATAGACAATTAAATTGTGCATCTGATTCTCATAAAATATACAGGGTGCTCCATTTAAATTAAACAAGTTATTGCCGTTTATAGCTAGTAATTATTTAAAATAAATTTTTAGGCACTCTGTATAAGGTAGTAAAATTTTTCAAGATTTTTCTCAAAGATCAATAAATAAACTTCAGCAAATATTTAGTATTAAAAACTTTGATACCCTCGGAGAAATGAAGCCTTGAAATTTATACTGCAATTTCACAAAATTGAAAATAAGTGTAATAAACTTTAATCAAATTTACCTTTATTTTAATCGTAGAAACTAAAAATGTAATAATATATAGGGTGTTCCATTTAAAAAAATACAACTTTGATATTTTTTATTTACTTGGGACACTCTGTATCTTGTAAAAATATTTTTAAATTGTAGCTCTAATAGTCCTTCAACGAACCCAAAACTTACAATTTGTAAAAACCTAGTCGTTTAGCTACAATACTCCGTGTCGTATGTGGTGAACAACCCTGTATAATATAGCGTTTAACGCCTTGGGAGTAGCAAGGTACAGCCTGCCATATTAGAGCCGTTCGGTATACAAGGAAGGTAATGTGGCTAGCATTACGCTTCAAGCGCCTATTACCTCAGGATTGTGAATCCCAAGTACTCATTTGAGGCTGAGTCGACCTAGGTACCCAAACTAATTTTATCTTATTAAAAATAGTCGGCTGATGAGATGCCGGCTGTGGGATTCGAACCCACAATCTTTGTCGAGAGCTGTACCTCTACGCCACTGGGCACCATTAGTATGTATTATAATAATCTAATTTTACTAAATAAAATCATTGAGAATAAACAGTGATGACCCGTTTATTATTATTTTTCTAAATAAATAAATACAGTAATCTTTTTTCAGCGCTGTAAGTAAATTGTGCTTTCTCTGCCACATTTTCATAAAAAATCCACTAAAAAATTATACGATGCTATCGAGTCCGTTTTATTCTCCAAAACGGAACGTGATAATTTAAATAATGGGCACTAGTTCTGGTAGAAACGGCGACACGATGATGACACCGAGATTATCCGCACCGTTTTTATAGTCGGGGCAAAGCGTGACTTCCCCTGTACAGGACTTTAATTGTTATTTTCGTATTCTCGATGGGTTGGAGGTGGGCTGTGCTCGATTATAAGGATCATTTTGGTACAGCATACATGTTGTTTACCTCAAGATGCATATAACAAGGAATGATAAAATGTACGCTTCAAAGAAGAGAGCAGATTTTTTGAAATTTAGGTTTTGTTATAAGTATTTTATTCTGAAAAGAATTGCTGAACTGGACATTTGGTTTAAGAATAGTTTTCGGAATTTTGCCGCTAAAAAAGATTAACATAAATAACAGATTTATTTATATTGTACTTAAAAAAATATTTCATGTTTTTTAACTGATGGTTTGGTTTGAGTTGTTTGGATTTGAGGTTTTTTATTTAATTTATCTCTGCCTATTGCTCTTGAAACCTTAAAAAAATATAAAGAAATTATTTTTAATGAGATCCTTGAATGAAATTAATGGCATAACTAGATTATTATAAATTAAAATCGTTTTCAAAATCCAGTTTAAATTTTGAATAACTATTTAAAAAAATTGAGCCAAAAAAGATGTTTTTGTCATTTACCTTGTGAACGTGGTGATCGCGATGGAGGGAGGGCAAGCCCAATACAAGTCTTCATTACTCTTACCACTCACTCTACCCAGTAAGAAGTGAGAAGTACATCGTCTAACCTACTAGCTGACCTAATTTTGAAAAGGAAGTAGCAATGTGACTCTAGAGTTTCTTACTTTAGAAGCTATCTGTACTTTTATGGAAATTTTTGCATTGTTAAAGTCTATCATAATTTGTATCTCATATCCCATGAATACGAATACTGACAAATATGTTCATTAATTTCACCATTTGAAAGTCTAGATGTTTCACAAATATAAACTAAAATTCATAAGTAACATCGAAATCATTGGAAAACTTGAATTCTAAGAGTAGTGAGGTGGTAAGCAAGTGAATTGAGTTAAATAAGTTATCTAAAAGTCTAAACAGAATTCTCCAGTAGCATTTTTAGACACAAAATGGAAATAAAAATCATTGCGAAACAGTTTCGTCACATTTTTGATACATATGCTTCGTAAAATAAATCGCTTTTGGTTTCGAAACATTTTACCAAAATATGGTTTCGCTATAGAAGGTGAGTTTCCTACGATGTTCTCTATGGGTATCTCGGAAACTACTGGAGATAGAGAGTCGGTTAAATGGGGAAAGAATTGCAGTTTCGCGGGGTCATAAATATGCGCCTTTTAGATTTTTGAAAAAGTTCATGGCTTACTAGAGATCTCGAAAAAAAAAACAAATTTCGGCTATTTTAAAAATTGTCCCTAATTCCATTATAAGCTACTTTAGACAAAAAGTTTTCAGAAAAAAGTTGTAGATAATCACATCCTTAATGAGACTGTGTCCTCCGTTTTTCTCTAAAGCCTGTCATTTTTGACATATAACACAAACATGTTTTTTTAAATGGAAACCATAGTTGGCCATGACTTCATAAATAGCGCCATTTTTAAGCTTTTCGGCGATATAAGCTATAATATGTTTTCTTCAAAAAATTACTGAGTTAATTCTTATAATTTTTCTTAGATAATTTCACTTAGTTAGCCATGGAAACAAGTTCAATCGTCGTTGTTCTAAGAAATATCAAACTGTCACATCCAAACTTAACTTAAAATAAACAAAAATTGTAAATATCAATTTTTCAACTGAAGAAAAGTGTGTAGAATTATTATTGGTTTAACTTTTCTTGACCATACATTTTCGTGGATACGTTGACCGGTGAATGTTGCGTTTTTTAGAGAATGGTTTTCAAGACACATTAGAAAAGTTAAATTAGTTATAGCCAGTTCTTATCTTTCTTGACTAATTTCACTTAGATTGCATGGTATTCTTATTCTGTTATGATTTATAACTTATAAATGTCAGAATCTCTTATTAAACGGTTCTTTACAATTTACATTACACGAACTAAAACTTAAAAAAAATAATATCACTACATACACTTCAAGTTATTTTAGAAAATGTTCAAAAAATCCGCCATTGTTTTTAGTTGCATCTTTTTAAAACTGAATTACTACCTATTCTCACAGACGGACCGGTCGACTTAATAAAACTTCTCTCGTACCGCCACTTCGAGTGCCTCTCTTAATCCATTTTTTTTGTAAATCTTTTCGTTGACCCTGCCGCATAAAAAAGTCTAAAATGGATAGGTCAGGTGATCGAGGCCCATGCAATTGGTCCACCTCTTTCTATTCCTGAGTCAAAATAATTATGATATAAATAATGTTTAACATTTCTTTCATTTTAGGGGGGGGGGTCATAATAAAAGTCATGTTGGAACCACTCTATTGATGCGCGAGTATCTACACGCTTTTCTTCATTTGAAAAATTCATATTTAAAATTTTTGTTTATTTTAATTTACAAAGTTTGGATGTGACAGTTTCATATTTCTGAGAGCAGCGGCGATTGAACTTGTTTCCATGGCTAACTAAGTGAAATTGTTTAAAAATTATAAGAATTGGCTATAACTCAGTAATTTTTCGAAGAAAACATATTATAACTTATATCGCTAAAAAGCTTAAAAAATGGCGCTTTTTATGAAGTCATAGCCAACTATGATATCCATTTAAAAAAACAGATGTTTGTGTCACATGTCAAAAATGACAGGCTTTAGAAAAAAACGAAGGACACAGTCTCATTAAGGATGTGATTATCGACAACTTTTATCTGAAAACGTTTTGTCTAAAATAGATTATAATGGAATTAGGGACCACTTTCAAAATAGCCGAAATTTGTTTTTTTTTCGAAATATCTAGTAAGCCATGCACTTTTTCAAAAATCTGAAAGGCGCATATTTATAATCCCACAAAACTGCAATTCTTTCCCCATTTAACCGACTCTCTATCTCCAGTAGTTTCCGAGATACCCATAGAAAACATCGTAGGAAACTCACCCTGTATACATACAATAAAGTTCTTAGCTATAAAGCTATAACAATAAAGTTCTTAGTGTCACAAATTTTTCGTAAGCATTCTTCAAGTTTTAATAGTACTATAATTAAAAAAGCAGAAGGAAATAGAACATATAGTGAGTACAAATACAGATATTTTTCTTATGCGATTTTATCATTATTTATTATACGCATTAAAGAGATGATTTGTTTTATGAGAAAATGTTATAACAGCCACTACCCATACCCAACAGGAGACCGAAGAAAAATGTTACCAGCAAACGTCTTTTTCTCTTTTTTCCACCATGGTATACATATTTTTTTTATGTTTTAATTATGTTATAATAAGTAAATAAATATATTTTAATTATTTTGACCAGAAGTTTTGATTGGCGTTGTTGACAGGTGTATTCGAAATTTCTACACAGGTAGCGTTAAATCGAAATATCTTGAAAACAGGGTCGATTCGTTTTCGAAACACGAGTTTTTCTCATTTTAGACACAAATATGATATAATGTAGATGATTTATGTCCGAACCCATGTCAATTTTATTAAATAATGAATTAAAATTCCGCCTGTGATTCCGACTAGTGATAACGTTTTTAACTAAAAATATATGTTTTTATCGGCTGTTGAGCTTTTAAACTCATGAGAACGCATTCTACTTACATTGATTTATACATTTTTATTTTCGGAACCATGATATACGAGTAGAAATAAAAATACAAATCTATATTTCAAACAAAAATATTTTGTAGCAACAAATAATGATACATAGAAGGGGCATTAAAAATATGAAAGTACATTATTAAATTAAATGATGAATTTGCTTTTGCCAGACATTTTTTCTGCGAGCGAACCTAAAAACAAAGATTATAAGACAAAAAAATTATGGCGGAAGGCGACATTGTTGATAGTTGCTTTCATTTTGAAATCCACACACAAACATAGACTATTTTAGTTTGGCATTTTTTTCTTTACATTTAAAAACAGTGGCTGCTGAAAACGGGAAAATATTGGACACAAACTGCAAAAAATGTTTTGAAACATTTCCTCTAAAAGTTTTGATTCCGCATCGAAACATTTCAGGAAACGGCTAGTGCCACCACATTGAAAACACATGTAATAAAGTCATATAAAATATATAGGTATCGAAAACATCCTTTATGAGGCTTTTTCCATTGAGGTTGTGCATATTTGTAGTAAAATTCTTCCGCTATGCTGTGGCATGGAAATATGTGTTTTTTGCTAACCTATTTTTAAAATGGCTATATCCTCTATGTATATTATGTTGACATAATATACTGAAATACGTTACTGGTGCCCTGCAATATTTTATATTCAAATTTTAGGACTTTGGTTTTCTCTTGTTGTCTCGTTCAATTTTGTTTACTATGCCCGAGACAAAGGACTGTTTTTTCATAAATCTTTCTTGGGTAACTTTAGAGGAAAAGCCAATTTAATCTACCGGTAACTGTTTTCTAAATCACTGATTTTTCATATCAGTTTAATATAAGTGGTATTACATTACACCTCATTACAGACTAATGATATTTATTCATATTCCATGTTTACTTATTTTTTTCAAGCCACCACAAAGTTTGACAATGTTTACTTTGAAATGCTTCACGAAATATTTAATAAATGCCTTTATTGTCAAAAAATTTTACAATTTGTAGACAAAGGTAAAGTTAACAAACAAAAGAGAATACATAACAAGTATACAAATTACATTGTCAGTTTTATTGTTTAAAATAAACATTTATAAATATTTGTGGCATACCATTTTCATTTTGTATCAAGAAACGGACACAATTATTAAAAACATTACCTAAAATGTGCCCAAAAATGCCTACTTGGTGTAGTTCCAAATCTTTGTTTCAACTTATCATTCTGCTAGAAAGGAATCACAATATTGACAGGCTGTTGAAATATATCCAAAAGTCAAAAAGTGCATTGAATATCTTAAAGTAGCAAATCAAAATCGCTAATAGCTTGAGATGGTTACTAATAGACCCGCTCAAATAGCGATAATTTATCCTCGAGGCAATCAAGGCCTACTTATTGTTCCTATTCAACGCATCTCTCTGGCCCGACGATTTGCATCTGGACCCATTATCCAATTAAGCCAAGACCATTAATAAACACCACCACCGGACGGACACTCGCTCTTTATTATTGTTAATAATAATTGCGAACGAATAACAACGAAAAATAATTCGTCTAATGGCAATAACGAATGACGACAATCTCCGCGCGCTCGTCCTCAAGGAGGGTGATTATTTAATCTTCCGAGCTAATATATCGACGGAATTAGTGCTCCTTTCCCACATCCCGGTAGCCGGTAATTGAGACACGACACTGCGTATTTAAATTTGACCGGTACCAACTAACGATGGAAAATTTAAGCGCGTTGTTTAAAGAACAGACCTATTGAAACGTTAACAACTCTAATGTATCAGCTCATGAGATTATAAGATAATGTAAATGGACAGTAGAAATTAATAAATAGATTATGTTCAGTGTCGGTTCTTCAAAAAGTAAGCAGGGGAACCCCCAAATTTAATGCCTTAAATCGATTGCTCATAGACTTTAAATTTAAGAAGAAAAACTTCGGAAAATTTGTTAAACCTATCATTTACATTCTACACTCAGATGCAAAAAGAAAAGCAACTGAAAAATTATTGGTCAAATTTAAAGTGTTATATTTGTGTTATTTTCATGATTTTTTAGCAAGCTGTATAGAAATATATCAAAATTAATTCGTAAACTCAGTTTTTAAGTGACTTTAGTATTTGGTTTTGGTATACAGGGTTTTGATTTTTTACCCTAATTTTAAAACACCCTGTGCAATAATTTCGTACGTAAATTTTCCTAAAATATAGTTTTACGGTTAGAACCTGCGGCGACTGTTTAAAAGGTTAGAAAAAATTATAAAAAAAAATTGTTAAAAATTAAAAAGAAAACCGCAGCGTACGGCTGCTCTTCGTCTGGTGAACAATAGGTGTAGGTTCATTTAATTATTTTTGCATATTGTTGGGCACCACTTAATTTAAGCCAAGTTAATGTGATATTTAAAAAAATTAAGAAAATCTCAAATTAAAACAGCAAAATTTAATATAAAACTATGTACATTTTATTAATAATTAAATAACTCCAGTTTGAAAGTGAATAAAAAAAGGTCATTAAAAAAATACAATGAATTAATATTATTTTGATATAACGAAACTTAAATTAAATATTACTAAATATAAGTTTCATAAAAAGGTTTCAATAAAAAGTTTCAGTAGAAAGTTAAGAAAAAGAGAAAGATTCTAAAACAAAACGTAAATGAGTACTTAGCTTTTGCTCTGAAGCTGTAATCAATCAGTGTTGATTTCGTATCGTACTTGGGGCCATATCCATTACGTAACTGCTTCAAACCATCAGAAAACTTGGAAATTTGTGGAAAAGCGGGAAACTCACCAATTCACACCAGCCTCCAACAGGGAACCTTCACGGAACCATTCATAAAACCAAAAACTGCTCAAAAACTTCTGCCCAAAAAACTATTGCTGTGTTCTCAAAAAAACTCCAAAATCTACTCCAAAAAAGACTCCCAAAATGTCAAATCTTCCCCTTAAGTTGGTAAGGAACACAACTATAGGGTGATTCCTGTAAGTCGGTCATGCTTTAGGGGAATAATAGAGGACGTCAAAATATTCATTTTAATATAGCACACTATGGGTCGGAAATGCCTTTTACGCAAGATACAGCGTATTAAAGTTTTTGAAAAATGAATGATATTCTTAAATAGTTTTTTAACAGTTGAAGGTATCGTTATAAAATTTAATTATAGGAATCTACCTAACAGAGACACTTTAAATGTAAAAAGAAGAGGTTTTAGTTTCGGGTAATTTCTGCAAAAAAAATAGTACGCCACTGATAAAAAATACAATTTTTGGAGTTTTTTTATTTACTAGGTTTGTTTCCAAGCAAAAATGTCTCTTGCAATTTTCTCCTATCTAACACCATTTTGTCACAATTTCAAAAAATAAATACATTTTTTAATGAGAATGTTAAATACAGCCAATTATTATAACTAGAGGGCAGAAAATACATGTACATCGTCAGGTCTCTTCATCACTTACATGTGAATTTAAATTGGCCAAGATTTAGCTCCTTAAATAAATTTTTAAAAAATTATAAATTTAAACTAGAGTTTTTTTATTGTTAATAATAAAATTCTTAGTTTTAAGGTAATTATAATAATTCGCATATTTAAGGTTCTCATTAAAAAAAATATTCATTTTTAAATTGTGACAAAATAGTGTTAGATAGGAAAAAGTTGCAAGAGACATTTTTTCTTGGAAATAAACCAAGTAAATAAAAAAACTCCGAAATTTTTATTTTTATCAGTGGCGTACTATTTTTTTTGAAAAAATTACCAGATGCGTATCACATCTACGCCACTGGTTGAAACTAAAACCTCGTATTTTTACATTTAAAATGTCTCTGTTAGGTAGACTCTTATAATACAATTTTATAGCTATACCTTAAACTGTTAAAAAACTATTAAAGAATATATTTAATTTTTCAAAAACTTTAACACCCTGTATCTTGCGTAAGAGGCATTTCCGACCCATAGTGTGCTATATCAAAATTCATATTTCGACGTCCTCCATCATTCACCAAAAACGTGACCAACTTACAGGAATCACCCTGTATAATAAATGATTTTTTCTCTAAGTACGAAAAAAGGTAAAAAGAAGAAAAACTATAACTTACTCGCAGGGCTATTCTCCGCCACAAACGATATACAAAAAAACTTCTCTGGGAAGGTGAAAACCACCCTGGGACTTCTCACCATTGTTGAAATGGAAGTGTCGAAAAATCCGAAAAAAAGGTTAAAATTCGGGGGAATTGAAATTCGGTTGAAATTCTCCCAAAAGAATGGGAGAGCATAACGTAATATGATATATATGCAGCCTCAATGACAGTATGAACGGTATACAGGCAGTTGTAGGGTGGTTATAGCAGCCAGGGAGGTATCAAAATGTATTAGGGTATATTTTACAATTTTTTTTCTGTTTGTATACTTGAGCATTACAGATGTTTTTTTTTAATATCGTTAGTTCTCTTATCGTTATTAATGTATATTAAAACCTGGACTGTATCGTTAGTCCTCAACGTTTTTTTTTTAATTTAGCCTAGACGTTTTGCTTGCATTGGATACTTATGGCGTATTTTCATTTAAAAAAAAACCCTGTACATAAACGAAGAGGGCTATGAAAACTTTGGTTACGGCATCTTCAGTTTTACAAAAAAGTGGGATAGGTTTGTTCAAACCGCACCCTGTTATATTCGGTAATAACCATAGATAAAAGACTTATAATATTAAATAAATAGACAATTTATAATACATTTCAATTTTATTATACAAAGGCACCCCTGGTAGTCGGAGGAAGAAATACTAAAGTAAGAGAGGGGTGCGAGGAAGGGGGGTTGTTTTAGTTAATTTAAAATAAATTTAGACATACATGTAAGAACACTTTCTGTGCTTTTAATTAGATCGAACATATTATAAACGATAAATCAACTTAATTAAAATCATACAAAGTGTTTTTGTATGTCGGATATTAATTAAAAATATATTAAAAAGACTAGTAATAGTATATATTAAGTTGTTACAGTTATAATTTAATCTGTGGCGGTTTTCAGCAAATAGCAGGCAGTTTTACATAATTTTCCTCCTTTTGAAGTGAATTGGAAACAGCTATATAATTTTGGTGTGGGCAAGATTCCCAGTTTGTTTCCGTTTGGGACCTGAAATAACAAGAACAAATTAAATTAGATTTAATCATCTGCTGATCATGCTAATATAACGCAACGCGCATCCCTAATTCCTTACATACACCGTAAAAAAATAACTTCTCAGCAAGTAACATTAATGGTGGGTTCATACAGCCAAATAAAATAAAATAAGAATAAAATAAAATAAAATAAGAAAGTTGGTTATATGGGATACCGTACATGCGTTCATACAGCCAAATAAAATAACAAATAAAATAAGAAGTCTTTATCTTTTAACTTCTTATTTTATTTTATGTGAAAACGGCTTTGCGCACGCTTAATTCTAACCTACAAATATTTTCAGTTTGGATTTAATTTATTTTATAATTTCACATAAGTAAAATGTATAATATAGTAGGCAACGAATAAATAAATATACTATAAATAGTAAAATTACTATAAACAATCGTAAAAGTTAACTTTTATCCAGCCTCATCGTACTGCGCATGAGCAAATATATATTTCTTATTTTATTTTATTTGACTGTATGAACGCACACAAATAAGAATTCCTTATTTCTTATTTTATTTTATTCTTATTTTATTTTATTTGGCTGTATGAACCCACCATTATTTATATCAGTACTAACTTAAAAATCATAGACGCTTTCCTTAGGTATATGATAAACTAGGTCCTTAGGTATATAGATAAACTACATGATAAGTAGATATATTTAATTTGTTTATCATTGTATCCTTCGGAAACCCGGTGTACAACAATCAAACTTCATGATAAAAAATAACTCAAGGAGTCTATAAAAAACACAAATTATCCCACCATTTTTAAAAAACATTGTCTAAAACAGAATACTGCCAAAAAATTTGAATTTAATTTTACAATAATTCGACAGATCCAAACGAAATCAAACCGTAAAAATCACAACAAAAGCGTCTCTGAATGTCTCGTGTCAGTTAAAAATCAAATTTTATTATTGTCAGATATTAACATTTGCATTGTTGATATTGACAGTTTTAATATTTTGCGCCTCTGCATCTTGGAAGGAAAAGCTATTTTTAATGAACTGTCATTTCCATTTTTAAGTTTCCCAGTCATGGAAATAATGGAGATACCGTATGATTTCAACTAAAATGGGACACCCTGTACATCAGTTTTTTTTCTTTAAATCATTTATTTATAATCTTTAATCGGTACAAGTACTGGCACCAAGGCCTAAGAAAACAATACATTTCAACAGTAATAACAAAATTATTAAAATCATTCAAAAATATAAAAAATAAAACAATAATTAAATTTCACATAGTTATTCCATGTCTCTTAAACATTCCTTAAGGTTATGATGAACTTTCTTTGGTCTTCCTTTTAACAATGCTGATGGGATTTTGTTGTAAGTCTGCACACTTCTATATATGGGAGAGGTGTGTCCTTTTTTTATCCTGGCATAGTTGTTTCTGAATGATTCTTTGTTTCTTACATTATAAGCATGGGTGTGTTTGCTTTGACTCAGTACAGTATTGCTTTTAATATGTTTGCTCTGTATACCGTACACATGTTTAGCTTGTTCAAGTAATTTTATTTTCTTGACGTTTAAATGTGGATAATTCTTATAAAGCTCTTCACTTGGGGTATAAAAATTTTATTAAGTGCTTTAGTCAAAGACATTATAAAGATAGACCGAACATCTCATTCATAAATACTCGTTGGTAGTGTATCAAACATTCCAATGTGTCAAACAAGGACAGAAGAGACAGAGAAGTCTAAAATTTCCGACCCCGGCAACTAGGCGCATTTGGATTGTTCTAATGGCCAGTGGCGTATCGTTTTTTGGAACGAATTTAATTAGTAAAGTAAAAGTAAAGTAATTAGTAAAATTTTACTCCATACTAATATACTACATTAACACTTTTTCGTTAGATGAGTTTTGTTATAAGGTCTAATATAATAATATAATTAATATCCCACATATACTTATGTTGAAACGTTAGTAGATAGTTTTCGAAAATCGCTCCAAACGTCGATATTCAATTTAAACTTTCAGTTACTTCTATATAAACACTCAGTTACTTTTGAATACTTACAGGGTGACTCAGGCTTCCGAAACAGTTCTATATTAGGTTTGTGGTTAGTGACTTTTCTTTCAATTTTTTTTTAGAATATGGAGGCAATGGTAAAGCACGTTTTAGACATTTTTGTAATCATAGGTGGCCGGAACATATTTTCAAACTAAAGTTGTAGATTTGCCATTAAATTTCCATTCCAGAAATACCTAGGGTTGCCACCTGTCCTTTTTTGAAAAGGACAGTCCTTTTTTGGAATAACTTGTCCTTTTGACTTTTTTTGACTTAAAAAGTCATTTTTATTTACGTATTTTCCTTGAGAGAAGAAGATAACTTAGAACTTCCCGTTTAATCTCTTAGAAAATTACCTACAGCAAACAGAAATATTCTTTTCGTCCAAATTTAATTAGAGGTGTTATAAAACTTTGTTAAAAAATTTTTTTCTTGTTTAGAATAGGCAACATTATTCGAATATGATTAGAATTTCCCGTTTAATCTCAAATGACAGTTTAGGCTTTAGTTTTACCTTTTTTGATCTTAAAAAGAACTTTTCAAAATTAGTAGTTAGTAACGATTTAGTTAGTTCGCAATCGATAGCTTCCTGTGAAGTACTGTGTAATAGTTGTTTAATCTTGTATTATTAACAACTTCCTATATCTAAAATCAATATTTATTTTAATCCTTTTAGTCTCTCAATAGAGGGCATTTATCATTAAAAGTATCAAATCTGTGTGCTACAGTATGGGATTTCTGTCGCATAATAATGAATATTACGTTTATTTACAAATCCATTACTTAGGTAGCTTAATCAGACAATCAAATTTTAGTTAAACGTCCCAATCTTCATGAACTGTATTAAGCATATGTATTGAATCACTCTGTATGTTGACAAAAATATTTTGAAAATGTGCGTTACAATGGCCCCGATCTTATGTAAAGATTGAAATAAAAATCACAAACCAAAAACGTAATAGGTAAAAAGCTTTTTTGGAGGCCTGGGTACTCTGTATATAGGTATGTATAAAACTAGTAGCCTAAAAATAAAAAGGTAAACACACCGTACAAATAACTCTAGGAAGAGGTATTTGTATTGTACGGTGGTAAAAACTTGTCTAAACAAGACCGAAGGGGCAGATACAAGATATAATTAAGCAATAAAATGTAAAAAAGGTCGGGTAACACCTTTGTTTATTTGTTGAGCAAAATTCCTTTAGAATATCGTATATAATGACCAAAATATGACGCAATTTAAAAAAACACTCACTTTCTGGTATATAATAAAGTTTCAAATGCAACGTTTACATTCAAATTTGTTATGATCTACAACAGTTAGGTAGTAATTGAGACGAATTATAATTCAATTACCGGCTACTACGTTCTTGTTTTAATAGATCAAAATTCAACAAATATAATTAGAAATTATTTTAATTTTGAGAGGCTCCCTTGTAGGACGCCTATGTACGATTACGGCGGAAACAATACCTACCTGTGAAAAGACAAATTCGGGTAATTTGAGCTTATTTTTCCACACATTTGACACTGTCCTACCATATGGAAAATTCGCAGATTCAAAAGTACGTTAAACAAAAACAAAAACTACTGAAAACCACTGAAAAGTTCACTTCGGCCTTGATTCCGACTTCAAACTTCATAAGCTAAACGTAGTACGCTATAACGGACCAAGGGCCGTCGCGAGGGGTAGTGGGACGGACGGCTCATTTCATTCTGGAAGACAAGCAGCGACGTTGCCAATAGTTCTAGACGTTTCAGCACATTAAACAGTAAACATGTCCTTTAATAGTAACGCATAGATCCTCTGGTTAATAACCATATTATTACGCATGCTTCTTTAAAGATAAACTATTAATTTAATTAAGAAATTGAGATTTATTGATATCCGGTGAAGGTTTTAAAGTCACCTTTTCTGCAAATCAAACTAAGTAGATAGGCGCAAATTTGAGATGTGGCAATGTCGCCTTCTCTATCTCAGTTGGTTTTTACAGTACGTAGTCAACCTCCGGTTGTTTGATCGGGTTAAAATGCACAATGTGATATCTGTTCTTACTAAATCTATGGCTTTAGTATTACTATAAAATTGCTTTTTTTAATTTTTAATAATGCATATTAAAACACGTACTTTGTAATCTTAAAAGAACCATAACACTATACAAATATTTGCAGCTGTAATTGAGATATGGTCGCGGTATTTAAATTCGCTGGAAACAGCGGAGAAGATTATAAAATTTGCGAAGCTCTTGCACCGCGTTTTTGTTCGAGATGGAAGCGATGCGGATGAGGAATGCTACGTAGTGCCTTTTCGAAGCAGTTCGCTATTTAGCACAATGAGAGAATATATCATGCTTTTACGTCGGAGAACATTACTGGGCATTTGCATACGAGCGGACGGTTCTTTCTGGTCATTTTGCCGGGATGACGGGACACACCTTGCCGTTGCGCTACATACATAACTACCAGTAATTAATTTGTGCGGTTAGGTGTCGGCTCGGCTGCGTTCGCGATTTTCAAGTTAAATCGCTGGACTTGCCTATATATATTCTTTTTATATTCCATATAATTACTGCCACGAAAACCAAAGATTCACAGGAAAATGATGGAGTGATAATTTTAATCCAGGGTATGGATAATACCTTGATTATTTTCTTTTATAGTCTGTCCAACGAGAAGATCCTTGACAGTGATAGATGTGTCTGTCATTTTAATTTCAAAGTAGTTATTTTATTTTACAAAGAAATAAGTTGGTACAACTGGAACGCATAGCAGGATATATTTAAAATTTGATTGACAAGATGACAAGTGATTACTTCAAAATATTGTGAAAAAAATTGTATAAAACTGAAAAAATCTAATTGAGTTATTTTATTTAATAAAAACGGTATGTGTTAATACATAACAAACAAGAACAAGACACTACATACCAAAAAAATATAAAAAAGAACTATTATTTACTTTCAAGCTTTATGAAACTACCCGCATTTATGATTATATTTATCAATATAACTTTTGTACAAATACAAATTTGTAATATTCCACAGGAATAAATAAAACAACATAGGTAAATAAAACAAACTATTTTATTAATAATAACACCTACCAAATTTT
Organism: Sitophilus oryzae; assembly: GCF_002938485.1. Classification (NCBI taxonomy): domain Eukaryota; kingdom Metazoa; phylum Arthropoda; class Insecta; order Coleoptera; family Curculionidae; genus Sitophilus; species Sitophilus oryzae. The sequence goes on along the minus strand of NW_022146187.1, from coordinate 484,623 downwards.
ATACCTTAAAAGTTGATTAATTAACTTATTAATTATTACTTATCTTAATTTTTTTAAACCAGTACCTTTTGATATTATTTTTCTGCAGTACTAAAATCCATTATTTACCTATCGTGTGATGTCGATATTTTACAGCTACTCCAGTTTTTAGTATGTGTTTAGTTTGATCCTTCTACCATATACGAGATGCACTTATCTACGACGAAATGGTATACAACTTTATCGATGGCAACTTCATTGGTGTATAAAACTTTCTGCCTGGGCAGCAGTATAAACCATAAACTGTGCTCTGGGTCTACAGTTAATTTTCACTCGATTTTTCCTCCACTTGACTTCAAAAGACACAAAACACACGTAATAATACGAATCAAAATGCATCATCTTCCAAAACGCAGGGTATTTAACAAAAGTTGACACAAAATTATAACCTATAATTTGGCAAGACTTTGACAAGCGTCAAAAATGACAAAAATCTAAAGGCGAGTTCATACGCATCGGCGTTCGTTTGTCGTTCATCGTTCCGTCAAACCAATAAAATTGAATTACGATCTGTCATTTTTTAAATAAACCAATAAAACTGGTTAAAAACAACAAGACACGACGTATGACGGATTTATATTTAAACCCATCCATAGATAACTTAAAAATTATTAGAAACTTTTTTTAGTAAAATAAATAGATTGGTATGGGACGTCATCTGTTTTTCTTCTGTCATCGTCTGTCGAAATCTTACTTGAGAAAAAAAACAGAGTATATAATAAGCTTTGTCATGGATATGCCTGGTTTTGTTTTTTAGCTAAATATTTCCCGATAATTAAGTAAATATGCAGAAAGCATCAAGAAATCAGGAATAGTCGGTCTTGCAAGCAAGAACAACCAATAGAGAAGAAAATCTACAATTGTCTGACTATTATCTCCAATCAGCCCTAATAGACTTAACATTTCTGAGCTTCATTGCAAACATAAATGTATGTATCTGTAAGAGTTAACTCCCAATGGATGACATACCAAGAATGTACAACTTTGAGAACACCTCACTGTAGTATTGAGCAAAAAGAACAGGATTTGAAGAGAGAAAAGTCTGCTCAGCATGTGAAAGACAATATCATAACGTGGTATACTGATGCTTCCAAAACCAAAGCGGGGACAGGGATAGGAGTTTTTAGGCCAAAAACTAAATATTCGTAACCAATGGGCACCTACCCCAGTGTCCTTCAGACAGAAATTTAGGCTATCAAATATCGAAATATGTATGCGTACAATTGAGGCGTCAAGTTGCAAAACCCGCCTTATCCCAAAAACGTTGTTTCGAGATAATAAGCAAAAACGGTTTTAGCAAATGTTTGAAGCGTTATTTTACAAAAAAACCTGTCCACTAAGTGGAATAATTGTTTTGTATCTGCTTTTTGTAGAAATACAAATTCATGTTTAATTTTTAAAGAGAAAAACACAAAAATATTTTGGATAAGGCGGGTTTTGTTGCAGTAAGATGCATATACTGCAACATTAAATATTAATTTTTATTTCAACAAAAACGAGATAAAAAACAATGATTCCACTTAATGGGCGCGTTTTTTGTGTGCGTTTTGTTCTGCGGATTTTGCTACAGCAAGATATTTGCATTCTAACTTGGAATTATAAGAAATGCTATTTTATTAAAATTAGATAAGATTTTAAATGGATAAGACGTCAGTAGTAATCATAGAGTTAAAAATTAAAAGTAGTAATATTATATTTGTGTAAAAAACCTATGAAAAAATGCGGGATTTGCAACAATAATGACAATAAAGAAGCAAATATAAGTGGATCAGACGAATTTTGCTGCAATAACGTAATTTGTAGTGAATATAATAATATATAGGAATAGGGGACTTTTTCTGCAGTTTGGGACTATGTTTATGTAGGATTTTAGGGTCCACTATTAATGTATATCATTAGGCCATTTAAAAAAATGGATAAGGCGGGTTTTGCAACTTGACGCCTCAATTTATCTTAGATAGGAACTATCGATAACAGGAAATAGTCATCTTATCTGATAGTTTAGCAGCACTAAAAGCGATCAACTGAGTAACCATCAATTAACAATAGATCAAGGAATACCTAGAGAAGCTGAACAAATTAGGCAAAGAAAATAAAGTCCGTCTATTCTGGGTGCCCGCTAACCAAGGGATAGAAGGCAACGAAAAAACGACCTAGCTAGAAAAGGAGCGAACACTTCACTAACTGGACTAGAACCGTTCCATAAACAACAAAAAAATGGAGAAACATTCTTCTAAGAACATTAACACTACAAATATATCCAAACACAGTGCTACGATTCTTGAATCATAAGCTGAAAATTATACCTGACTAATATTTTATTACATTACTAGTTGAAGCCTGGCGCATCCGCCACGACATCAGGAAAAAAAATACTTTTTATTTTTTTTAATTAAATGAAAAACAAAAAATCCGGCGACGACAGTTTTTAGAAGAGCCAATTAGCAGTTTTGAAGTATTAATTTGTGTTGTGTTCTGGTGCCTCATTTTCTTCATTCATATTTTGTTTCTTAGCTTCAATCTACTGAGGTGTTCCTTGAGGAAACAGTGTACTGTTAAAAATCTCGTGAAAAGATTGTTCTTACTTAAATCAAGGAAAACCTTTCATAAACTAACTGAAAAATATATTTTTTATTTCTTTTACTATGTTGCTAACAGTGCCCGTTGACGTTGGTGGAAAATTTCTGAGAAAGTTTCTGAACCTTCTGATATTCTGATGCATACCTAACTGAGTAGTAGCTAGTTGCTCTGTAAGAGGTGTCTCAGATCATTTCTGTTTATAATGACTTAATGATTATAAAACTTAATTGGCTTAGCTTTCCCTATTTGGCTTAGCTTTCCCTATTTGGCTTAGCTTTCTTCTTGTTGGTTTTCTAGTAGAACTTTGTTTGATTGCTTTCTCAATTGCGGGCTACCTCATTCACATGGTGACAATGTGATAATCAACATATTCGTTATCTTCAAAACATACAAGACCTGGGACCCCAATTAGAGTAAATTTATTCGATTGCACTCCAATGTTAACTTCATTTTAACGGTATGATGATATTTAAAGCTGACCCAGCGACTGTTCATAGCTTAGTAGCAAGTGAGTCTGATAAATAAAGTAACCGGTTACAAATTAGGCAAAAAAAATAAGTCCTCCTACTCTGGATGCCCGCTCACCAAGAGATAGAAGGCAATGAAAAAGCAAACGACCTAGCTAGAAAAGGAGCGAACACTCCGCTAACTGGACCAGAACCGTTCTGCTTTCCAAACGGAACTGAAGAATCTGGAGGACTCCATCCGTACCTTGAAATGGGAATGCTCTAATGGCCTAAGACACTCGAAAAAGTTCCTCAGAACTGACGACCGAGAAAAACTAAAGATTTTCCTTGATTTAAGTAAGAACAATCTACGGATTGTAACGGGGTTTTTAACAGGACACTGTCTCCTCAACGGACACCTCAGTAGGTTAAAGCTGAGAAACAACATCTATGCAGATTCTGTGGGGAAAATGGGAAAACACCAGAATACCTTATCAATGAGTGCGCTGAGACGGCAACCTTTCGTGCCATAAATTTTGGTACGGCTGATGGATACTGGCTTTGTCAAAGCCCTGAGAGTGTATGATGAGTTATAACCCGTTATAACTCAAGAAAGGGGAACACACAATAGATCTGTAAGGTCGCGGTGATTAACCCCCCTCCTAAACATTCTGGCGGTTAATTTATTCTCTATTTATTTTAGTATATTTTGCTAGTACAACCTCTTAGATTATGGTGTTCAGATTGACGATAAAATATAGGTTCTTGTACTTGTGAAAATATGATAAACAATTGTATGCGAAAAAGTTGACTACGCTATCTATAGCACTTTAAGAAGAAGATCCTTTTTAAAGCCGCTATGTTAACCCTTAACTGGTCCGGTAATAGATATGTATCATAAACGGTCCGGTGTAGTCTGTAGGACTACGCCTTCTAAAAAGTTAAAAAACACACAAAAGCTAAAAAATAACAAATTTTAATTTCATTATATATTATATTATGTATTATTAAACTAATCTAGACAAAAATGGGTTCAATTAATATAAACTTTCAGAAAATATAGTACAAAATAAAATAACACACATATAAATTTAAAAAAAAACAATATAGAACTAACCTCTAAAAATAAAACCAAGTTACTAACAGTCATTGCAGTATATAAATAAGTTTTTAATACTATATGTAAAAAGAATAAGTTATAAAACTGGAGTTAAAGAAAAAGTTTTTAGTTACAGCATGAGGCAAATTTCATTGTTTTCCTGAACATGTTTTACACAATGGTTCGTAGATTCTAGGCATTAAAAATAATTAACTAGGACATAACATTGTGTTTGGATAGGATAAGAACTCTAAGATAAAAATATCTACAACTAGGATAAGAACTCTAGGATAAAAATATCTCCGTGGGCGTCTTCTGGTTGTAAAGGAATTGCAAGTTTTCTACCAATTGTAAAGCATATTTCTCGTGGCATATATGATATTGTCAAACGCATTTGTCTGGCAGATTGTCATATTGTCACTGTCACAGTCCTCATCAAATCATTTTAATAGAGTTTCCTCATAACTAGAGTCTCCTAAACGCACTCTTTTCGAAGACCCGCTCATATTTTACAAAATTTGTCATACATAAAATTTTACACAAACGGTCCGGCATCGTCTGCGAGACTACGGCTTCAGTAACTTCTTCCAGAACTTCTAAAAAACTAATCCAGTTTGGGCACAAATATGGCTATCAGTTGTTGATCTAGAGGGGCAGGATTAGCTAGAACGCCAATCTTGTGGGCGGTCCTAGTAACTAATGAGACTGAGTTAATTATTTGGCGTAGTCTGTTAGACGACGCCGGACCAGTTAAAGGTTAAGGAAACATTAGGGTTGGTTCTTCGATTTGAACCCTGGAACGCAGCAGCCCAGTACCGTGGTACTGCTCAAACAGCCGTAACGCGCGATTATTTTTCGAGGCGCTCGGAAAAATCGCATACCACGCCATAAACGTAAGTTTTAAGGCCGGACCGGACGGAGCGTCGGACGCGCGGCGTTAATTGACGATATTAATTGTGGAACGGGCATTAATGCGCCCGACAAATTACCCGTCTTTATACGGGGCCGGGTCCAGGCACGTCGGCGATTTTAATTGAATTTTTATGGGTCGCGGCCTTACAAAGTTACCGCGCCGAGATATACGGGAATGAATAACTACAAAGTTTTAATTTTCGGTTGAAAATTATGAGCCCATTAACATACTATAAGAACTGTTTTACTAAGTAAGCTCAGCATTTTACATAAATTTAAATGTTTTCGGATTTTTCAATATAAATTCAATAAAAACTGAGAAGGCAATCAAAACACTAAATTTGATTGGGAATCTTCTTTCTTCAACGATTTTCAAATCTATCTAAGCTCTTCGTTTCATTTTTTCTTGTTATAAGCTTTTTGTCTCTAATTCTATCCGGCTATCATATTTTCTGATAGTCAAGCAGCACTAAAAGTGATAAACTCGTCAATTCAAGTTGGTCAAACAATGCCTAGAGAAGGCGAACAACTTAGGCAATGAAAATATAGTCCTCATACTCTGGGTGCCTGCTTACCAAGAGATAGAAGGCAACGAAAAAGCAAACAATCCAGCTAGAAAAGCAGCGAATATTTCACTAATTGGACCAGGAACCATTCTGCTTTCCAAGCGGAACTCAAAAACCTGGAAGACTCCATCCGTAACCGGGAATGGAAATCTTAAAACGGCCTAAAACACTCGAAGAACTTTCTCAGAACTTACGACCGAGAAAATGAAAGGTTTTCCTTGATTTAAGTGAGAACAATCTTGTCACGGGGTTTTTAGTAGGACAGTGTCCTCAACGAACACTTTAGTAGATTGAAGCTAAGAAATAACGGCGAATGCAGATTCTGTAGGGAAAATGGAGGAACACCAGAGCATCTCATTACTGAGTGCGCCGAGACGACAACCATTCGTGCCATAAACTTTGGTACAACTGATATCGGAGATAGAGAACTAAACTTGGTAAAACTGTCTCAAATTACTCAGGAAAGGGACACACAATAAATCTATAAGATCGCGGTGATTAACCCCCATCCCAAACATTCCGGTTCAGTTTCAGTTTTCAGTTTTTTTCAGTCATCAGTTTCAAATCATCAGTGCATTCGGTGGCCTGCCTCATGTTAGGATTGAGCTATGCCACTTGCTTGTATCACTTCTATATCTTCTTCTCTATATCTCTATGTATGTATACCTAACATAATATAGCCTAGCTTACCCAAAATTGAATCTGACCTTCACGTGGTGCACCCTGTTTACACAAACGAGGCTCTGACGTCCGAGTATAGGCGGTATAACCTAATACAACCCTCAGACCTGCTATCTTTCTGGAGAAGACGACTAGTAAACTACCCCTAGCAGACCGAGAACGTAGCACAAGGGAACTATCGTCTCAGTCCTCACTGTTCGATAGCCATCCCATGCAACTGTTCACGCAGCTAACATTCATCAAAGATGAAACGTTCGAGCGGGAAAAAATCATCTTCTGGAGGTAAAATACCCCCTCGATCGGATCTCCGGGAGGGGGTGCGTGTCTACTCGAGTGTATCATCGGAGAAACAAAAATCATCAATGTTTCACGGTTGCGGCGTAGAACGTCCGCACTCTATTGGACAAAACAAATTCAGATCGACTAGAGAGAAGAACAGTACTGGTCTCACAGGAGCTCCCAGGGCCGGATCTACCCACGGGCTGTTTGGGCTGCAGCCCAGGGCCCCGCGAAAAACAATAGACCCATAGGTGGGAACTGTTGAATCGTGAAATAAAATTAAAATTCAGGTTAAAAGTTTAAGCCAGACAAGATGGCCTTGCCACTATGATGCTGTCAAAGCCTTAAAAAATAATTATGATGACATTATGAAAATTTTCAAAAGTTTCATCGAAAATGAGGTTGAGAAAGTTGATTTCCGGAAAGAGGCATGAAATTTATTCAATAAAATGGCGAAACTCGAGACTGCAATTTTGATTATCTTTTGGGAAGAAGTTTTGGAGAGATTTCATTTAGTTAATAAAAAAATACAGAGCCCTGGTTTAGACATTTGTGAAGGCAACAAGTTTCTTTAAAAGACTTTGTGAGCAACATAGGACATCAATCAGATCAAATGTTACAGGAATACGCCGAAAAAGCTAAAAAATTTAAGTACTAGTGTAATAGACTACAATTACATAAACAAGAGACGCATTATCCCAAAATTTTCAGATAAGTCTACAGGTGAATTCTCAGTATACGGCGCAGAAAGATTTAAAGAGACTCGTTAAAAGTTGCGTTGGATAAGCTGATTATGGATTTAAATAAAAGGAGACAAGTCTATGAGACATATAGCAAAAAATTCAAATTTTTAATGGATTTGCAAGACAAAAATATCGAAAACATAGATTTGGAAATTGCACGTCATATTATTGATTACTATCCCGATGACGTAGACGAGCATTTAGTGAATGAGTGCGTTCAATTAAAATCGTACTTACTCCAATCTATGTCTGAGTCTTACACCTCTTGCAGTGACATTTTTATGCTCATGTATGAAAATAAACTTATTAACGTGTTCCCTAACTGCTATACCATTTTAAAGATTTTTTTAACATTGCCAATCACTAGCTGTGAAGCAAAACGCTCCTTTTCCAAGATGTCCTATGTAGAAAATAAATATAGGACAACAATGTCGAACCATCGACTAAATAATTTATCACTTCTTTCCATAAATTGTGATCTAACAAAAGACTTGGAATGTCATGACCAAATAACTGTCAATTTCTGTGACTACAACTTATCAATTTCTTTTACTAATTCATAATAAGTAAATAAATAAAATTGTTTTATTGTTTTTTTATATTCTTATAAAATATCACTATTTCGGTTTCTCTCTCACCCAAAGTTTGCCTGGAAGAGATTGCTACCACAGCAATAAGGTCGCCAACTAATACTTGCGTAGATTTAAGTAACATTTATGTTACTTAAATCCACATATCACAAAATACCGTAATAAGTCTACAGCAGAATAGGCAGAGAAAGAGAATTTCTCAATATAATAAAAATAAGAAAAACATCATACTTAGGGCATATATTGAGAAATGAAAAATACCACGTCTTACAATTGATAGTTAAGGGTAAGATTGAAGGAAAGAGAGGTCTCGGCAGGAAGAAACTAACTTCGTTGAGAAACATCAGAAACTGGACTCACCTAACTTTTGAAGAACTCATAAGGGAAGCCGAGAATCGTGAAGATTTTGCCAATGTGATCGCCAACCTCCACGAAAGAGACGGCACGTAAAAAAGAAGAATAATAATATATCATTATAGAAACAGTTTCTTGATATGGCTATTAGTTGAGTACTTATGTAGGCCCCTAAGTAGTTTCAGCCCAGGGCCCCACAAATTCACGATCCGCCCCTGGGAGCTCCACCTGTTAAATATAAATTTTGCAAAAGAAGGTAGTCTCACTGAGGAGCATTACATCTTCTTTTGGAAATGTCAGCCAGCAACACACAGGAGAATGCATGGCGTAGGCATTGCAGTCAAAAACAAAATTGCCACCAGATTAACAGAATTATCTATTGGTGTCTCCGAATATCTTATGACCCTAAGGTACCCAATGGAAATGCTTTGAAATCATCCTCATAATCATAGCTTAAAAGAAGTTTATAATATTATACAGCATTTACCAGCAAACCAGCATTTCCATCTTTGTAGGCGCATACAATTTTATTACAGTTACTGGTAAATGTTATCACATAATGGAACAGTTAATTTTTTAAATATTAATTATTTATTTTTTGAATATGAATAAAAATGAAAATAGTTTAAATGCAAATTTAATTTAAAATAAGAAATAAACAATGTTACTGACATTAAACAAACAGCAATGCAAACAATATTATTAAATTCACCTAAGGAAATGAAGTTTATATCAAGACGAAAACCACCCAATCGTATTGGCGAGTAATACATACGTCATCAAAACGCCCGTAATTATTGTGAAATTCAAACTTTTACCGCATATTCATATTTAAATTTTATGTTTTATACAGGATGTTTAAAAAAAATGTACCATCTCTCGTGGGGAGATTTGTCACGTAGAAATAAGATTTATTTTTCAACATATAGGTCCGATTCTCTTTTGTTTCGTAGCTACAGAGTTTTAGAATCTTAATATTTTTTTTGATTTATTATAATTTTCTTCCAAGTAACTTTTAGCATTTGGAATGAAATTTTGATGGTAAAAGTATGCGATATATAAATGCGATATATTTTAAAGCTAAAATAGTGTAGACATATTTACCAGGGACGTGTATATGGGTTATCACTGAAATATTTTTCAAAAAATTGCATTTACGCCACTGACTTTTTTCCTCTTTTTAACGAAATAGTGTAGGCAGTTTAATGCCGATTAAAGTTGTCTCTTGACATTTTGTCGATTTCAGCCTCCTTGATGAGATAAACGCAGTTTTATTAATTTGCCTTGATCCAAGTCTAATAGCAACTTTTAAAATTTTTTAATATTATTAACTTGCGAAAGTTTTAAATAAGTACCCATTGATTCCTCATAATGGGTATGAAAGAACATATATATATATATATATATATATATATATATATATATATATATATATATATATATATATATATATATATATATATATATATATATATATATATATATATATATATATATATATATATATATATATATATATATATATATATATATATATATATATATATACAGGGTGTCCCAGAAATGAGTGCAGATATTTTAACTGGTAGTATAGTTCAACCCCAGAAACACGCCTATGAGGTTTTTTTTTTAAAAAAAAATGTTGAAAATTTATATTTTTCTTGACATTTTCCGGAAAATGTTGAAAAAATCTTTTGAGTGCCACTGTTCACTCCCCGGGAAATTCGTTTACCGGGCATAGAGAGTGTCGGAGAGAATGCAACGTTGCCACCTCCTACCATACCCACATTCTGCATGTTTATCTATAAATTCAATTATTTTAAGTTGCTACAGAAAAAATACGAAAATTCATTTATTCATATTAGTGTAGATTGCTCTACTAATTCTAGAGAAACGCGCAATATTTTAAATACTTTTTACAGTGGAGTAAACTGAAAAAATAAATCTTAACAATTATAGCTTCTTTTTTGCCATATTAGGAAATATTTTCAATCGTTTCAATAAACAATTATAACATTTAATGTTTAGTTAGAGCTTACCCTTTTAATGAAAGTGTTTTTATCCAGCACACATATACGCAAACACATACACACCAAATATCTATTAAACTGAACATCACAAACCTATCACATGCCTATCACTTTTAAAATATTATTTAAAATTTTTCACATGATAATAATCAAACACTAAACTCATAAATACAATAAAAAATGTTAAAAAACTTGCTTTAATAACTACTACTAATACTTATATCCGGCGGCTGATGGTAGACAGTCCGGGGTTTTCTTCGACATTTCTTCAAAACCGACGCAACCCCGACAACGATTTCGAAAACACTAAAGGAATTACAAATTACAAATTTTTATTTCGGAATTTTTTGACTTAGCGTCCTCTACTGGACTGATGTATTACTATTATGGGTCAACGTTTTGGTGGTTGTCTAAAGATAGATAAATCAATTTTCTAAATGTTTAATGTATGGAGTAGGGATATCCCAAAAATAAAATAAAAGTACAAGAAAGGGTATACCCAAGAAAGAATTAAGGTAAAATCAAAGAGTATTCTACGTTATCTAAAATATAAAAATATGGGAAGCCCCGACAAAAATCTGACACCTGATATCAAAGTGATAAACAAACATCGGCGCATGCGGCAGCGAGCACTTACACTTAATTTTTCAGTTCATTGCTAGATGGCCTTTTACTAGGGATGCACTGCAAACAAATATTCCAGCAAAACTAAAGTGTTTTTTCTTATTCTAAATTCTAACAAATAAATAAACCTGTAAAACTGTATAAATAAAATCGGTCTTCGATTTAAAAAAAAAGATCGATTATACCAAAAAATCGTTTGATAAAAATCACGTCGATTTGATAATAATCGATTCGAATCGTACATCCCTAGTATGGTGTGTAGTTTAAGGTTATGTTTAAGGTTAATCGTGGGTTATTAAACTCGCACAAAAACAAAACAGAAAACAACAAAAAACAATGCAAACAATGCCAAATAAACCTGTAAAAAAGTACTTTTATTATTCAAAATGAAATATCATATAATTCAGTTGGTATACGAATATTTTTTGATTTATTTATAATGTTTGGTGTCAAAAATATGTGAGAAATGAGGTAAACAGTTTAAATGTCTTAATAAATTCGTTTTTAATTTATTAACCTTTCAGGTATCTACCTAATGGTAGGAAGAAATTAATTATGTAATGGTAGGAAAAATAATTTCACTTTAATTATGTATTAGAAAATCAGTAATCTTAAATTAGGAGCATCAATGGAGAAGAAGGCAATTGTAATCACAATACAATAACAGATCTACAAATACCAAGCAATACATTAAATCAAAAATCTCAGTAACACTGTTGTAATAATGTACTCCCTGTGGTCTTATTAAGTATAAAGTTTTGTTTTACATGAAAATAATTATCCCATTTAATTATTCATTAAATTTTAGTGTCAGCTTATTGATAGCTCGATTACCAGTCAAATAGTTTCGATGTTTTCTATACTATGAAGAAAATTTGATCTGATTAGATTAATTCAGATGTAAATTTATGTTATACGGTAAGATATTTTTAAACAAACCAAGAAAGTTCTCTTCAGACAAGTTCTGGTCTGAAATTGCAAATATTAATGAAAAAGTTATACATGTAGTTTTCTATTCATAAATGATATTATTGATTTTATTCTAGGTGAATGTATCGAGTCATATTATATTCTGCAGAATATATTGAGAAAAATGGTAAACTAACTAAAAGTGCTAACAAAATTTCTTAGGAAGTTATCGATATACCTAATTATTAGAAGCTGTAACAAATGTTCAAAGAGTCAGAGTATACTTTATTAGAAGTGTGTTAGATAGAATTATACACTTTAAAGAAAATATCTTTTATTATTGCAGGTAATGCATATTGTGTAATGCATATAATATGTGAAATCTATTATTACATACAAAGATTGAAAATTATTTAAACAGCTACCTGTATGTTGTCTCACAATCTCATTTAGTGAATGGGTTATTAAAAATTGAACATATTTACACACAGAATATTGTGGATATGGATATCTGGAAAGCATGTTATAACCATTTTTATTTTTAGGATTTATGAAATGATTACATAAATATACTAACAACAAATTGCAATGCATCTGTATATTAGAGACAAAGATGAAAGAGAGTAACAAGAATATATGTATTCAAAAGAAAAATATCAAGACCATTTGTAGTAATTAAAATTAAAGAATAAAATACATAAAATGTACCATATGATCGAAAAAAAAACGGCGTCCAGTTGGCTGGGAAATGACGATCAATGACATTTCCTATATAAATTTACATATAAAATGACAGCGACCTTCATTTCATAGCCATCGTTGACGCCGTTTTTTCTCGATCATACGGTAGTTTATGTGTGAACAAATTCTCATTTCATATAAAAATTGGAGCTCTATCTAGAGTATATTTGAATATAAATGTTTTTATGTATTGGAAGGGGGACTGTAGTTTTCAAATATAATAAAGAAAATAGACTAAAAAAACATGTGTGTAAGTTCTTTTTTAAACTATTCTGTAGTTACGTAAATGTGTTTCAAATAGGTTGCTTTTCACAATAAAGTCAATACACAGTAATTATGCTTTACTTTTTCAAAACACACTCTTGTTTTTTATTATCAGAGAGTTATTAATATTAGAAAATTTAGTTACATGAATATAATAGGAGTAAATATTATGTTTCAAGTTTCAAATAATTAGAATATGATATGAGTCATAATAGCTTAAATATGATTGCTAATAAAATACCTAGTTTATACACATTTAGATATATCTCTTTAAATATAAATTAGTATTGCCACGATGCGATTAATGGGAAATACAATATGGTCAGTGAAAAAAACGGCGTCAGCGATGGCTATGATATAAAGATCGCTGTCAATTTATGTGTAAAATTTTATGGAGAATGTCACCGACCGTTATTTTCAAGCCATTCTGGACGCCGTTTTTTTTTCGACCATACGGTATTTCTAGGTATGGAATTATGTCTCTAATATGTAGTTAGGTAATTTTTTCCATTTGCCTATTGTTAATTATAACGTCGTCAAACTATAAAATTTGCTATATTTTTTACTTAATTTTTTTTTAGTAATATCAGAACATGTTTTGAATAGTTTAATTAGTAATAAAGCTACTAATATGTTCAGTTATTTTTTTTCTATAAAGCTTTTTTGATAAAAAAATAAGTATACCTGCTAAGACGTTAAATTGCCTGAGAAATTACGATCGATGCCATTTACCATCCACTTTTACACAATAAAATGCCATCGATCGTAATTTCAAAAGCAGAAAACTTGCCGCCGTTTTTTCCAATGAAATGGGCGGTGGGGAGAAAATTACAGATTCCTGTATTATATTAACGTCATTATTAATCGCATGTACACAAAGCATGTACACTATTAGAAATCGATCTAATTTCTAATATTATCGAGCTTTTAAAATTCGAGAAAGTGATCGGAGATTGTGTTTAAAGTGTTGTGAAATGTTCGTTAGTGCATATTTTTGTGTCGGTAATCGGTATCGGTATAGGCAAATCGCGATGGAGTATACAAATAAGAAGAAGGTGGATATGCTAAGAGCATAGGTACTTTCTGGCAGGGGAAAGCGCTGTAGAAGCTCGGAGACTTATTCCGAAGAGTATCGGAATAGATAAATCCCTAATGCTCGAACCTTTGTAAGTATGGTTCAGCATTTGAAGGATTCGGGATAATTTCGGGAAAAGCAACGAAGAATTGCTACAAAACGTTAAAAATTCCATGCTCAGAAAAAGGAGAGCATGTATTGGAAATGGAGGTCGTCATGTTGAACAATTATTATAATAGCATGCAGTCAAGAAGCGAAGGGTATACCGGGTGGTGCATCATCGTTGGAAATATAGGATATCCCATGCAAATTTTGAACTGTCGAGATATTGGATCCCCTTGTGCAAATTTGTAATGTATCTTTAAAAACCATTTACGATTTAGCTCTAAAATTAATAGGGGAGCCAATATTTCCACAGTTGAAAATTTGCATAGTGTTGTTAAGAATTGTAGTGAAGTGATGTTATTAAGTGTAGTGTTATGTGCAGTTTTAAGAGTGGTAAAATGGAAAAAAAGAAAGCTCTGCAGTTGTATCTCTCTGCTATAGGGATATCTTTTTTTATTGTTTGGTAAGTTTTTTTTCTTTTAGTTTATTTTGTGTAATGTGAAAAGTAGGGCTACTGGCGATCACCCACTTAAAAAAAGTAACGCACCTCTGCAGAACCTCTTGGATGGTGTGGGATTTTGCAAGTACTTTTTAAGTCTTTCTAGTCGATGTGGCAACAGCGGGCGGCGAACAAGCTGAGATCCGCGAGATCTCTCCCCCGCGCCGGGGGATCCGCGAGATTCCCCGGCGGCTCTCAAAATGTCGCAATTTTTTTTTTAAACTTTCAAAGTTAAATAACTCGGTTATTTTCAATCTATTTTAAAAATGGTAAAGAGAAAATATGTTTCTTTTGGCCAGATCTACCACCCCTTAAAATATCTGCACTCATTTCTATATTTTTTATATATATATATATATATATATATATATATATATATATATATATATATATATATATATATATATATATATATATATATATATATATATGGGTATGAAATGGCATAGTTTTAGAGTTACAGGATGTTAAAACTTTTAAAAATTAGGTTTTTTGTAATTATCTTAAATTCCTTTATTTTTTTATTTAAAATTGCTGTATGTTGGTCTTATAGTAATAATAACTAATAGTAATAATATTTAATAATGAATTAGTTAAAATAATATATAATTTATTAATTTTATTTTTATTTAAATTTTATTAATAATTGTGATTAATAAAATTGCGTAATCAAGGAGGCCGAATTGGACAAAATATCAGGAGATAACTTTTAATAGGCATTAAACGGCCTACACAATTTTTATATATAAAAAAAGTCAGTGGCGTAAAGGTTTTTTTTGAAAAATATTCCAGTGCTAACCCATTTGCACGTTCCTGATGAATTTGTTGGCATTTTTTTAGCATTAAAATATGTAGCACTTATCTTATTAGGGCTTTTAGGTACCCTCAAAATTTCATTCAATTCACTTGGAAGTGCTTGGAAGAAAATTAGAATAAATCGAAAGATTATTAAGACTTTAACACCCTGTAGCTACGAAACAAAGCAGAATCGGACCTATGTTGATATGAGAAATAAGTCTTATTTTTACGAGAGGAATCTCCCCACGAGGGATGGCACATGTTTTTTGAAACACCCTGTATAAAAAAGGCTAAGTAGCAAGCACTAATTAGATTGAAACCTGCATAATTACATAGAAACTGAAAATCATGAAATATGCCTATGGTTCATTACAAGGTTTGTCATGTACTTCCAACATACTACATCGTCGTCTATTCTGTCAGTAATTAAGACCATGTCGTCTACAAATCGTAGGTGAATTAATTTTTCTCCGTCCATATTTATACCATACAAGTCCCAGTTGATCTGTTTGCACACAGATTCCTGAAGGGTCGTGAAAAGCTTCAGCGATATCGAAATAAACTAATAGTAGGTAAACAACTGACAATAATTTATTCAATTCTTCCTCTTCAAAATAATCCCAAATCAAAGTCTGTTTTAATTATAGACAACGATATTCGGCTAGTTAATATCAATTAATTCCCCAACGCCACACTCTGAGCGAAAACAATTAAACCGGCTCGATTATTAATAAAGAAGGTCGCATATTCTAATTGTTAATTTGCACTAGTTAATAACCGTGACGTCAATTAGCAATTTAGATAAATTAAAAGCACTGGGATTTCGCTCGGGTCGCCCGGGGTCGACGATGGCCTAATTAAATCCGGACTAATTAAGACCATCTGCTCTGAGAATGATGTCGCGCGACACTAAATCTGGACTGTATGGGAGGTCCTCGGTAGCTGTAAATATTAAGTATCATTTTGTAGCTCTAGTTTTTTGGGATTTTACATTTTTGGATATCAATTATTTGAAATGATGTAAAATCTGATAATTAGGTGGGTTCTGGAGTGTCACTGAATATAATTTCATGTATTGAAAAACCTATGAAAGCATCCAGCAGATTGAGCAGAATAGCTATCTCTAAGATAAAATGTTATTTCAAAGCGAGAGGTGTCTCACTATTGGATTTACATGTACAGGGTGGACCATTTTGGTTGGTTCTATAGGGTATCTAGGAAACCGTGAGAAATATTCAAATTTTGATACTGCAGTCTCGGGTTCTTTTTTGAAAAAATTACAATGGCGCAAACGGATCGTGGCTATCTTGATCTGTTTTGAAGCTACAGGGGGATTCTCAAATTTTGTACTTTTTGAAGATGTTCGATAGTTGAAAAATGAATTGTACATTCTAAAGGCACTTTTCTGTGTAGAATGCAGTGGCGTAGTCAGACTTTTTTCGATAAAAATATTTTTTGAGATATTAACTAAACTTATGTTTTTTTCTTAAATAGAACCCCCTGTATATTTTTAAATTTTCTTATTCAGCTTGGCATGGGCTTCTCGAAAATATATAACACTCTATATTTATTTTCACTATTAACCTCAACATCCCAAATTTTTCTTAAAATATCCACTTAGTAGATAGTAGGCCGCGGCGGGTAACAAAGTAAACGGTTTTCATGGTGATCGGGACATACCTTTGATGGATGCGTGACATTTCATTTCAACAGATTGAATTGTGTGTATTTTAAATAATAATAAAATGAGTAAATTTGAAAATTTTGAGAAATATAATATGTTAGAATGTTATAATGAGTCTAACAAACATAAGCAAATGGCAGCTGATTTATATTTTGAGTGGTATCCAGAGCGCGAGCAACCAAACCCAGCCATTTTTAAAAGGTTAGAAGATAGTTTAATCAATTTTGGATCTTTTCAAAAACCGCGTCCGAAAAATTATCAAAAAGAAGATGAAGAAAATCAATTTGTGAATGTCCTCGGAGCCGTAATACTATATCCAACAACATCAAGTAGACCTATTGAATTGTTGTTAGCAGCGGCGTGCGGAGACGGTATCAACTCTGTCTAGATAATAATGGGCAGCAGTCTGAACATTTAAAGTAGTCTTTGTGTTTTTATTTTTTTTATATTAATTGAGAAGCCCGGTTGAAGTAACCTCTTGAGTTTATATTAAAATATGTTCTTTTGTTTCTGTCACACTTATTTTTTATTTGCTTCGTATTGTTCGATTTTATTTAATTGCTAATTCATGTATTCGGCTCCGAGGACATCAACATATTGATTTTCCTCATCTTCTTTGTGTTAATTTTTCGGACGCGGTTTTTGAAAAGATCCAAAATTGATTAAACTACCTTCCAACCTTTTAAAAATGGCTGGGTTTGGTTGCTCGCGCTCTGGATACCACTCAAAATATAAATCAGCTGCCATTTGCTTATGTTTGTTAGACTCAATATAACATTCTAACATATTATATTTTTCAAAATTTTCAAATTTACTCATTTTTGTATTATTTAAAATACACACACTTCAATCTGTTGAAATGAAATGTCACGCATCCATCAAAGGTATGTCCCGATCACCATGAAAACCGTTTACTTTGTTACTCGGCGCGGCCTACTATCTACCAAGTGGATATTTTAAGAAAAATTTGAAATGTTGAGGTTAATAGTGAAAATAAATATAGAGTGTTATATATTTTCGAGAAGCCCATGCCAAGCTGAATAAGAAAATTTAAAAAATATACAGGGGGTTCTATTTAAAAAAACATAAGTTTAGTTAATATCTCAAAAAATATTTTTTTCGAAAAAAGTCTGACTACGCCACTGCATTCTACACAGGAATGTGCCTTTAGAATGTATAATTCATTTTTGCGTAGTTGGCTGAAATAAACAAACTATCGAACATCTTCAAAAAGTACAAAATTTGAGAATCCCCCTGTAGTTTCGAAACAGATCCAGATAGCCACGATCCGTTTGCGCCATTGTAATTTTTTTAAAAAAAGAACCCGAGACTGTAGTATCAAAATTTGAATATTTCTCACGGTTTCCTAGATACCCTATAGAAACAACCAAAATGGTCCACCCTGTACATTTCTTTCGTACTGATAGTAATTTTGCATTTACTTTCGTACTGTCTTTCGCCTTTATCCTCCACCCATCCACTCTTATCCTTCTCAAGTCTTCTCCAACATCCTTTTTCCATCTGGTTCCCGGTCTACCCTGGTTCTCGGTCTACCCATCTATTTCACGTTGCATTATCATACTAGGAATTCTTGCTTCAGTCATTTATTCATTGTGTCCCAGCTATCTCAGTCTTTGTGCTCTTGCTACTCCCGTTATACTCGGTGCCCGATATAGTTGCTTTTCGGCAACCTTTACTTCGCCAAAATTATCAACGATTGTCATTCCGCAGCCATATTGGACGCGGTTTTTGAAGTGAAACTTCTTTACGCGCGATGAGAGTAAAAATTAAAGGCCGTGACACACGAGCTCGTGAGAGGAAAAGTTGTAACGAACTTGGAACATCGTAACTCGAGCCCTATGTGAGCTAGGGGGCTGAAACTTGGAATGTAGAAGAGGCTCCAAGAGTCCCATCTTTTTTATAATATTTTGAGGACGTTTCGTGCATTAAACCCCATCATCAATGAATTAAATAAAAAAAAATGTCCGATTTAAGTGAAATTTGGTATGTCGATAGATTGGACCAAGGCCAACTTGACCGTGCACGACATGTGTCATTGTGACAGTTAGTTTTGACGTAAGAAACGTTAAATTTGATGTCGTCCGATCGCGGCCAAATTTGGTCGGTATAGGCTATGCGATCGACAGTGCACACGCACACGGCCCCCACCCTTAAGTTAGATACGACGCCGACGTTGCGTTTATATCTTCATCAGGGTGGGACTAAGTATTTGAAATTAAAGAAAACTGTGGGTCGATTTTGGCATAATCGGAGACGGGCTACAGGATGACACCCTCGACGTTTCGAACCGATCTCTATATGGATAAAATCATCAGGATTTTTCTTAATTATGGGTTGATTAGAACCAAACTGGGCACGTGAATAGAGGTACCCGTATGGAGTCTTCAGACGCATAGACGGGCAGAGAGACAGACGATAATAAGAAATTTCACTTAAAATATGCCCACACGATTTCTTTTTACAATCGTATGGTGTTGTTGTATGTATAAACTGGGATTATCATACTAATTTCGGCTTTTATTTTACTTACTTTACATAATGAGAAGCCTTGAGGGAGGTGAATTATTATAGAAAACAGCAAACAGATGTATAAAGAATTTATCAAGTAAAACGAGGTAAGTAGAAGTGGTTCCGGCGTGGTGTGCTTACTTGAACTACTACGAGGAGGGTTTTTTAGCCGGTAGAATTCCGGCACTACCCAACTTGTCTTACTGAAAATTTTTTCCCTCTTCATCGGAAAAAAAATCAAAGGTTCCAAAAAAGATTTATATTTTTCGAGGTATTTTTAATTCACAATTCATCGTCTAAATCTTAAAACCTTTAATCACAGCAGCGCCTCCAAAGCTGATTCTTTATTTGCAGTAGCCGCAGTTTTCAGTCCTTTATTATCATCATTTTCGAGTAGTTCTGGGTAGAAATGACAGGACGAAAAAAAACCGGGCGCTCGCTCGTTATTTTAGTTTGTGTTTGAGGGCAGCGATCGTCGACCGAGGAGGCCGTATAGATGTCCACTTCTGAGAGGAAGAACATCTGTTGTCAGATGAGGATGGGAAATACTTTATCTCCTCGACAACAGGGAAATCCCCATGTATGATGAGTTATAGATTGTATGATGAGTTATAACTCAAGAAAGAGAGACTGGAATCTCTAGATCTTTAAGGTCGCGGTGGGAATGGGAGTCCTCTAACGAACACTCGAAAAAGGTCCTCAGAACTTACGACCGATAAAAATCAAAGATTTTCCTTTATTTAAGTAAAAACAATCTTCGGATTGTTCCGGGGTTTCTAACAGGACACTGTCTCCTCAACGAACACCTCAGTAGGCTGAAGCTGAGAAACAACGGCGAATGCAGATCCTGTGGGGAAAATGGGGAATCACCAAAACACTTTATCACTGAGTGCGCCGAGACGACGACCGTTCGTGCCATGAACTTTGGTACGGCTGATGTCGAGGATGGAGAGATAACCTATGTGGAGCCGTCTCAGATACCTGCTTTTGTTAAAGCCCTGAGACTGTCATTTTTTTTATGGAATATCAAAGGTCCAAAAAAATATTTATTTATATTTTTCTAGGTATTTTTAGCAATTCCTCGTCTAAATCTTAAAACCTAATCACGGCAGCGCTTCCAAAGCTGATTCTTTATTATGCAGTAGCCGCAGTTTTCAGTCCTTTATTATCATCATTTTCGAGTAGTTCTGGGTAGAAATGAGAGAACGAAAAAAAAACGGGCGCTCGCTCGTTATTTTAGCGTTTGTTTGAGGGGAGCGATCGTCGACCGAGATAGCGCTGGCCCGAGAGAGAGGAGACCGTATTGTTTGTTTAATTTTTCGGATCGGCGACGTAAATTAGAAAAATTCGTTCGGCATTCGGTACACGTAGCCTTCATTTAAATAAATTACGAGCCTCGTCGGGAGGCGGCGGCCATTGTGAGCGACGAGAAACCGAATTTTTTCCCCTTTTTCGAAACGTCGACGACGACTCGTCTCGTTCGATCCGGCCGCGGCGTTATATACGATGTCATTTTCTGCTCCGCTTTCCGATTGCCTTTATAAAAATGGAAAAAATGTCCAATTTTCAATACAATGCCCGTCATTTCGCCCATTTAAATATTTCACTTCGTTTCATTTTTTATCCGGTCGAGAGAAAAAAAGGTAGCAATTTAGTGGGATTCGTTGGATACGTTTGAGAAATACAACTGGTACTTTAACAAAACATTTTTTTTTTCAAATAATGTTTTACAAACTTTTCATAAATATCACTACTGATTGAAAATACTCGAAAGTAATTTAATCAACAAATACACTTTTTTTTATATGAACCTTACTCATCACTGGAATGACAAAAATAAAGACAATTTAAAATATACCAGTTAATCAAAACTAGAACACTGTACTTCTATTGATTTAAGGTAATTTTAAATATGGCGATTAGGCAAAGAAAATAAAGTCTTCCTACTCTGAGTGCCCGCCCACCAAGGGATAGAAGGCAATGAAAAAGCAAACGGTCTAGTTAAAAAAGGACCGAACACTCCACTAACTAGACAAGAACCGTTCTGTTTCCCAAGTTGAAACCAACTTCAAGCGGAACTCACGAACCTGGAAACCATCGGTCTAAGACTAAATTTCTCAGAACTCACGACCGGGAAAAATCAAAGATTTTCCTTAATTTAATTTAACAATCTTCGGATTGTTACGGGGTTTTTAACTGAACATCCTCAATAATAATACCTGGGTAGATTGAAGCTAAGAAACAACGGCGAATGCAGATTCTGTGGAGAAAATGGGGAAACACCAAAACACACCTCATCACTGGGTGCACCGAGACAAAAACCATTCGTGCCTTTAATTACGACTATTTTTTGTTGTAATTGTTGTAAGTTAAATAAAAAAATCGGGTCTTTCAATAATAAACAGAGCTAATAAGGCCGGTCTACAGCATAACAAAGTTCATTTTAACAATGAAAATATTCTAATCTGTCATTGGCAGACATTTACCCGTGGTATCTTTTGAGGAATTACAATTATCCATTCATATTGATGTGAAGAGCTGATAGCATCGCACTGTATAACAGTAAGAGAGACAGTTTTAGCCGTATCGTAATATCGTAACTAAAGAAATAACGTATACCGGGTGGCGCATTTGGTTTATTATTTGTTTGGGTGAAAATAATCTGCACCAATATGTTATCGAGGCATATAATCTCACAGTAATTTAATAGATTGCTCGTCATATTATATCAGTTCGTAGGAGATTAGGAAAAAAAAAAGATATTTATAGTATAAAAAATTAATTTATTTAACAAAATTTAATTAAAGATGTGACAAAATAGTTACTTTTTTATTGGTTCTATCGGACTTTTTTCGACTATATAAATCTTTATTTGTAAACTTTAATACATCAAATATTTTCAATCTAATAAATCATTTAATGATGTAAATAAGAGGAAATTTCTCACATGGGTGGTCAAATTTTATAGTTTTCATTATATCAAACAGCCTTTATTTACATCATTAAATTATTTATTAGATTGAAAATATTTTATGCATTAAAGTTTACAAAAAATAAAGATTTATATAGTCGAAAAAAGTCCGATAGAACCAATAAAAAAATAACTATTTTGTCACATCTTTAATTAAATTTTGTTAAATAAATTAATTTTTTATACTATAAATATCTTTTTTTCCTAATCTCCTACGAACTGATATAATATGACGAGCAATCTATTAAATTACTGTGAGATTATATGCCTCGATAACATATTGGTGCAGATTATTTTCACCCAAACAAATAATAACCCAAACTATACATTGATGCGGATTGTCTATGAACTCTTTCTGAAGGTCACAGAAACCTGAACGCGTAATTCGGTGTTCTTTCGCATCTGTTGTAGTTAATTTGTGACACGATAGCTAACATTTTCTTTATTAAATCAGTTGGTTTAAGTTTGAGATTTAGAAATTTCTATTAGCATGTTAGGATGGTGTAATAATAAGTAATACATGTGTATCGCCGTCTACTGACATTAGCGGATTTTAGATATAGGAGGACCTGACAACCAAACCTATGTAAGACCCTGTATATTTTACCTCATAATATTCAGATATATTTTAAACGCCGTAACAAAATCAAACCAATTTTGTCAAGCGAGGCTTCAAAGCTTATCGCTCCAGATTGTTTAGACTACGTAAGGGCAAGCGGCGATAATATAAACAGAACGCTGGTCACGGCACTTAAAAAATATATCTTAAGGCTCATGTTTTTATGAAAGACGCACACAATATCGGAGAGGTTCACTTTAATATTTAGGTGGGCATTTAGTTGCTTTTTGAATCTTTTAAAGAAGTGGAGTGTCGGTAAATGTTAATTTAAATACGATTTAATAATTAATTTAAATAGTTAAAAATTGTGACAGTGTTGAGGCAGTGTTAAAGATCCATTAAAGGGTGAGTTGATTCACTGAGTATGCATTCTCTACATGTGCTGTTTTAATTTATAATTGATTTATTTAAGAGTATGAATTTAAAGAGTTATCTTCTCTATAATTATTTGTTTGTATCTGTAACTGAAACAGACCTTTGCGTTTGGTGTCATTGCACGTCTCAGTACAGGGTAAATATATTGTTTTTAAGTTATTATTAGTAGTGGCAAGGGTTCACTAGGCTGGTGGCAAGGGTTCACCAGTTGTTTAAAGAGCTAGTGGCAAGGGTTCACTAGACTGGTGGCAAGTTTTCACCAGTTGTTTATAGAGCTAGTGGTAAGGGTTCACTAGGCTGGTGGCAAGGGTTCACCAGTGGTTTAAAGAGCTAGTGGCAAGGGTTCACTAGGCTGGTGACAAGGGTTCACCAGTTGTTTAGAGAGCTAGTGGCAAGGGTTCACTAGGCTGGCGGCAAGGGTTCACCAGTTGTTTAGAGAGCTAGTGGCAAGGGTTCACTAGGCTGGTGGCAAGGGTTCACCAGTTGTTTAGATAGGGCTCTTCGCGTTTAGTGCCGTAAGATATGTTTTGGACATTTGTGAAGGGTGTTTTGCGTTTATTACCCGTTGTAACATTTGAACTGTGATATTTTACCTTAATAATAAATATCAGGAATTTTGTAGGACCGGCATACTCACAAAGATTTTTCTTTTCAGGCAAGTCTATGTCATGAACCATCCTGAACAAGAACCTGCCTTACCCATAGCCGTTCGAATTAAAGTTTGGTTTCTTTTAAGTTTTTGTTTATTTACCAATGAATATTTTATATTTTTTTTTACATTTATTAAATTCGATTAAAATTTAATATGCTCAGGCTTTTTGGTACCATACCTAACCTAACCTAACAGCAGTCCGAGACTCTTATGTATGTAAAATGTCAAAATCATATTGCTACAAAATACATTGATCGGTATAATGGATGCTTTGGAAATCTTATACATGAGGGGTGTTTCATCCATACGTTTAAAATAGATAAACCACCCATGTTATCAAGATTGCTTCCTTCCATGTTGACCCTATTTGTTGAAGCTCATCCAGTATGGAACGTCTCCATGTTTGAGGTCGTCCTTGCTTTCTTTTTCCTCGGGATTCCACTCCAACGCTGATCTGGCTATATCACCATCAGGTTTCCGCAAGGTGTGACCTATCCAACACCATTTTCTTTTGCGAATTTCAATGCCTACTTCTTGGTTTGTAAGATGAAGCAGGTCGGTATTGCGTATAGTGTCTGGCCAAAAGATTTTTAGTATTTTTCTCAAGCAGCGATTGAGAAACACCTGTGGGCGGTTGATAGATACTTTTGCCACCCTCCATGTCTCGTAGCCAAATAGTAAAACTGGTATGATGTTGGAATTTAATATTTTTAATTTTGTTTGTATGAAGAGATGATGGGAGGGCCAAACTGATTTTAGTTGGCCAAAGGCTCGCTGCGCCTTCCTGATTCTACTGATAATATCCGCGTCTGCGCCATCGTTTGCTGTTACAATACTTCCCAGTTAAGTAAACTCTGTTACATTCTCGTCATTTTTTATTCCTACAGTAAATGGAGTGTGGTTATTTGTGTTGATGCACATTGATTTTGTTTTTTTGATGTTTATAAAACATAACTATAATAATAATCGACAAAACAAAAAAAATGATCATATGTTAGTATCAAAAATGAATTTCAATCATTCACGGGTAGAAACATCGAGCAGCAGAAGTATAACGACTAAAGAGGACAATGAGATTAAAAACTCTCAAGAATATCAGGGTATTTACATGACATTATATGGAGAATTAATTACATGAGCACAGAGAGTAAGACGCGTATTTATAAAACCTGTATAAGACCCATACTGATTAACGCTGCTGAAACAAGAGCAGAAACATCAGATACTGATACTACATAAATGGTGATGAAAATATTATAAAAAATAAAAGGGACTACATTTCACGAGAGAATACGCAATGCAGACACCACAGAATATACTAATCTACTAATAAATCGGTTCCATTTTCGTAGCGCCATCTCTCGTTGTAGCTGACATTTACAGGATAGCCAAAGGGGTGCGGGGCCGGGGGGAACAGGCGGGAATTGATAAATACACTTTTTTATTTTAATTATTTTTATTCGTTAATTGCAATTTTATTTTTAAAACATATTATGTATTTTTAAGACATATTATGCAATCACATAATATGTCTTAAAAATAAAATTAAAAACGGAAACAAAAGGAATTAGATAATCTGAAAATCTACAAAGTTTATTGATATAAAAGTTAGGCTAGATCATAGAACTAAAAAAAGTACTATAACATAAAAACAGGTGATACAATACTTTAATTAAATTAATTTTAACATAATATTAAAACCGAAAAATCATACTGCAAACACAACCACACTTATCACAACAGAAATTAACACACACTTCCACGGCAAATGTCCAAGAAAGACTGATCATTCTGATTGGTCCTGGTTCCTGGTCCGGTCGTAGCTCACGTCGTATTGTCGGTAAGCAAAATACCTGTACAAAAATTTTGACGATCAGCGCCATCACCAGTCATAATTGGGAAATTTTTGCTGGAACCATTTTTAATATTTCACTACCCTGGCAGACACTCTAAGAGAATTGGGAGCACAGGACGTTGTCAGGTGGTTAAGAGTAAGTCGCCGCTGTTGGAGACCACGTAAAAAGGATAGGTCCAGATCGAATTGCCAAGTGGGCCAAAACACAAAATCCAGAAACAAAACGTCAGTTGGTAGGCCCCTAAAATGATGGTATGACAGCTGGACATCAATGTCACAAGAAGGCAGTTGACAGAATTGACAGGACCTCGTTTTATTACAAGAAAAAGAGTTCTCAAACCAACTACTTTTGAGGTATAATAAAAATATATTAAAGATACAAGAAAAATATGTACTTTTTCATTTTAGTAACGTTAGTCTATGCGATAACTATACCTCGAGTATTATAACAAAGACGCGAGCTTATACTAATATTGTTATTTGGTCGTTTAAAATTTAAATTCAACAACTCGAGCGAGATATCGATCTCTATAATAGCAGGCCGAGTTGTAAACACACGTATACACATACAGAAATATTTTACCGTCAAAAATTAGGGGGTCAAAACGTTGAATTTAATTTTATTTCTCTTCTGCTACTATTGTCTCGTGTGGATTTTGCTGCCGCTTTAGATTCTTATCTGACCCTGGCGTTGTTATAATCTGTGTAGAAAATACTGTTTTATTTCTGTTCAACAGTTATTTTGACGGTAGAAAATATATTAAAAATAATCATTAAAGTAATGTGTAAAATGTGTAAATAGTTGATTGTAGATTGCATGAGAGGGGGAAAGTTAATCACCGCCATCTTATAGATCTATTGTATCCGCTTCCTTGAGTCTCAGAGTTTTGACAAAAGCCAGTATCTGAGACTCTTTTACAGAGGTTAGTTCTCCATCTCCGATATCAATCTTAGTGAGAACGCCCACCAAAGTAACGTAGCATCTGATGTGGCACGTAATCTGGCAAGTAACATGCATCTAGCAAGTTACGTCGAATTGCACAAACGACAATAAGTGTGTCAGCGCACACTGAAGTAGCTCTGTCAGAAACGTGTCATTTGTCGTTGTTAACATGCCATGTCACTGCTTCAAAACTAGAACTGATGGTTCCACCTTTCGCCACGTGCTATTAATACGTTACTCGAATTTGGCAAAAATGAAGGACGATCCGAACTTCAATATACGTTTTGTATCATTGATTGAGACTAAACCATGTATTTATGACCAAATTCGTGCCGATTATTCCAACAACAAATAAACAAGACTTGGCATGGGAACAACTTTTCTAACTAGCACATCAAAGGTTTCTTTTTTCATTCTATAAAATGCTTGAAAGCTTTCAGGATAGATATTCAATTCCTTAAAAATAATAAATCCACTGTTCCTTTGTCTTTTTTTGTAAAAGGGGTGTATCCAATAGAGACGCTTTGGATACTTTTGGCTCATATTAATTAGGTTTACAACTGCTAACAAATCTTGATCCTCTGAGGACGACATGTTTACGTCACTGCCACATCACTTATATGCGCGTTTCCTGAAAAATCATGCAACGCTATTGCCATATCATTGCCATGTATGTGCAACGTCATATGCTTCGTCACTTTGGTGGGCGCTCTCCCTTACCAAAGTTTATGGCACGAATGGTTGTCGTCTCCGCCCACTCAGTGATGACCTGTAGTGTTGGTATTTCGCTATTTTCCCCAACAGAATCTGCATTCGCCATTGTTTCTTAGCTTCAATCTACCGAGGAATGGAAATTGAGGAGACAGCATTCTGTTAAAAACCCCATGAAAATTCCAATATTGTTCTTAATTAAATCAAGGAAAATCTTAGATTTAATTTCGTAACACCTGAGAAATTTCTTCTGGTGTCTTAGACCGTTGGAGGATTCTCTAGGAGAATGAGTTCTAGGTTACAGTTGGAATCTTCCAGATTCCTGAGTTCCGCTTTAAGTTGGTTTCCATTTGGAAACCAGAACGGTTTTGGTCGAGTTAGTGGAGTGTTTGCTCCTTTTCTAGCTAGATCGTTTGCTTTTTCATTACATTCTGTCCCTTGGGGGGTTGACACCCAGAGTAGGAGAACTTTATTTTCTTTTACTAAATTGTTCAGATTCTCTTCGAATTGATGCTTAGAGGGTTTATTGCTCTTAAGGCTCCTTGACTATCGGATAAGATGGCTATTTCTTGTTTTCGATAGTTAATTCCTATCTAAGATAAGTTGTACTCATCTTTTGATAACGTTGTAAGAGGTGTAACAGTCAAATTTCCTCGCAACGACCTCTGTGTGCTAGCTCATAAATTATCGCAAATAACTATTATTTTTGCATCATGTTTACTATAATTTTATTGTTAAATATTATTTTATTTAAATTTTACAATTATGCAACCCGATATACACCGCGATATTATTCAGCTACACATTATTGTCACTGATGCCGACCAGCAGTAGGCTTTTGTCCATCTCTCTATTCTTTGATCATCACCTGTTCGTCACTTGTCACTGTCAGATCAAATCAGATGTTTTTGGATTTATTTATCCTTTGTTTTGGTTATTGAAATTTTATAATTATCAGATAAAATTTCGTAGTTAAATTGGTTATTTTTGATGTGGGTCGCAGTGTGCAATTCGTTCATTTAATTGTGGAATTTCTGAGTTTAGTTCGTTCATTGACCGGATATGAAATATGGCTGTTGGAAAATATTCTAGAACATAGTTTTTTATTTATGCCTTTTTGTGAGTTGGACTAGTCGAGATATATAGTTTTCTATCTATATCCTGGAGGGAGATTTCCGGTTGAAATCTGATTTTGTGAAGGAAATCGAATCCTTGCACTACTTCTTGTGTACTCCCCGACCGAGAATATCGTCGTGATGAACTGGCTGCCGTTTCGTGAAGCATTCCCTGTTGGTGAATAGCAGGTTTTCCTAGAGAAGGATTAAGGCTTCCGAAACACGTTTGGTCAGAGACGTTGTTGGATTTTAATGATTTTTATGGACCGCCGACCAATTTCCGCAATTGGATTAAAATAGCCAAATTTTCCGACCGATATTCCGATTCCACGTGCCCAAGAAGTCCCCGAATAGTTCCAAGAGCAAGAAGACCGATCCAGACCGTAGCACAGAACAGTCCAGAATTCCATCCGTTCCTGTTGTCCGTGTAGAGGTACTCGTTGGACATCATAAACCCTCGTTGAGGGTTTTTTATGTTCATCATTTGAAACACCTGCCATGCATCTGTACCTCTGCTGACATACGTGGGCTCCAGTGACATCACATCGAGCTGCTGTACACCGTCGTAGCCACCCATAGCTATACATCGTAGCTCAGCCGGAGGAACTTCCGAGTAATTTCAAGACTTAGAGTAAGACTGTTTAGATTTAGTTTGATATTTGTAATCTACCCAGGATTTTCTACTTAGTTTAAGTAAGAGGGATTATGAGTTTTATTGATTTAAATTTCATTTCACTTTACATTTCATTCATTTCTTTTCTTTATATAATAACTTTTTATATATCCTATTTAACTTTTTAATATTTCAATATATTGCTTAAATATTTTTAGTAGTATTATTTACAGTGTAGTCTCATAGTTAAGTTAGAGTCACTTAAGTACAAATAGTTATAGTAAGATTTGAAGTTCATGGTAGTTACATTCAACAGTTCGAGGTTAGTGTTGTGGTCTACTTAATAGTTACATCTTTATTGCCGAGTTCATAGAGTATAATCTCGTGGCGCCCTTTTATTAAGATCTTTGAACTCCGACCACCCGGCTGTTAAAATTAAAAAGCTAGTGGCCTCTATGCAACTCATCCTAATTAAGTAAACTTGTGTTTTATTGAACTTCAAATTAGAAAGGGCGTGGCAGAGGTGCTCGTTCATTGAATTGCAACACACACACACAAACTAATTAATATTATAAGTAATAATAAGTATTATAAGATTATAAGTAATAGTAATTAAAAAAGCAGAAGGAAGGACATTATGGTGAGTACATACACAGATATCTTTCTTATGCGGTTTTATAAGTATTTATTATACGCCTTACAGAGATGATTTCTTTTAGGAATTAATGTAATAAGAGCCACTAACCACACCCAACAGGAGACCGAAGAAAAATGTTATCAGCATACGTTTTTTTTTTCTCTTTTTTCCACAATGGAATACATATTTTTATGTTTTAATTGTGTTATAAAAAGTAAATAAAATGTTTTAATTATTTTGACCAGAATTTTTGATTGGCGTTATTGACAGGTGGCCAGTTCGAAATTTCAACATAGAGATCGCTCTTTGCTTTTGCTGCGTTTGTTCAGCGAAACTAAATCGAACACACTTTGGAAACACGAGTGTCTTTCTTTTTAGACACAAATTTGATATAATACAGAAGCTTTGTGTCCGACTTCATGTCAATTTTATAAAATAATGAATTAAAATTCCGCCATGTTGACTAGTTATAGCTTTTTTAACTAAAAATATATATGTTTTTATCAGTTGTTGAGTTTTTAAACTCATAAGAACTAAAATTCCAGGATGTTGGCTACTGATAGCTTTTTTAACTAAAAATATATATTTTTATCGGTTGTTGAGCTTTTAAACTCATAAGAACGCGTTCTACTTACATTAATTAAAATATTTTTATTTTCAGAACCATGATACAGAAATAAAAATCAATATTTCAAACACAAATATTTTGTAGCAACAAATAATGATATACATATAGAAGGGATATTAAATATATGAAAGTACATTATTAAATTTAACGATAAATTTGCTTTTGCCAGACATTTTTTGTGCGATAAAACCTAAAAACAAAGATCTAAGACAAACAAATATGGCGAAGGTCGACATTGTTGATAGTTGTTTTCATTTTGAAATCCGTACACAGTCTATTTTACTTTGGTATTTTTTTTCACATTAAGAAACAGTGGCTGCTGAAAACGGGAATATATTGGACACAAATTGCAGAAAATGTTTCGAAACGTTTCCTCTAAAAGTTTTGATTCCGCATCGACACATTTCAGGAAACGGTAATGTAATAAAGCCATATAAAATATATAGGTTTCGAAAATGTTTCCTATTTGTGGCATATCGTTTCCATTTTATGTCAAGAAACGGACACGATTATTAGACACATTACCTAAAATGTATCCAAAAATGCTACTTGGGTTATTATTGTTTTATTTGCAGTTTATTGCTTTTTTAAAACTGTTATTATTAAAATTCTTGGGGCTGTTATTTTTTGATTCACTGCTAAATTTGTTTTATTGGAGGAAATAAAATAGGGCTCTCTGGATTTCTAAGTTACATTCGATAACCCTATCATTTTTGAAACGTTTAATAACTTGGAGAATGTACTCTAGGTTAGGTTAGGTTGCTGGGGTTTAGTATCATGTTTGATCCCTCACTTGGAGGCCTTGGGCCCCTTTGCGATACCCTTGTTTTGTTGTACCAAACCTTCCTCTCATTCCTTCTTTGCGTTAAAGCACTTCTATCTCTTTGCAAAGTTTCCGATGTCCCTGATGTTGGCTTCTGCTGCCTCCTCTAGTCCCTCTAAAAAACCTTAGCCTAAAGTTTTAAAGCGTCGGTATTGCAGTGGAGGACAGTAGTCTTTGTTGGAAATCTTCCATCTCACGAGGTTTACCCCCGTGTGGCAGTTTCTACAATTAGGCGTATTAGGTTCTTTTTCTGCTCTAGTAGTTGTTTTGTCTTTTTGCTATCTACCACTGGCCCTCTTCGAGCTGTAGCGCAGTTGAATGTACTCTAAATAGTCAATGTTTGTGAATGGCTTATAATTGCCTAATACAAAGACACCACATGTGTTAGGCTATCTTAATGACGTAAAATGCGTTCTGCAATATCTTCTTTTATGTATATTAGAATTTAAATATTCGCAAATTACTTGAGAATACAATTATCATTAGCCTGTTTACTTATTATTTGGAAAAATTATGTTCTTGAGATAGAGCCAAGAAAATGTAATAATAAATAAAATTACTATTTATAAATTCATCTATATAACCGTTAGTTTTATAGATTTGGATGTTTTTCTGCAGTTATCAGATTACTTCTAAGCAAGAACTTAATTAAGATCGGAGTTATTAACTAAGAAAAATACTTTCATAAAGACAGAGCAAACGAAAGCAGTAAAAACTGAAGTGGTTATGTTTGTTCCGCTATGGATGGGGGACGAATATTATCTTGGAGGATTCTTATCCGGAAAACTTGGGAAACGGCTAATTGGAAAAGATGCAAAAGTTTCCAGAGCTCTCCAAGAAATAAATTAGACGTTGCAACACCAAAAAGAAAGTAGTAAAAGTTGGAAATTTTGAAATAGCTGCGTTGTAATAAAACGATAGAAAATAAAGAATAAGAAACTACATATAATTTCTTGATATAATAAATGATATTTTAATGACAAAAAAGTTTTTGTGTTTTACTGGTCTGAATGTTTTGTGAAAAGAAAAATAAAAAAAAATACTTTTGATTAGAGATGAGCAAAACTGCGATTCTTCAATAGCAATTAAACTGCGATTGCGATTTTTAAATAGCTGTGACTGTAACCTGCGATTGCGATTTAAATATTTAAATATTGTACTATGTGTATAATTTTTTGCGTATGTAATTAAACGTAGTTAAACAAAAGTTAATAAAAATCAGTTGTTTAGTTTTTAAGTTTTTTTTAACATCTGCAACACATAGTATGTGTATTAAAACTATGTAATATGTTGCTGCTTTATAACTGCTGCAACTACACATACCAATACTTACTCTTTCTAGGATTTTCAGTTATCGAATTCTTAAAAGATCTTAAACAACTATTTTTTTAAGGACACCTCTATAACTTTTTTATTTTTTCAGATAAAGAAACGAGATTTGGTACATCAGTATATAACATAAATCAGGATTGATAGACGTATTCAACTGATTCGTATTGAATCCTGTTTCACCGTAAATAACTTCATCTTTTAATTTTTTAATAAAACCCTCGGTATTTTTATTACTTTATTCGATAGAAAATGACACTCTGAAGAGTATGACATATCATATATCAACTTTTGACATTTTTGCATATGGTTTAACTGGAAATTGTAACATGCGGTTCATAACACCAATTTGACTCGAAATACCAAATGTATGGTACCAATTTATTCATAAAAAATGCCTTTTCTAAATATGCTAATGAGTAATTAGCCAAATTTAACCCTCGTTAAATTTGAGAAAAATGAGATGTGATTAAAAATACGATTTGGGCATCTTTTAATCGGCCAGGATAACACACGAAAATAGTATGATAATACAATAGACAAATATTTTTTTCCAAAGATCCTTGATTAAAAATTAGTATTTTTAACACAGCATAGGCACTCTAGATTGAAGTTTAAAATACGTTTTTTTACGAGTAAATGTCAAAAGTTGACATATGATATGCCATTCTATTCAGAGTGTCATTTTCTATCGAATAAAGTAAAAAAATACCGAGCGTGCCATTTAAAAATCAAACGTTGGAGTCATTTCCGGTGAAACAGGAAGTGACCGAAACGAATTCAATACGTCAATCAATAGGCCAGTAAACGTAGCCAAGTATTATATGTAAAGGTGGAAAAAATTAGTAACTAACCAATCTCAACGGGAATATATAGATAATGATCTCCTATTTAACTCCTCAAAAGTCCCATTCGGTCCCAGTGGGGGAAGTTTGAAAAAAACCGGCGCCATCTTGGATTTTTTCGTTTTTTTCAAATATCTCCGTTTGCTTAACTTTTTTCGAAAAAACTAAAGATATATTTTTTGTAGAGAATTAAATATAAAATATTTTACCTTCAATCATTTTTTCCTTAAAATAAATAGTAATAAAGATAGAGCAATTTTTTACTCTACGTTTTATAAATTTATAAAACCAATCAGCTATAATTTTTGAGTTAACAGTATAGTGTAAATATAGATAAATCAAGTATAAATTTAAACATTAAAACAATTAAAAATAACGTTTAAATATTATTTATTAAATAAAATTATTGTTAAAAAATTATTATTAAATTAAAGTTATTAAATGTAATCTGTTGTTTTCGTCCACAACTAAAATAAAAGTTTGTGCAATTGATTCAGTAGCACTAACCACACTTTGAAGAACATTTAAGAGCCAGTTTTCTACAAGAGCAATTTTTAGAGCACTGCCTTTGCAATTGCAAAAAAAATAATTTTAATAGGTCAGGAGGCGCCACATCTTCTGTTGATTGAATAGGTGTCAGATTGCCTTTTTGGTCTTTCTTCCATCCATATTGTAAAGGATCTAACTTGTTACCAATCCATTCTTGAATCTAAAAAATACAACTTATAACATTTCCTATAATAGATATAGGTATCTTGACAGTTACCTGAAAGTATGTCCTGAGTAAATGGAGTTTTGCAGAATTCTCAGTTAAGGGTTTGTCTTGATGTAATCCTATTGTATAGAGTGTATATCAACTGGTTAATATGTTTAATATAGCTTGGGCACTGATATAGCTTTAAAAGATAATTTTATCCTGACTGAAACAAGTCATCTTTGTTAGCATTTTTTTCTAAAAATGCGTCGAGGTATTGACAAAGATTGTCATCTTTTTCATTTTTGACTTGTTTCAGTCAGGATTAAATTATCTTTTAAAGCTATGTTACTGTCCAAGCTATATTAAACATATTAACCATCTGAGATACACTCTATACAATATTATATCAAGGAAAGTCCTTAAGACCTACCTTCAATTTACCTAATTTGCCTCCAACTGAGGACTCTGCAAAACTCCATTTACTCAGGAGATACTTTCTGGTATCTGTAAAGATATATCTATAATTGAAAATGTTAATAAGTTGTATTTTTAGATTCAAGACTGGATTGGCAACAAGTTCGATCCTTTACAATATGGATGGAAGAAAGATCAAAAAGGCAATCTGACACCTATTTAATCAACAGAAGTTATGGCGCCTCCTGACCTACAAAGCTTATTTTTTTGCAATTGCAAAGAGAGTCAGTGCTTTAATAATTGCTCTTCTAGAAAACTGGTTCTTAAATATTCTTCAAAGTCTGGTTAGTGTTACGGAATCAATTGCACAAACTTTTGTATTTTAGGTGAGGACGAAAATGACGCTCAGGATGACGTCATAGCAGATTTCATTTAATAACTTTAATTTAATAATAATTTTTTTAATAATAATTTTATTTAATAAATAATATTTAAACGTTATTTTTAATTGTTTTTATGCTTAAATTTATACTTGGTTATCTATATTAACACTATACTGTTAACGCAAATTAAAGCTGATTCGTTTAAAAACACTGGAAAATTTATAAAACAGTATAGTAAAAAATTGCTTTATATCTATTACTATTTATTTTAGAAAAAAAATGATTGAAGGTAAAATATTCTAAATTTAATTCTCTACAAAAAATATATCTTTAGTTTTTTCGAAAAAAGTTATGCAAACGGAGATATTTGAAAAAAACGAAAAAATCCAAGATGGCGGCGGTTTTTTTCAAACTTCCCCCACTGGGACCGAATGGGACTTTTGAGGGAGGAGATCCTTTCTAGGGAGGAGAATAGGAGATCATTATCTACAGATTTCCGTTGAGATCGGTTGGTTACTAATTTTTTCCACCTCAACCTCTAGATTGACTGGCCTACAATCCTAATTTATGTCATATGCTAACATACCAAATCTCGTTCTTTTGTTAGAAAAAATAAAAAAGTTATAGGAGCGAACCACTCTTGAGAAACACCCGGTATCTTGGCCGATCTTGGCCCTAGAAAAATAATACCTTCTCTATAAATAAATAAAATCAGAGAAAAAAATCAATCGCAGTTTACTATAAAATGCTTCAATGGACCACAAAATTACATTAGCAACAAAATCGCAAATCGCAGCTCCTAAAAATTCAAACTCGCAGAGAGGTTATGACTTATCACGGTCCTACCATGGCACATAAAACAATCGGCACGCCAACTCTGCTCAGATTCCTTTGTTTAAAATTTCTATAAAGTTTGACCTTGACGGAGCCATTATCGTTTCCTAGTCAGGGCCGGATTAAAACGTATCAAAAAATTTCTCAGAAAATACGACAGGGTCGTATTAAAAAAATACTGTAATTGACTGAAACTGAATTTTATTTACACAATACTTTTGTCCAAACAAATGAATCCTTAACCGCGCATACTTCTCGACAAGTAAAAATGAAAAAATCAATTAAATATTTCACTGTAGAGAATAGACAATTAAAATTAAAAAACATGCAACTAACAAAAACATGCCAGTACTTCTGGCATGTTTTTCTGTTTTCAGAAACATTTAACACCATATATCTCTGGAATAAAAAGTGTCAATCTCAAAAACGATGCAGTTTTGTAAAGTACACATTCAACGCTACAACATATTACGAAATAAGCCAAAAAGCCAAAACTTTCCAAAGTTTTTCGAAAAAATTCCTCGGCACCGTCGCGTCCAGTCGATTTTGTCAAAAACCGAAATCTCTCAGATCACAACTAAAATATGGTCACTGATAGTTCATTTTATGTAGAATTACAAGAATTAAAGAAATACCAATAAAATATTTATTGAACAATATAAAGAGGCTACGTACAAATTATGCCCATCAATGGGCGTAGCAAATTTTATTAATATTCAAATTTCACAAATTAATAAAGCCACAATTTTTTTGAGAAACTTCTATTTTTTTCATGGCAGGAAACAAAGTAGGTACCGCATTGTATTTTATACGGTTACAAAGTGAATTGGTAAACATTTTAAATTCAAAATGAACAGAACGCAACTTGTACCTTTTGTGGGCCTTATTTATATCTTTAAAATGTATTGTTAACTTATTTTAGATATACTTATTTTATTTACTTTTATAATTATATTTAAATTAATAGTATAATGATTTTTAAATTTAATTTTTAATGTCTAGATACAACATTAAATTTTACTAAATATTTAACATTAAATCTTATTAATATTAAAGTTTGTTAAGTTTTTTAATTAGATCTTCCTATTTAGCTGAATGTCCTAATATGTATACTACTGTTTTTTTTTTCACAACTAAAATATGTTAAAATAATTAATCACATATATACATACCTAATAGGATCTCTAGGAAACAGAAAGAAACTTTTATTGAACAACAAAAATAAATCTACTAAAACAAATTATATTACATTATAATAATAATAGCTCCCGTATATAGCGTTTGACACCTTGGGAGTAGCAAGGTACAGCTTGCCATACTAGAGCCGTTCGGTATACAAAGGAAGGTAATGTGCACTACGCTTCAACCGCCTGCTAGCACTCCGCTTCAACCGCCTATTATTTCTCGAAATTTCGCGTTACCCCAGGATTGTGAATCCCAAGTACTCATTTAAGGCTGAGGCGACCTAGGTACCCAAACTATTTTTATTTTAATAAAATTTGTCGGCTGATGAAATGCCGGGTGTGGGATTCGAACCCACTACCTTGAGATTGGTAGACGAGAGCCTGTACCTCTACGCCACCGGGCACCTTTTAGCAATTATAATACATAAGAAACGAAAATAAAACTAGAAAACCCAAATATATCACATAATAAACAAAAATAAAACAACAAAAACAAAATATATCACTCAAGAAAAAATCAGAATAAATTAAGTCGCACGCTACTGATCCGAATCTGCGTGTCGCTGAAAAACCTACGACACTGGTTACTTTCTGATGGAAACGCAAATGGCGGCGTGCGCGAGGATATGCGCGTAGCGTTCCCGCCAAAGCGAGTCGGCCTGCCGTGTGATTTATATGCCGTGGTCCTACTTTGCAAAATCGCAACTCGCAGCTATAGTAATATTGGTTGCCTAAATTATTGAAACCCACAAAAAGAAGAACTCGCAGTCAGTCAGTTTCCTATGAGAGCCAATCGCAGATTGAGATTGTGATTTAAAAATCGCTGCGATTGAATCGCAGTTTGCGATTTGTTGCTCATCTCTACTATTGATAGTTGATTCTATTTCTTTGGAGCTCTATTTTAAACTAAAGTAATATATTAAAATCTGTGGTATAACTCTAATTTGAATTGGTCTGAGAGAATCTATATGTCATGGACCAAACCAAACCAAATTAAAAATGTTAAAATTTGTAAAATTTACCCATCATTATCTCGCTATGTGAATAAAACAGCACAATTATAAAGGTTCTACATTATGATACTACACTATTTTACACCGAGTTCTAGCGGTAGTACCGCTTCTAGACACTGATTTATTTTGATATGTAACGACCATACCACGTCGGCCCACCAGTTCCCGTTCGATCACTGAAGTTAAGCGACGTCGGGCGCGGTTAGTACTTGGATGGGTGACCGCTTGGGAACCCCGCGTGTCGTTACTCTTTTTTTAATTCTAAGAAAAATATAGATATATTAATTTTTTATTTTGGTTAGTCAATTTTAGTCAGTTTTTTTTTAATTTTTGTATAAAATTCATCTGGAATTTGTATATATCACAAATTATTATTTAATATTAAGATTATGTAGTAAAACTGAAATTTTCTATAAATTAAACTGATTTTTTATACATCGTTAAAATGAATCGTTTAGATATTAGCCAGATATTTTGTGTGAAAGAGATTCTGATCTATAAATAATTTATTATTCAATTATCTTGTTGCTCAATGAGCGTTACTACATTATTTTACACCTAGTTCTATGAACTGATTTATTTTACTATGTAACGACCATACCACGTCGGTCCACCAGTTCCCGTTCGATCACTGAAGTTAAGCGACGTCGGGCGCGGTTAGTACTTGGATGGGTGACCGCTTGGGAACCTCGCGTGTCGTTACTTTTTTTCTAGGAAGAATACACAAATATGCCTTATACATACAAATACTTTTTTTGGTAGCCAATTTAAATTTCTTAAATATATTTTTTTAACTTTTGTATTATATTCCTTTGAGATTTGTTATATCAGAAATTGTTTAATATTAAAATTATAATAATTAAATACTGAAGTTATAATAAATAATAAATTATAAGTGTAGTAGTAAATTAAACTAATTTTTATACAGCGTTAAAATGAATCATTGGCCAGATCCGCTGTGAAATATTTTGATCTACATTGTAGATTGTAGAATGAGTGGAAGGGGTGGTAATCACCGCGAGCTTCTTAAAGATCTATCGTGTCCCCCTTTCTTGAGTTATAACTCATCATACAGTCTATAATTATCATACATGTCATACAAAAGTCGGTTTACATCGTCCTCCCTGCCTGTTCCCTCGAAAAATAGCAATAGAAGCACGGGTAGTAAGTTATTCTACTGCCACTGAATAGAAACATTTTCAAGAATACGATTTCACGTCCCTCAGTAGAACGACGCCCACTTTCTCTTGACTGTTCTACTCCCTCAGTTTCAAGAATAAGGGCCCAGTATACGCTAGCTAGTCTTCTATCTAGCCACGCATCCCTTTGACATGGTCCCGCCATCATAAGATTTAGTTTTTTGGTGAGGTTGTCTCATCGTGTAAAATAGAAATTAGACGCAGAATACAGTTAGCAAAAACTGCCACAACGCGTCTTACAAGAATATGGAAGAGCAGAGTGATAACAACACACACAAAAAAAATGGCTGCATACAATTGTCTTTTCAAAATTTCTTTTTGGAGTGGAATCCTGGACCATCAAAGCATCGGAAAGGCGCATAATAGACAGCTTTGAAATGTGGTGCTACAGACGTATGCTGAGAATACCTTGGATAGCTAGAAGAACTAATCTGTCAATAATTAATGAGCTCAACATAAGCACCCGACTGTCGGCTATCTGTCTGAAACGCATCCTCGAGTACTTTGGACACATTGCTCGAAAACCTGCCGACAACATGGAAAAAATTATTATAACTGGTGATGTCTAAGGAAAAAGATATAGAGGTCGGTTCCCAACAAGCTGGATCGTTTCAAGTAAGACAAACAACGGGTCTACCCCTACTCTCAGCTATCCATCAAGCCTGGAAAGGCAGCTACTATTGGATTAGCCTACTAAAGGCTACTAAAGGCAGGACAGATTAGTCTGGAAAGATCTTATAAATCAAAAAGTATTCTCATAGAAGTCATGAACCTCAGCTATGAGGAATGATTGGAGAGAGAGAGAGAGAGAGAGAGAGAGAGAGAGAAAGAGAAATCTATAATTTTTTTTACAATAATTTATATTTTTGAGTTGAGAATAACGTTTTCTGTTATTATATTATCCATCCACCTATCAAGTTGTAAACAAAACTTGTTATGATTAGTTAGAAGAAGCCATAAATGGAACAATAAATTTACCTATTTTTATTAATAGATTCTACAAAATGAGAGAAAAAGTTAATTATTACTATTCACTCCTAATGCAAATAGTTATTTATGTGAGAGGGAAGTTAGTGTTTGATGATCCAATGTTTCTTTTTTTTAGAATACCAACAGTACTATATGTGCATGGTAATTATCATCTTAATTACGAAGGTCATAATGATACTATAACACAGCTTCTTAACATGACAGAATTCGATAAAAAAACATTTTTAGATTTCCTAAAGAGAATTAGATTCTACCCCATTGAATATATCCATGATTTTGCTCGGTTAGATAGATACAAGGTCATTCTTTACACAAGCTTTTAATGACTGGCTTCAGAAAAATCGAAGCAATCCAGGAATAGCTACGGAGTCCTTCGACGCTATTTTCACAAAAATCGATTCTTGTTTTGAAAATGGTTCTAATAAGGATTGTGATTTTGATGCTAATTTAGAATTTTTTCGAGGTTACCAAATCCATGTTGCTGTCCATCCTAAATTATTAGCAGAATTTTTCAAAAGCACCACAAGGGGAATTTTATACATCAAAACTGAATCGTCTTTTTTGACTATTTTAAGAATAATTGATCTCCTTTTCAAGGAAGAAATATTTTTGCCTCCCAGAAATAAATTTAACTTCACGGAATGCTTAACAAACTGGTTGAATTCACACCATAATATATTTATATTAAAAGATACACCATCGATGGAAACAATGCTTTCTGAACTATCACTCGTATTAAGCAGGGACTCTAAATTTAGTAATAGCAACAAAAAGGTTAATTTTAGTAAACGAAAGTCACCAACTATCAAATAATGCCCTTCAAACTATTGATAATTTTGACGATAAAGGGTAGTTCATTGATTTGAGCGAGGATGTTCAAAAATATTTAATGACCAGAAAAATATCTTTTCAAGGCTTCTATGTAAAGTTAGAGGATGTTCTGGATAAAAATACCCTTTTAAAACCTCTTGATGCGCGCACCCTAGAGAAGCTAATTCAAGGCTGGAAATTGACAATTGATTTTACCAACGAATTTAGTCATCGATTCCACGAGGCGTTAAAATGGACGTTAAGAAGACAGCTTGTCAACAGAGATGTGCTAAATAGTGATTTTTTATCTAACAATTTAGTACTTGTATCAAATATTACTGCAGAAGGTCTATCAAAATTAGAAATAGAAGCAATTAGGTATAGTGAATGTGAAAATCATAAAAATGGACTTTTCATCTTTAACAATTCCGAAGAAAATTTAAATACATTTCATAAACTCTGCGGAAATAGAACTGGGACAGCAATTTACTGGTTAGAGTATAAAGAGTCCAAAGAGAGAGAAGAAAGTCTATTATTTTTAAAAGACTTTTCTGGGAATACTGACAGTTTTCTGGAAAACTTGGAAGATTCGCCTTTCTCGGAAGAAATGGAAGTGCATACGTATGTACCAAATAATAAAGTTAATATTATCACTGCCTTACCCGGTATGCGAAAAAATGATTTTCTTAAGTACTACTTGTCACGAGAATTAAAAAAAAACAATCTACCTTACTGGGTATTTTTCGATATTTTTTTGGAAAAAAAAGAGTTGGATAGTCTTTCAAAACAATTTTTAAACAAATTCGACTATTCTCGCCTGATAATTTTCTGCAACTTTGAGAACCTAGTCAAATTAAAAATACAAGATGTAGTTGTAAAACAAATACAATATTTGGTTTCTAAAAACTGTACGGTATGGATAACTTGTGACATAGAATCCAGAATGAAGGTGCAAATTCTATTACAAACTGCAGCTTACAGAATAAATCCGTTAAAAAGTCCAGAAAAAAATTGACTATTTTTTCAAAAAATGTTGGGGTTATTATAATTTTATGCATTTACACACCATACCTATTAGAAAAACTAAGTACTACAATCTTATGAATATAATTGATATTTGTGACCGCGACAGATATTCTAAAATCGAATTTACAGCATTTCCTGATCACCTTTACACATTACGAGTAAAAGGTGGAGGAAGTTTGCACAGTATACTTCATCGTTTCATTTCGTTTCATTTTTTCACCACAGTAATAAAAAATATCCCATAGAAGATGAAGAGAATATGTTAAATTTACTCAAAAAAATTGCCGCCAATGAATATAATCTGATTGAACCAAAACTCATACGGCAGTGTCGATGAAAGAATATTTAAACTTGATTTAATGTTTCTGGAAAAAGAAAAGTTAGTATTCGTTCATAACATGTTTAAATATTAATTACTGGCACTGTATATCGTAGAAAATTCAATTGATAATACATTTATGGTTAAGGTCCTTACTGAAGATGAATATTCACTAATAAGAAATATTTTGAATGATTTGACTGTTTATCCAGATGATAAATGTTTAAAATATAATAATCAAAGATAAAAATACCTGGCTGGTTATTGGAAAATTGACTAAGGACGGTAATAACAACCTGGCTAAATTTCTAACCGATGATTTTTTTCGATTGAATTGAAACCTAAATATTGTATATTTTTAAAACCAAAAATTGTAGTTTACTGTTTTATTACATAAAATTCTTATGTACTTAACTATGTCACTGTACAAGGTGGTCTGAATTGTAATCAGGAAACTTATTTTGCAGATAAAAATAAGTTAAAAAGTTCGTATAAATTGTTTTTTTGCGGCAATATAGGAATTTCATTTTTTTTTAATGTACTACCTATGTTGCCATATTATCAAGAAATTATATTTCTTTAATAAAAACTAAAAAAAGTTCCAAAAAATTTTCAAAAAATTCTGAATTTTCAAAATGTTTTTTTTCGCTAAAAAAACTAATAGCCTGTGTGTTCTGGGGTTGAACTATACTACCATTTATATTTTAACCTCTATGATACTACCAGTTAAAATACTTGCACTTATTTCTGGGACACCCTGTATAGTATGGAGCAAAATCACAATATGCATCTCAATCTCAATTTGATAAACACATTCATTAAGCAAAAAGTGTATTGTGTGTGTGTGCAGTTGTAATGGGAATTACTAATACTTCATTACTAATAGGGACTTATTGGTTGTTAGCACTGTACTCTGTATGAAAAAAAAATTGTATACAGGGTCCGGTAATAGAGCGTTGGGCGTCTCTAGCTCCTAGAATAAAAAAAAACTTGGGAATTTTGTTTAAATGAAAACCTAAAGTATGTACAAGGATGTATTTTAGGAAAAAAATTTAACTTCTGTAGGGTCGATGAAAAAAGTGGTAAAAGTATGAGGATGAGTTCCACACCCTGTATATTATTGCATTTTTAGGTATTTTTCAGTTCACTTTACATAATCCTAAGATATGAGTAAATACCTACATTTCGATAGTTTCAAAGATATTAATAAATAAATAAAAGATATATATTTTTTAGCCTTCCTTTATTAAAAATACAAGAACTGTGTTGAGATTCAAAACTATATTAGGTATTTACTTTAGGTCCGTACTTACTTTGCTATAAATATGGTAATCGTAAATCATACAGAATGTTCAGAATTCTACGCCAAACTTTCT
Source organism: Sitophilus oryzae (assembly GCF_002938485.1). Taxonomy (NCBI): domain Eukaryota; kingdom Metazoa; phylum Arthropoda; class Insecta; order Coleoptera; family Curculionidae; genus Sitophilus; species Sitophilus oryzae. The sequence continues at coordinate 440,715 of NW_022146187.1, read as the reverse complement.
AAGCTATAAAATATTTTTTCTTCGTATTTTTTTTTTAAATGGAATACACTGTATATTATTATTTCAATAGATGGAGAATTAGAAAGCACTGGAATTAAAAAAGTACATTCCTTCTCATTGGTTGTTTTCCAATATTTAAAAAAGATATTGGCTAATCTTTTAATGCATGTCGAATTTGCTTGACGGATATTTTTAAAATAAGCTAAGTAGGGATGTTCAAAATACATCGATGCATCGAAAACATCGATATTTGCATTGCGATGCATCGCTTCTATTCAATGTATCAAATACAATTCAATATATCCGATGCATCGATGTATTTCATCCGATGTATCGAAATATTTAGTTGGCTAATTAAGGTGGAAATGTAAATTGAATTGGATCGGAAACTGCAAATCAAAACAATTTCGAATGCAGCAATCGCGAGTTGCACGGCTATTGTGCACGCCACATCCCACTTTCCTTTCTTTTTCTTGTGTAGCAAATTGATGAAAATAAATATACAAAGCACTTTAAAACATTAGCTTAAGAAGTGTAATAGGACATAGACCAAATTTATCTATGGTATAGGACTTCTTATTTCATTTTTGTGGCTTAAAAATGTAATTTCCAAAATTATATAATTTTGCCTACAAACATTTAACCATGGTTGCCAGTTAAGTGCAATCCGCGCGATTTTTCTCAAAAAGTGGACAACCGATGAATCAGCAGAGAAACAGGCTTAAAGAAAACCGGTCTTCTTAAAAGTAAAATTATATTTTTACAAGGCTTAGACAAGAAGAAATGGAGAGTAGAGATGAGGAGAGAAATATCTCTTATGGGACTTTGGGAAAAATGAGAAGAATAAGGGTTCACCAAATAACCACAGTGGCGCTAATGACGCATAAATCTGAAAAATGAAAACTAACCATAATAAGAGAATAAAAGTAACATATCTCACATTATTATACAGGGTGAGTTCCCTACGATGTTCTCTATGGGTATCTCGGAAACTACTGGAGATAGAGAGTCGGTTAAATGGGGAAAGAATTGCAGTTTTGTGGGGTTATAAATATGCGCCTTTCAGATTTTTGAAAAAGTTCGTGGCTTACTAGATATTTCGAAAAAAACAAATTTTGGCTATTTCAATAATTGTCTCTAATTCCATTATAATCTATTTTAGACAAAAAGTTTTCAGATAAAAGTTGTAGATAATCACATCCTTAATGAGGTTGTGTCCTCCGTTTTTCTCTAAAGCCTGTCATTTTTGAGATATGATACAAACATATGTTTTTTTTTAAATGGAAAGCATAGTTGGCCATGGCTTCATTAAGCTTTTCAGCGATATAAGCTATAATATGTTTCTTTCGAAAAATTACTGAGTTATAGCCAATTCTTATCATTTTTAAACAATTTCACTTAGTTAGCCATGGGAACGAGTCCAATTGTCGGTGCTCTCAGTAATATGAAACTGTCACATTCAAACTTTGTAAATTAAAATAAACAAAAAATTGTAAATATGAATTTTCCAAATGAAAACAAGTGTGTAGGATTATTGGTTCAACTTTTGCCATACATTTTCGAGAAGTTGACCGGTGAACGTTACTTACGTTTTTTAGAAAAGTTAAATTTAGATACTCGCGCATCAATAGACTGGTTCCAACATGACTTTCATTATGACACTCCCCATCATAATGAAAGAAATGTAAAAAAGGAAGAGGTAGGAAGAGGTGGACCAATTGCATGGGACCCTTGATCACCTGACTTATCCATTTTAGATTTTTTATGCGGTATGGTTAAAGTTTATTAAAGTCAACCGGCCGTTCTGTGGGAAAAGCTTGTAATTCAGTTTTAAAAAGATGCATTCTATACTCAAAACAATGGTGGTTTTTTTGAACATTTGCTAAAATAATTTAAAGTGTATATAGTTTAATAAAATATTCTGTCTTTATATAAGTTATAAATCATAACAGAATAAGAATACCATGCCAACTAAGTGAAATTAGCCAAGAAAGATAAGAATTGGCTATAACTCGTAATTTTTCGAAAAAAAAACATATTATACTTATATCGCTGAAAAGCTTAAAATATGGCGCTTTTTATGAAGTCATGGACAACTACGGTTTCCATTTAAAAAAACATATGTTTGTGTCATATGTCAAAAATGACAGGCTTTAGAAAAAATCGGAGAACACAAACTCATTAGGGATGCAACAACTTTATTTGATCTACAACTTTTATCTAAAAACTTTTTGTCTAAAATAGATTATAATGGAATTAGGGACAATTATTGAAATAGCCAAAATTTGTTTTTTTCAAAATATCTAGTAAGCCATGAACTTTTTCAATATTCTGAAAGGCGCATATTTATGACTCCACAAAACTACAATTCTTTCCCTATCTATAACCGACTCTCTATCTCCAATAGTTTCCGAGATACCCATAGAGAACATCGTAGGAAACTCACCCTGTATTGTCAACCAAACATTATCCAAAAAAGCTTTGTTTTTATTTTTTTAGAACATAAAACAATTATTTTTTTATATTAGAGGCCCAGTCCTATTGCTGCTGAATAAAAATCGATAATTTATTTCCTGTGACATGAAAATAAAATTTGTATTTTTTTGAAACCCGCGCCTTCACGTCAAATATATTTAAAACTTTTCGGCGCATATTTTAAATTTTAGATTTTTGCTACAGCAGCGCCATCTTAAGTCTTCCCCTTTTAATGCACAGAGATGTTTCTCCATACCTCTACACTATACTACTCCATACAAGAAGTACAGGAACTTGTAATAGTCCCAGTACTTCTTGTGACGATTCCATATGTGAAAGGAACATCGGAGAAGAACAGGCGATACTTGAATCATCAAACCCAGAGAGAGAGTGCATCTAACAGGTACCTTCTGAGTGCGGTGAGTCGTACATTGGAGAGGCAGAACGTCCTCTAGATGTACGACTTGACAAACATAAGAAATATACGCTAAGAGGTGAAACAATGAAGTCGGGCATTGCAGATCATGTGTGGTCCAAGCACCACCACATAAAATGGTCGGAAGCCCGGGTTGTCCACAAGACAATAGAAGTCCGAAACTCTTTTAGTTTTTATATTTTTGAGTTGAGAATAACGTTTTCTGTTATTATATCATCCATCCACCCCATCAATTTGTAACTACAAATTAATAAATAATATTAATTTTTGTACAAACCAAGTTAATGTTAACAAAACTTCTCATGTTGAATTCGATACATCGCAACATCGATGTTTTTTTCGAATTTACATCGATGGATTTTATACGTGGACATCCTTAAAGCTTAGTAGGTACTTCAGAAATAAAACCATTCGTAGTTTTCATGACTCATTTTTACAGGAAAATATTTCAATCTTGAGATAAGATAATATTTTCTAATAAAAGCTACTCCAATATGCAGCAAAAATAATATTTAGTACAGTAAGATAAGTCGTGTAAAGTGTTCTGTTTGTTTTAAAAGTACCTCACAAGATAATACAAAAGAGATGTTTTCAAACAACTTAACTACGACATTTAGTTATCTGTCTTTGGAAACCCGAACTTACATCAATAGGCTTGCTACAAAGTTGAATGGACTAAAAAGAAACTTCGGTAAATTGATGATATATTTAGAACCAGGCGATGAATGGCCAAATGTGATTGTGGCATATCCAGATCCTAGAAACCCATGCTGGTATTGTGAAATTTTTGATTCTACCGATTGGTCAGAAGAAGCCTTAAACGGAACAATAAATTTACCTATTTTTATTAATAGACTGTACAAAATGAGAGAAAACGTTAATTATGATTCACCCCTAATGCAAATCGTTATTTATGTGAGAGGAAAGTTAGTGTTTGATGATCCAATGTTTCTTTTTCGTAGAATACCAACAGTACTATATGAGCGTGGTGGTTATCATCTTAATAACGAAGGCCGTAATGATACTATAAACCAGCTACTTAACATGACAGAATTCGACAAAAAGACATTTTTAGATTTCCTAAAGAGAATTAGATTCTACCCCATTGAATATATCCGTGATTTTGATCGGTTAGATAGATACAATGCCATTCTTACACAAGCTTTTAATCCAGGAATAGCTACCGAGTCCTTCGACGCTATTTTCACAAAAATCGATTCTTGTTTTGAAAATGGTTCCAATAAGGATTGTGATTTTGATGTTAATTTAGAATTATTTCGAGGTTATCAAATCCATTTTGCTGTCCATCCTGAATTATTAGTAGAATTTTTCAAAAGCACCACAAAGAGAATTTTATACATCAAAACTGAATCGTCTTTTCTGACTATTTTAAGAATAATTGATCTCCTTTCCAAGGAAGAAATATTTTTGCCTTCCAGAAATAAATTTAACTTCACCGAATGTTTAACATACTGGCTAAATTCACACCATAATATATTTATAATAGAAGATACAACATCGATGGAAACAATGCTTTCTGAACTATCACTCGTATTAAGCAGAGACTCTAAATTTAGTAATAGCAACAAAAAGGTAATTTTAGTAAACCAAAGTCACCAAATATCAAATAATGCCCTTCAAACTATTGATAGTTTTGATGATAAAGGGTGGTTCACTGATTTGAGCGAGGATGTTCAAAATTATTTAGTGACCAGAGAAATATCTTTTCAAGGCTTCTATGTCAAATTAGAGGATGTTCTGGATAAAAATACCCTTTTAAAAACTCTTGATGCGCCCACCCTAGAGAGGCTAATTCAAGGTTGGAAATTGACAATTGATTTTACGAACAAATTTACTCATATGTTTCCTGACACGTTAAAAAGGACGTTAAGAAGACAGCTTGTCAACAGAGATGTGCTTAATAGTGATTTTTTATCTAACAATTTAGTACTTTTATCAAATATTACTGCAGAAGGTCTATCAAAATTAAAAATAGAAGCTGTTCCGTATAGTGAATGTGAAAATCATAAAAGTGGACTTTTCATCTTTAACAATTCCGAAGAAAATTTAAATAAATTTCATAAACTTTGCGGAGATAGAACTGAGAAAGCAATTTACTGGTTAGAGTATAAAGAGTCCAAAGAGAGAGAAGAAAGTCTATTATTTTTAAAAGACTTTTCTGGGAATACTGACAGTTTTCTGGAAAACTTAGAAGATTTGCCTTTCTCGGAAGAAATGGAAGTGCATACGTATGTACCAAATAATAAAGTTAATATTGTCACTGCCTTACCCGGTATGCGAAAAAATGAATTTGTTCGTGGATACTTGTCAGGGGCATTTAAATTAAACAATCTAACTTACTGGGTATTTTTCGACATTTTTTTGGAAAATGAAGGATTGGATAGACTTTCAAAACAATTTTTAAACAAATTCGACTATTCTCGCCTGATAATTTTCTGCAACTTTGAGAACCTAGTCAAATTAAAAACACAAGATGTAGTTGTAAAACAAATACAATATTTAGCTTCTAAAAAATGTACAATATGGATAACTTGTGACTTAGAATCCAGAGTGAAGGTGCAAATTCTATTACAAACTGCAGCTTACAGAATAAATCCGTTAAAAGGCCCAGAAAAATTTTACTATTTTGTCAAAGAAACTTGCGGTCATTATTATGATGTAATCCCAGATTGGACAAAAACTAGGTACTACAAACTTATGAATATAATTGATATTTGTGACCGCGACAGATATTCTAAAATCGAATTTACAGCATTTCCTGGCCATCTTTACAGATTAACAAGAAGACGTGGCGGAAGAAATTTGCTCAGTATACTTCATTCGTTCATTTATTATAAACTTTTTTACGACGGTAATGAAATATATCCCATAGAAGATAAAGAGAATATGTTAAATTTACTCAAAAAAATTGCCGCCAATGAATATAATCTGATTGAACCAAAACTTTCATACGGCAGTGTCGACGAAAGAATATTTAAACTTGATTTAATGTTTCTGGAAAAAGAAAAGTTAGTATTCGTTCATAACATGTTTAAATATTATTTACTGGCACTGTATATTGTAGAAAATTCAATTGATAATACATTTATGGTTAAGGTCCTTACTGAAGATGAATATTCACTAATAAGAAAGATTTTGAATGATATGACTGTTCATCCAGACGATACATGTTTAAAATATAATAATATATTCAAAGATAAAAATTCCTGGCTGGTTATTGGGAAATTGACTAAGGAAGGTAATAAAAACCTGGCTAAATTTCTAACCGATGATTTTTTTCGATTGGATTGAAACCTTTATATTGTATTTTATTTTTAAAACCCAAAAATGTAGTTTACTGTTTTATTAAATAAAATTCTTATGTACTTAACTATGTTACTGTAAAGAGTGGTCTGAATAATTGCAATCAGGAAACTTATTTTTCAGATAAAAATAAGTTAAAAAGTTCGTATAAATTCTAAATTGCTTTTTTTCGAAAATACAGGGTGGAAAAATTTCATTTTTAGTTTGATTTTTTCAAAAAAATAATGATTAATTTAAAAAAATATAAAAGTTGCTACATTTACCATTTCAGCCATATAACTATCTAGTAAACATGTATATTTTTTGTCAATAATGACATGTGTTTACTATTTCCATTCCAAATATCTTGGGAACAGTTGAAGACTTGAAATAAATAATGTTCAAAATGCCAAAATATCGGTTTGCCATGTTTTATTTGTAAAACGTCCTAAATTCCATAACCAACAACGTATACAGAGTGTTTCAAAAATCATGTGCCATCTCTCGTGGGAGATTCCTCACGTAAAAATAAGATTTATTTTTCATATCAACATAGGTCCGATTCTGCTTTGCTTCGTAGCTAGAGGGGATTAAAGTCTTCATCTTTTTTCGATTTATAATAATTTTCTAAGTACTTTTAGCGATTCGAAATAAATTTTGCGGGCAAAAGGTACTATAAGTACCTCATATTTAAATGCTAATAAAATATCGACAGAATCACCAGGGGCGTACATATGGATTATAACTGGAATATTTTTCTAAAGAAGCGTGTACGCCAGTGACTTTTTTTTCGTGTTAGCGAAATGGTGTAATCCGTTTAATGTCGATTAAAAGTTGTCTCTTGATATTTTGTCGATTTTGGCCTCCTTGATTAGATAAACGCAATTTTATTGATATGTCATAAGCCAATTCTAATACAACAATGCAACAAACAACCTTTAACAAATTTTAATATCATTAACTTGCGAAAGTGTTAATTAAGTACTCATTAATTCCTCATCAAAAAAATATGAAAAAAAGTTACTATAAACATGAGTATGGAAATGCATAGTTTTAAAGTTACAGGATGTTAAAACTTTTAAAAAATAAGTCTTTTACTTGAAATTGCTGTAGGTTGGAATAATAGTAATAATAACTCATAGTAATAATATTTAATGACACTCAAAATACGGATTTAATTAAAAATATAACAACGAAACTATAAAATGCTCTCATTCAATGTATATGGACGATATTAAATTGTACGCCTCTAACAAAAAACAACTAGAAGCCCTGATCAAAACTACCGACAGAATTACCAGAGACATCAACATGGAGTTTGGGTTTGACAAATGTAAGAGCATAAGCATAAACCGTGGTAAAAGATTGATGGAAATTTTTGAACTAGACGGTGGTGGCATTATAGCAGCAATGAAGGAAGAGGATATATATATAAGTACTTGGGTATTGAACAAAATAAAATAATACAGCAAGGAACAGCCAAAGAAAGAATAAAACAAACATTCAAGAATAGAATAGATCTCATCGCAAGAACATACTTAAACAGTCACAACCTAACTAAAGCAATAAACACATTTGCTATCCCAGTACTTACATATTCATTCGGTATCATTCACTGGTCCCAAACAGACCTTGAAAACCTGCAAAGATTAGTAAGAACAACACTAACAAAACACCGTAAACACCACCCAAAATCATGTACTGAGAGAACAATACTACCCCGAGCACTAGGAGGTAAAGGACTCATAGATATCAAAAATATGCACAATAAACAGATACATAATTTAAGAGAATACTTCTATATTAAAGCGCAGAGTTCACAGATCCACCAAGCTATAGTACAAGCAGACACAGATATCACACCACTGAAATTAAAAAAACAAAATTACCATCATGAACAAAAAGATAACCTCCATAAGCTGACATCATGGAAACAAAAAGCTCTTCATGGACGTCATCCTAATGAAACCAGTCAGGAGTACGTTGACTTTGAAGCGTCAAACGCATGGCTGAAAGTGGGAGACCTCTTCCCGGAGACTGAAGCTTTTATAGTCGCTATTCAAGATCAAGTTGTAAATACACTTAACTACAGAAAATACATCATAAAGGATCGCACAGTTCTAACAGATAAGTGTAGAAGATGTGGAAAAACTGCCGAAAGTATCCAACATATCACGGGTGCGTGTAGCATGATAGCACAAACAGATTATAAACAGAGACACGATAATGTAGGTAAAATAATTCACAAGATACTGATACAGAAGTACAACCTAAAAGCAGATAAAACACCTTACTACAACTACATAGCCGAACCAGTCCTAGAAAACGAAACACATAGAATCTATTGGGATAGGAGTGTAATAACAGATAAACACATTGAACACAACAGACCGGACATAATACTGACGGATAAATTAAAAAAAAATACGTTCCTTATAGATATAGCTATTCCAAACAATAACAATTTGCAAGCAACATACCGAAATAAAATCGAAAAATACATGGATCTGGCTAACGAAATAAAGGAACAGCGGAGACAAGAAAAAATTACCATAGTACCAGTTATTATATCCACCACAGGAGTGATTCCAAAAAATCTCATAGAAGCAATAAAAATACTAGACCTCCCATCAAAAATATATATAAACCTGCAGAAAGCGACCAGACTTAGTACGTGTAACATAGTTAGGAAATTTTTAGGCTAAAAACACAAACTGACAGATTTATGCCGTAAAAAGCCGATTTGTTGGTCATTACCGACTAACGCAGTGACAGTCGTGAAAAGAAAGAAATATTTAATAATAAATTAAATGAAATAAATAATTTATTAATTTAATTTTTATTTTAATTTTATTAATAATTGTGATCAATAAAATAGCGTTTATCTCATCGAGGAGATCGAAATCGACAAAATATCAAGATACATCTTTTAATTGGCTTTAATCGGCCTATACAATATATAATATTGTCAAAAGAAAAAAAACAGCGGCGCACATTTTTTTTTAAAGCATATTCCAGTAATAACCCATATGCACGCCCGTGATGAATCTATGAGCACTTTTTTAGCACTAAGATATGTAGCACTGATAGTAACTTTTACCCTCAAAATTTCATTCGAATCGGTAAAAGCACTCGGAAGAAAATTAGGTATAATAAATCGAAAAATAATACACTTTAACACCCTGTAGCTACAAAACAAAGCAAAATCTGACCTAGGTTGATATGAAAAAAAAATCCTATTTTTGCATGAGGAATCTCCCCAAGAAAGATGGCACATGTTTTTTGAAACACCCTGTAAAAAGCGCTAATTGCTACGACTATTAAATGTATTGAAAAAAAATCTCAAACAGAGACACCACCCGTTCTTATATATTTGTTATATTTTTAACAAAAAATGTTGTTTTTCTCGAAATATTGATTTTGACACTTAGAACATTATTTACAGTCTTCAGTTGCTCGTAACGATTTTTACAAAGAGACCTTTTTTATGTAAAAAATGGTGGAAATATATATAGTTTCGCTCAGTAGTTTTAAACAGGTACGGACGAAAAGTTATTACTATTCAAAACAGTTGAAAACATGTAGGTGATGCACCCTACATGTAGGAGTTATATTGTCCAAATATCACTATTATCAGAACTTATTTTCAAAAAAATGGAAATAAAAAGGGAACGTCTACACCCTGTATCTCCGAAACGAAGCACTTTAGGACATACATTTATAAGAACTTTTTTACTTAGTTCCATGTGTAGAATATGTTGGCGAAGTGTCTCAAATACAATTCGGACCACTCTGTATAGAAAATACTTAAAATAAAATGATGTTAAACCTTTATTGATAAGTGTTTTTTATATACTCCATGTTTTTTTTTATTTAGCGCAGCCTACAAACCTATTTGTATATAGAGTTTGGAGCAAAATTACAATATGCATCTCAATCTCAATTTGACACATTCATTAAGCAAAAAGTGTACTGTGTGTGTGACTTACTAATCCTTTATTACCAATACTTTTTTGTTGTTTGCTCTATACCCTATATGGAAAAAATGTGTATACAGGGCCCGGTAATAGAGAGTCGGGCATCTGTAGTTCCTAGAATTAAAAAAACTTGGGAATTTTGTTTAAATGCAAACCTAAAGTATGTACTAGGATGTATTTCAGGAAAATATTTTAACTGGTCGCTGAAAAAAAGTAGCAAAAGTATGATGATGAGTTCCACACTCTGTATATTATTGTATTTTTGGGTACTTTTCAGTTCACTTTACATAATCCTAAGATATGAGTAAATACATTTCGACAGTTTCAAAAATAAATAAATAAAAAGTATATACACTCATCGGCAAAAAAAACGGCCACTAAAAACTAGTCCCAATTTCAAAGTTGGATTTCTCGCGAAACACTCATTAGATTTTGATGATTTTTTTTTAAATTGTAAATTAATTCCTTCTTAACGGATGCTACGTCAGCAATTTTTATTCCAAATTTATTTTGAGCATATACAGGGCACAACAATAAAACGAAGTTTTTTGCCCAAACTTTGTAACACCCTGTAGGGTGCAGCAGCGGTAGTAGCTATTGATAAATTAAATCACATTGTAGCCTCATCTTTTGTGAGCATTCTATTGTTTTAATCACCACATTATCTCTGTTTGTATTGAAGATACGCTGCTTTAAAACAAACGCCTCGAAAAAAGCTTTAAACTCAAATCAAACATCAGAACCTAGACGTAAACTAACTAATACATGAAAATTAAAAAAAAAGGTAAAGAAATTTTAAGGGACTAATATCTAGTATCCACTCGCCTGGTGAAATTTCCCGTTACCATATACCGAGTCCAGGCATTCTGGACTGTTGTTCGAAATATACCCAGGGTATCGGAGACATAACGTTGACGTCGGCCATTCTGAATTAAAGCCACAATACGTTACAGATAATGGCATTTTTTTTAATTTGACAACCGTTTTTCTCATATTGCAAATAGTCATAAATCCGTTTCCGCCTATGTCGCCTTGATTATTTACACATAAAACTTTCTGCTTTTTCCGATATGAATTCTGAATTTCTCCGAGACGTTCGTTTTAAAACAGCATATCTCCAATACAAACAGAGATAATGTGGTGATTAAAAAAACAAAATGCTCACAAAAGATGAGGCTACAATGCCGATTTAATTTGGTAATAGCTACTACCGCTGCTGCACCCTACAGGGTGTTACAAAGTTCGGGCAAAAAATTTCGTCTTATTGTTGTGCCCTGTATATGCTCAAAATAAATTCGGAATAAAAATTTCTGACGTAGCATCCGTTAAAAAGGAATTAATTTACAATTTAAAAGAAAAGTCATCAAAATCTAATGAGTGGTTCACGAGAAATCCAACTTTGAAATTGGGTCTAGTTTTTAGTGGCCAGTTTTTTTTGCCGGTGAGTTTATTTTTTTACCTTTCTTAAAAATTATTAAAAATATAAGAACTGTCTTCAGACCAAAACTATATTAGGTATTAACTTTAGATGGTCTATACTTACTTTCCTATAAATATGGTAATCGTAAATCATACAGAATGTTCAAAATTCTACACCAAAAGAAGGTTGAAAAATATATAATTGTTATTTATTTATTAATATCTCGGAAATTATCGAAATTTATTTACTGATATCTTAGGATTATGTGTAAGTATTATTTTTTTTATTGTAAACCAATTTGAAAAATCAATAGCATTGTAATTTTGATTCACTCTACAATATCTAAAAAAAATTAAAAATAACATTTTTTGTATAAAATCAAATAACATTGTATTAAATAAAAAGGTAAAATCAAAAAATCACACCTGATTTTTTTCGCAATTATTCATTTATATTTATATATTTTATAACTGACCCTGTATACTTAAATTTATTACCCGCTAATAGATATTTAAAAACTCTACAACTTTTATATTTAACTTTTTTGCGGTACCTCTTAGATTTTACCTAATAATCGAACGTTTCCAAACATATCAGCGACCCTGTATAACGAAAAAAATATATTCTTGCATAAGGAATATGATGTTTTCTGATGTACTAAGTCATCGCTTCTGTTTATAAACATGTATTTATCATATTTAACAAAAATGCTATTCTTAACTAGCCCAGTCAAATTAGAGAAATCGGTGGAAAAAATCCCAGTTTTGAAAACGGTTTTAAATGATTTCTCTAGACTAGGGCTGATATGTGTCAAAAGTCCCTGAAGATATACGATGAGCTCGAGGAGAGTGGAGGGGTTAAATGCCACTTTTATGACTTTTTAGCTTGTGTCTCGGAAAATATAACACCTACGAAAAATTCTTTGTACAGGAAATTGACGCTCAAAAAATTCTCTACCAAACTGGTTGAATGCATTTTTTTCATACGTCTAACCTTTTAAGAGTTACAGGGTTGACAAAATTAACACTATTTCTCATATTGCATTTTCATTTAAAATCTAATTAAAGTCTAAATTTAACCTTTTACATTAATAATGGTAAAATCAAGGGGTCTTTATGTTATCTTTCAAGTCTTTATCGCATCGTGACTTTTTGTTTTGTGTTGGAGAGCACTAGTGTACACAGGTCTGGTTTGGTTTGGTTTGGTCACAACCTATTCCTAGGTTGTTATCTATTTTTTATACCCCTAAGTGATAAGAGTGGTCCACCCTTTTTTTATTTTTTAGACAATTTTTTTATTTTAATTGTTTTATAGGGAGTGCTTATTTTTTAGGGGGTACATGTCCAAAATTTTCTTCTGGATACTCACTTTCATCACTTAAGGGACCTCTGTACAAAATTGCATACTCCTAGTCCTAGAACGGATTTTACATAAAAATTATACAAATTTTTACCTTTAGTTTTATCCCCCTTAAGGAATGAATTCCAAAAATCACTCTAATTATACAGTTACGCTACATAAGGAACCTCTGTGCAAATTTTCATATTCCTTCAACAAAATTGTTTCAGAACGTTCACCCCTCATTTCACACCCTTAGAGGGCGAATTTCCAAAAAGTGCTACTTAGTGCTAAATTACGTTACATAAGGAACGTTTGTGCAGAATTTCATACTTCTAAAACCGATTGTAACAAACTTTTGTACAAATTTTCATCCCTTATTTCTAGGGGATGAATGTCAAAAATTCGCTTCTAGGTACTCACTTTCGTCACTTAAGGAAACTCTGTACAAAATTTCATACTCCTAGAACTAACATTTTTTGTACAAAATTTCACCCCCCAGTTTCACTACCCTTAGGCTATACATTTCCAAAAATCGCTTATCAATGTTCCAATGCGCCACATCTGTGCAAAAGTTCATACTCCTAGTAGGTACAATTTTTTTTTGTATAATTACACCCCTTTATCTAATTACACCCCCTTATGGGTCGAATTTTAAAAAATTACTTAGTAGTGCTCATCTTAGAGAACGAATTAATATTCTCCGTATTTACTCCAGTTTCCTAATACTAGCACAGATAACACATAATCTTACTAGTTAATTTTTTATTAGAATAGAAGTGATTTTTATTAGAAGGTACAAAAAAATTAAAAATCTAAAATTTTATTTTCATAGCTGCGTTTTTTTTCAGAGCCTTAGGATGCCTCATGTACTAACGAATACGAAATATATAATCAATACATATTTCTTTAAATATCGAGAAATAAAATATGTTTTGGTAACACTGTACGAAATATCGCCGCGCGTAGTCCTCAAAATTTAAAATATTAGCATTTTCAGGCTTCGATTATGTTCAAAAGCGCCACGGTGTGACAAATCACTAAAGCTTCCACACGAGAGTTCTTAAAACTATAATATTCTTTGGTTCCATTCACTCGTTTTTCTTAAAAAATAAATATGCAAAAATTTGTCGTTTTCTGTTTTGACATTTCCATATCTTCATAAAATTATATAGGGAATGACATTGATGTTCATTTGCAAGATTTTTTTCGATCATACGGTACTTTGATTCGGCGTCTTTGCTTTTTGTTGCTACAGCGGAACCAATATCATAAAATTCTTGTCGTTTTCTGTTTTGGCATTTCCATATCTTGATAAAATTATATAGGGAATGTCATTGATGTTCATTTGCAAGATTTTTTTCGATCATACGGTACTTTGATTCGGCGTCTTTGCTTTTTGTTGCTACAGCGGAACCAATATCATAAAATTCTTGTTCATTCAATTTTACCAATTTTAGCATTTAGTTCTTTTATGTTTTTAAGCATATGTTTGGATGGGTGGTCTTGTGCAAACTTGTGCAATTTTTTGAAGTTTTTTGCCAATATCTTTAGTTCTTCATCATATTCTGCGATGATATTAACATTTGTACGATTATCCCTTAATATTTCTGTATGATCCTGAGACGACTGGACATTGGAGTTAAAAGGCTCACAAATAATCTTCTGATCTTCTGGCAAAGAATCGGAGTTCAAATCCATATTCATAAAGAAAGAACTGTTAAAGAACTGTAGGGCGCCGCGGCGTCGCATCGGCATGAGGTGTGCGCTAGCCTAGGAAACGCGACGTCGATTATAATTTAACAAGTCCTGTACGATTAGCGCTTCGTGTAGCGGTAATAGGGATCGGAAAAATGCTTCCCGGAAGTCCCGCACGTTTGACAACCCTATATGCACGTGTTATCTTTAGTAATAAAAATCACATATAACAATTACCAATCAATTAGTGGTAATACCTAGAGTGAACTTTCGCTAGCATAAAGTCAAAGAGCTCAAATAAATACTAAAAGAAATTAAGTAAACGTAAATGTGAAACGCCGAGACGGAGAGGAAAAAAGAAGGTAATTAAAAATATTTTTAATTAAGTTAGCCGAGGAATAAGTGCCCGTTATAAATAAGATCCTCGGGATGTGGTGTGATTTGCTGGTATAATTTACTCGCGGTGGGACACCCATGGCGACGGGCGCAAAAAGCAAAAATGAAATTAACGGTTCGTAATTAATATCTCACAGTTCGAGCCCGGACCTGAAAATATCGCGTGCTCGGTGCCGGACCTGCGGGTCGCATTTCGACCGTTGCACAACTAATAAGATCAAATAATAACTCAGAATATAGTGAATATATTTAAGAACAAAGGAAGTGCGCTGCGGAAACTACCGAGGAATTTCACTACTGGCTGTGGGAGGAAAAATTCTTGCAAAAATTATGTCAAACCGTCTGCACACACATATAGAAAAAATCCTCCCAGAATCGCAAACGGGTTGTCGCACCAACCGCGGTACCGTCGATTCCATATTTTCCATCCGACAACTACAAGAAAAAGTAAAAGAGCAGCAGTTTACGTTGCATTCATCGATCTAACAAAAACCTTCGACTCTGTGAACAGAGACGCACTTTGGGCAATTATGAAAAAGTTCGGAGTACCTACCCAACAAATTTCTTACATTGTGTAAAAGCCTCCATAACAACAACAAATCAAGAGTGTTATATCATGGATCACTGAGCGATCCCTTCCTAACAAACACAGGCGTTAGGCAGGGTTGTGTCTTAGCGCCTCTCCTATTCAATATATTCATGGCAGCGCTCTCCATTATAGTGGACAGCAAACTGCAGGAGAGAGGTTTGGGCATTAGATACAGATACGACGGCGGTCTCTTCAACATAAAAAGACTCGGGGCAAAAACACGTACAAAATTCATCACAGAACTTCAATACGCTGATGACTGTGCTCTAGTTGCAGCAATTACAAGAAATGTTGAACGTTACAGCAATTGCAAGAAATGTTGAACACATATACATGGGCATACGAGGCTTTGGGTCTTATGCTGAACATTGATAAAACTAAAATCGGAGAAGAACTATTGGAATATGTAGTAAAATTCAATTACCTCGGCAGTTTGATTTCGGAAAAGGCAAATATCGACTCTGAACTTCAGTACAGGATTGGCAGCGCCTCAAGAGCATTCTGGAAATGAAAAGACAGGGTTTTCTACAATCATGACTTGAGCACAAAAACGAAACTTGGAGTGTACCGAGCAATAATAATTCCCACCATGTTATATGGAAGCGAAACCTGGGTGCCTTACCGCCGACACATGAACGCATTAAACAAGTTGCAACAGAGACATCTTAGACAACTCTTAAGAATAAAATGGTTCCATCATGTCTCCAATGTATCGGTCCTTGAAAAAGCTAACTGCGACTGTTTTGAACTCATGATTACAAAGTCCCGCTTAAGATAGGCTGGTCACGTATGCAGAATGCAAAAAAACCGCATACCAAAATCTCTGCTTTACGGTGAGCTTGTAGAGAGTAAGAGGAGGCCGGGTGGTCAACTCAAAAGGTACAAGGATATTTTCCACGAAAACTTAAAGGGAATTAACAAGCAGAATGAGTGGGAAGAAGCAGCTCACAATAGAACGGAATGGAGAGGAATTGTAAAGTCAGTTAACAGCGATAACCAAAAAGTAAAGAGGCAACAAAGCAATGAGATTTATGTCTGGAGTGCGGTAGACAGATAACATCACGTATCGGACTTTTCAGCCACAGAAAAGCTCATGAAAGAAAACGCCTTGTGTGACCATCTTCTGATGCGTGTCAAATACTCGTCAGCCAGTAATGGCAGTATATGTATGTATGTAAGATCAAATAAATTTTCGTTTAATCCGATGTTAACGTAATTAAATATGGCCAACGTTCGTAAAGAACACATGCCTATAGATCGAAAGCCTTCGAAAGGGCGATTTACATCTTACATTGTGTACAAGCCTCCATAATGCCGGGTCCAGACCAAGGCGACAGAAAGTGAACACGATTTTGAGACAAAAACAAGACAAACCCGCGACAAAAGTGAGAAATTCAGACAAGACAAATTTTAGACAAAGTGTCTATACCGCGACGACAGAACTACAACAAAGTTCAGTATATGCGAACCAGTTTTATTAATCATGTGACCTTTCCACCAGAAGGAAGTTCAAGGTATATTACTAGCAGCCAGTAGCGTTGTCAGCACACTCGCCATCCCATGTTGCAAAAAGAAATCCCAAATGTTTTTGTTTTTATTTCTCTCGCATACTATCTAGCTATTAATATTTCTTATTTTATTCTTAACATCATCAACCGAGTTTTTATTTAATGCTAAACAAATCTCCTCTAACACACCAGCTTTCTTGTAACAATTTTTGTAGTCCTAGTTTTTACGCTCCCATAATAATAAATGCGCTCTATAAAGCTCTTCTAGTTTGCAGGTATTTTTCGTGTTCAATTTTTTCTCTTCTGATATTTTTTTGTAAAGATGGAGCACTCGACCATAATATACCGTATGATTGAAAAAAAAAACCGCGTCCCGTTGGCTGGAAAATGATGATAGGTGACATTTCCCACATAAATTTACATATAAAAGACAGCCATCTTCATATCATAGCCATCGCTGACGCCGTTTTTTTTTTCGATCATACGGTACTAATATCATATATTAGCAGTACCAGCACTCCACAGTACTAACTTTGTGTGATTTCATTGGTTTCCTACTTTTGGACAACGCGCGACATCCACACTGCGCCGACAACTTGTCGTAAAATACACGTCAAAACAGAGAGTCTTTGAACTCTACCGACTCGAAACGGGACATTCAAAAGTCTCCGAATTTGAAAAAAAAAACAAAAAAGAGACAAAAATGTCGCAGAAATGTATTGGATTTGTCGCCACTTTGTCGTAAAACATGAATGTTTCTGTCTTGTTGCTGTTTTGTCTGCTTGGTCTGGACTCGGCATAACAACCACAAGTCTAGAGTGTCACATCACTGAGCGATCCCTTCCGATTTACCATAAATTTTTATAGCAAAATTTGTAAAACGGCAAATTTATGTTTAAAAAGATTTTTTATTTTCCAAAAACTTCTTTCTATCAACATAGTACGAACTAAAATGCCCAAAAACCTAAATTGTCGTTTTTCAAGTTTTACCATTAAAATTTACATTACCATTTTAGCGATTTGGTCATGTATGAAAATGCCGAAAATGGTTTTTATTTTCTTAAGCGAAAACGGTACAATAATATTCAATTCAATAATATTTTGTTTAAGTACCGTAGAGTGGTAGGTCGATAGTGGTGTAATAGATATTAAAAAAGATCGATTTTTTTTCTTAAAAGTTTAACACCCTGTATTTTGAAAACGACGCATTTCCGACCATAAGTGTCCCATCTCAAAACGTTTATTTTGGCGAGATCTACCTACCTTTAGATTTTGATAAAATAGTTTCGGAACACCCTGTATTTTTAAATCTACGAAAACTTAGGGATATTTTAAATTAATTTCAGATTCAAGAAGAAAAACTAAAGAAAACTTTAAAATTAACGAAAGCAACAGACTTTTTTAGTATTTGCGAAACCCCTTTAAGGTCAAATTCTGAGTTGAATAACAATCAAGATCATGAACAACTGCCTTCCTGTTCAACTTCAAGCAATATTAGTTTAAGTGAAAATAACAGCAATGGGGAAAAATAATCCGACCTGGGGCCCCAAGGGTAGCCTATAGCCCCGGGCCCCCTAGGACCCTAATCCGGCACTGATTTTTCCAACTTTTGTATTAAATTCCTTTTAGT
This sequence comes from Sitophilus oryzae, assembly GCF_002938485.1. Taxonomy (NCBI): domain Eukaryota; kingdom Metazoa; phylum Arthropoda; class Insecta; order Coleoptera; family Curculionidae; genus Sitophilus; species Sitophilus oryzae. The sequence continues at coordinate 421,945 of NW_022146187.1, read as the reverse complement.
TTTGTCTATCCTAGGTTATTTAATGTTAAGATTATACTATAGTTAAGTACTGAAACATTCGATAAATTAAACTGATTTTTATATACAGAGTTAAATAGAATCGGCTAGGCATTATTGTTATATTTTGAAAAACTTTAATCCATAAACTGTGATACTACACCATTTTCCACCGAGTTCTAGCGGTAGTACCGTTTCTAGACACTGATTTGTTTTCATATGTAACGACCACCAGTTCCCGTTCGATCACTGAAGTTAAGCGACGTCGGGCGCGGTTAGTACTTGGATGGGTGACCGCTTGGGAACCCCGCGTGTCGTTACTTTATTTTAATTCTAAGAAAAAATCTATGCGAATATTTTATTTCGCCTTTAGTCAATACATTTTTTAATTTTTATTTTATTTCCTTCAATATTATAGGTATTTTTCCAACTTTTGTATTAAATTCCTTTTTTGTCATACGCTCCCAAAAACAGCTATTTTACGGACTCATTTCAGTCCGTAAAATGTTTCTTTTTCGGCCTAGGCCGTAAAGGTCGTCATGGCAACCTTTATGGACTAAAATGTCTAAATTCGTTATTTGGTTGTTTTATTTTGTCATTCGAAATTTGTCACAAAATCACATAAAATTATACGCATATGTTTATAATTAAATTATTAAATACTTAATAAGAATATCAAAGCCAAGTTATTTGTTTTAAAGTAAGTACCTAGGTACTTACTTTTTCAGAAATAATTTAGCAATACATCTTCATTTACAACGGAATACGCCATTTTTATTCTTCCATTCTATTAAAAACATGATATTATTTCTGGTCTTTGGTAAATGACTTCACAGGAAGTAAATCCAACACGATTTCTTTTGGCCTTATTAGCAATATGTTCCGGGATTTTGGAACATTTTAAAATTGTTGATGAATTTGTGATTTTGTGACAAATTTCTCAAAATGCGATGAAATAAACAAACTCGTTACTAAGATATGAATTTATAAGCCAACTTTTTTCAAACATTATAATTTCAAATATGGAAAATTTGCAAATATGCGTTCTAAAAAACTGTAAAAAGCGTATGACAAAAAATAGTGTATGTAACACGTACCTAAATTATGTTTTTTAGGACTCATCTACTATTTCGGACTCGGCTAACGCCTCGTCCGCAAACAGTAGTGATTCGTCCTAAAAAACATCATTTTAGGTACTAGTTACATAAATAGCTATTAGATTTGTCTATCCTAGGTTATTTAATGTTAAGATTATACTATAGTTAAGTACTGAAACATTCGATAAATTAAACTGATTTTTATATACAGAGATACATAGAATCGGCTAGGCATTATCGTTATATTTTGAAAAACTTTAATCCATAAACTGTGATACTACACCATTTTCCACCGAGTTCTAGCGGTAGTACCGTTTCTAGACACTGATTTATTTTCATATGTAACGACCATACCACGTCGGTCCACCAGTTCCCGTTCGATCACTGAAGTTAAGCGACGTCGGGCGCGGTTAGTACTTGGATGGGTGACCGCTTGGGAACCCCGCGTGTCGTTACTTTTTTTTAATTCTAAGAAAAAATATATGCGAATACTTTATTTCGCCTTTAGTCAATACATTTTTAATTTTTATTTTATTTCCTTCAATATTACAGGTATTTTGCAACTTTTGTATTAAATTCCTTTTAGATTTGTCTATCCTAGATTATTTAATATTAAGATTATACTATAGTAAAGTACTGAATAATTCGATACTTTAAACTGATTTTCATATACAGAGTTAAATAAAATCGGCTAGGACATTATTGTTATATTTTGAAAAATTTTGATCCATAAATTGTGATACTACACTATTTTACACCGAGTTCTAGCGGTAGTACCGCTTCTAGACACTGATTTATTTTTAATATGTAACGACCATACCACGTCGGTCCACCAGTTCCCGTTCGATCACTGAAGTTAAGCGGACGTCGGGCGCGGTTAGTACTTGATGGGTGACCGCTTGGGAACCCCGCGTGTCGTTACTTTTTTTAATTCTAAGAAAAATATATGCGAATATTTTATTTCGCCTTTAGTCAATACATTTTATAATTTTTATTTTATTTCCTTCAATATTATAGGTATTTTTCCAACTTTGTATTAAATTCCTTTTAGATTTGTCTATCCTAGATTATTTAATATTAAGATTATACTATAGTAAAGTACTGAATCATTCGATACATTAAACTGATTTTCATATACAGAGTTAAATAAAATCGGCTAGGACATTATTGTTATATTTTGAAAAATTTTGGTCCATAAATTGTGATACTACACTATTTTACACCGAGTTCTAGCGGTAGTACCGCTTCTAGACACTGATTTAATTTTAATATGTAACGACCATACCACGTCGGTCCACCAGTTCCCGTTCGATCACTGAAGTTAAGCGACGTCGGGCGCGGTTAGTACTTGGATGGGTGACCGCTTGGGAACCCCGCGTGTCGTTACTTTTTTTTAATTCTAAAGAAAATATATGCGAATATTTTATTTCGCCTTTAGTCAATACATTTTATAATTTTTATTTTATTTCCTTCAATATTATAGGTATTTTTTCCAACTTTTGTATTAAATTCCTTTTAGATTTGTCTATCCTAGATTATTTAATATTAAGATTATACTATAGTAAAGTACTGAATCATTCGATACATTAAACTGATTTTCATATACAGAGTTAAATAAAATCGGCTAGGACATTATTGTTATATTTTGAAAAATTTTGATCCATAAATTGTGATACTACACTATTTTACACTGAGTTCTAGCGGTAGTACCGCTTCTAGACACTGATTTATTTTTAATATGTAACGACCATACCACGTCGGTCCACCAGTTCCCGTTCGATCACTGAAGTTAAGCGACGTCGGGCGCGGTTAGTACTTGGATGGGTGACCGCTTGGGGAACCCGCGTGTCGTTACTTTTTTAATTCTAAGAAAAATATATGCGAATATTTTATTTCGCCTTTAGTCAATACATTTTATAATTTTATTTTATTTCCTTCAATATTATAGGTATTTTTCCAACTTTTGTATTAAATTCCTTTTTAGATTTGTCTATCCTAGATTATTTAATATTAAGATTATACTATAGTAAAGTACTGAATCATTCGATACATTAAACTGATTTTCATATACAGAGTTAAATAAAATCGGCTAGGACATTATTGTTATATTTTGAAAAATTTTGATCCATAAATTGTGATACTACACTATTTTACACCGAGTTCTAGCGGTAGTACCGCTTCTAGACACTGATTTATTTTTAATATGTAACGACCATACCACGTCGGTCCACCAGTTCCCGTTCGATCACTGAAGTTAAGCGACGTCGGGCGCGGTTAGTACTTGGATGGGTGACCGCTTGGGAACCCCGCGTGTCGTTACTTTTTTTTAATTCTAAGAAAAAATATATGCGAATATTTTATTTCGCCTTTAGTCAATACATTTTATAATTTTTATTTTATTTCCTTCAATATTATAGGTATTTTTCCAACTTTTGTATTAAATTCCTTTTAGATTTGTCTATCCTAGATTATTTAATATTAAGATTATACTATAGTAAAGTACTGAATCATTCGATACATTAAACTGATTTTCATATACAGAGTTAAATAAAATCGGCTAGGACATTATTGTTATATTTTGAAAAATTTTGATCCATAAATTGTGATACTACACTATTTTACACCGAGTTCTAGCGGTAGTACCGCTTCTAGACACTGATTTATTTTTAATTTGTAACGACCATACCACGTCGGTCCACCAGTTCCCGTTCGATCACTGAAGTTAAGCGACGTCGGCGCGGTTAGTACTTGGATGGGTGACCGCTTGGGAACCCCGCGTGTCGTCACTTTTTTTTAATTCTAAGAAAAAATATATGCGAATATTTTATTTCGCCTTTAGTCAATACATTTTATAATTTTTATTTTATTTCCTTCAATATTATAGGTATTTTTCCAACTTTTGTATTAAATTCCTTTTAGATTTGTCTATCCTAGGTTATTTAATGTTAAGATTATACTATAGTAAAGTACTGAATCATTCGATACATTAAACTGATTTTCATATACAGAGTTAAATAAAATCGGCTAGGACATTATTGTTATATTTTGAAAAATTTTGATCCATAAATTGTGATACTACACTATTTTACACCGAGTTCTAGCGGTAGTACCGCTTCTAGACACTGATTTATTTTTAATTGTACGATCAAACGAACTTACCTGAAGTGAAGTTCGATCGTAATTATATGAAGCGTCCAGTCCGAATGTATTATCTTGATTTTACAATACGTAGTCCGTCTCTGCGTGCATGCACTATTTCAAGGCTAAAGTCAAAACTCCCTGCTTGTCGCTGGCCCACGCCGCGTCCCGCGTCGCTCTCGTCGGCTCTGCGCACGTAATTCATTCTTTAAAGTTTTATTCATTAATTCAAGCGACCATGGGGTAAGACGGGAAGGGAGGAAGATATACTCGGACTGGACGCTTCATAATTACGATCGAACTTCACTTCAGGTAAGTTCGTTTGATCGTACAATTATATTCGCGTCCAGTCCGAATGTATTATCTTGATTTTACAATACGTAGATGTTTAAAGATCTGTTGGTTGCGAATTAATGAATTGGTGCGGAAAGTTTTTTTTTTGAGTGGTATATGAAAGGCAGCTAAATATCTTAAATATCAAAAACGTTTATTGAATGCAACCAAAATGAACAAATTGGCATATAACGATAGTTATATCAACAAATAATGAACAAGTAAAGAATATATAAAGAACATATTTAACGTAAATTAAACTAGGCCTTACGGCAAAACATTGTTAAACATTGAACATATAAATGTAAATTAAGCTTTGTCAGAATTACTTAAAATAGCTTTGGCGTATGCAGTTCTGTCAGAGAGAGGTCTATTGTAAAACTTGGCAAATACAGATGACCCTTCGGACCATCCTACTGTCCTGCGTATTGTTTCAATTGAAATTCCCTGTCTCAATGCGGCAGAACTAGAAGAATGTCTTGTCGAGTGAGGTTTAAATTGAGAAATATCTATCCCTGCTAGTTCTAACATTTTCTTAACCCATTTGCTTAGCGTTTGTTTCGAAGCAACTGAATGAGGTCTTTTAATTGTTAAGAATACAAAATCATGCTCCTTTTTTCTAAACACTTTTGTTGCATCGATGTATTTTTTCAACGTCAAGGCAGGACAAAGTTTAGGCCTCTCTTTGAAAAAGGGAAGATATAGTGTTGGCTGAACCCGATTTAAACCTGAAGTTTTTATTGGATCGGTTATATTAATTTGAATTTCCTGTTCATTTTCCAGTATATTGGTTAGCCTGATCAAAGACAGCGTCTGAAGCCTCTCTCCTGTAACTAAAGTCAAGAGTGTTATTAATTTATGGGATAATAAGTTAAGGTCCAAATCTTCAGGCAATTGTTCTATGTAAGAAAGTAGAACTTCAGGATCCCACGTACTGCCGTATTTTGGTTGGGCCGGTCTCAGACGCGCCATTCCTTTCATGAATCTTTTTATAAGAGGGTCTGACCCGATATCGTTAATTAAAATAAGGTTTAAAGCTGATCTGTTGGAGTTTATGGCACCGTACTTATAATTATATTTCAGATGTATATTGTAAGAAGGTCAGGATGTCTCTATTTGCCGGTCCAAATACAGAGATATTCTTCTCCAGGCAAAAGTTCCACCAGAGGCGATATGTTGTGGTGTATTGCTTCATAGTGGATTCGGAAATTGAAGATATTAGCGTATCTACAGCTATTTCTGGGACGTCTCTCTTTAAAAGCGATTCCCTGATAATCTGGCGACCACCAGGGAAAGCTGACGAGCCAGAGGGTGGATAGTTCTAAAAGGAGAAGAAAGTAAATTAGAATGTGGATTTAAAACTAATTCACTTCCTACTTTCAACCTAGAAAACAGTGGATACCATGGTTGAGACTTCCATAACGGAACAACCACGATACCTTCAGCCTTATCTTGGATTATCTTTTGAAGGGTTCTTAAAATTAAATTGAACGGTGGAAAAGCATAAAAAGAAAGTCCCTTCCAATTCACTGTGAACGCGTCAACAGCATATGACCCCGGATCTTTATGCCAAGAAACGTATTTATCGCATTTCTTGTTTATGTGCGAAGCAAACAGATCAACCTTAGGTTTCCCATATTTGTTAACTATCAACTTGAATGCATCTTGTGATAAGGATCATTCCGTTTCGGGGGAAATTTGTCTTGACTCCTTATCTGCAATGAAGTTGTTAGCTGAACTTATATATGTAGCAAGAATCCATAGGTTTTTATTCTCACACCACTTCCATATGTTCCTCGTTAATTTAGCAAGTTCTAGATGTTGGATACTACCCATTCGATTTATGTACGACATGGCAGTGGTATTATCGCATCGTAACAGAATATTAACATTAGTTAAGTTATTCGTAAAACATCTGAGACCGTAAAAAATGGCTCTTAATTCTAAAATATTTATATGCAATTTTTTATCAAGTTCTGACCAGAATCCGTGGGTCTTTTCTAAGTCGCAACATGCTCCCCAGCCTGTCAGAGAAGCATCAGTGAAAATTTCTTTGGCAAATACATCCGTTCTTATGTCGTTAACTGACTTCAAAATATTATGTTCCCACCAAAACAGATCTTCGTGTAAGTAACGGGGAACAACCATTATTTCATCAAAATTTCCACTATTCTGTATCAAGGCCATAAATTTTTCACGTTCTAGAGCTTTAATATATAACCAACCATATTTTACAGCCGGACAGGCTGATACTAAAGTACCAATGAAACTTACAAATTCCCTAATTTTACAGAAATGTTTTTGTCTAAAATGATTAGCTTGTTTTAATATATTCACCTTTTTTTCCGTAGGCAGCATCATCTGCATAACAGTTGAATCAAATGTAAATCCCAAAAAGGTTTGGCGGTTACTGGGGATGAAACAGCTTTTTTCTCTATTTATTATAAACCCAAGCGATTCTAACAGATTAACCACAAATCTTGTATTTCTTAGACACTGTTCGTATGATTCTCCAAGAATAAGAAAATCGTCTAAATAATTGACACAAAGTATGTTGTTTTGTCGTAAGACGCAAAGTACTGGCTTAAGCAGCTTCGTGAAACAATACGGTGCTGCTGATAGTCCAAAAGGGACACATGTAAACTCATACAATTGATTTTTCCATGCAAAACGTAAGTATTTACGATGTTCTGAATGCATAGGAATCGAATAATAAGCATCTTTTAGATCAACAGTTGTCATGAATAAATTCTTCCTTAACAACCGTTGAGCTGTCCTATAATCTTCCATTTTAAAATGAGGCGCCGTTACATATCGATTAAGCATTTTAAGATTGAGAATAAACCTATACTTTCCATTAGATTTTTTAGTTAAAAATATGGGAGAAACAAAATGATTTGGCAAAGGATCACATTTTGTTATAGCCCCTAACGTTTCAAGTTCTTGGATCGCCAAGGTCATTGGTCCGTCTTCGTCATTATGAAGCTGTAGATTTGTTGACGCATTAGAATGAGGAGGTTTTTTACAAAACGGAATTTTGTACCCTTCGATCCAAGACAAGACTAATACGTTACATGTCACTGATTTCCAAGCATTCCTAAAATATTTTAGCCGACCGGCTAAGACATTGCTTACCTCTACTGGTTTCTGAAGTTGGACGTCCGTTTCTGTGGATCTGAGGGTCGCCCTTTCGGTGGTCTTCCGTCCCTCCTCCGGTAGGCCGGGCGTCGCCTGTTTAACTGACCTCTAATGGTGGTGTGTGATCTCTCCCCCCCTTCTTTCCTTTTTTGAAGAGGAGAAATGTTTGAGAGAGGACGGTATTTATGGTACTGAGAAACCCTAATATCTTTCACAACTTTTTCCATACTTTTTGCTGTCTGGATCTTCTCTCCTAGATTAGGCCCAAAGAGGAATTCGCCAGGGGGACACTTTTCTACTATATCTTTTATCTGTTTATTCATTAAAGGCGAAATTAGTTGACGTCGTTTTTGTGACATCTCATTGACCACCTTACAAATCATTCGTCCAGAATCAGCAACACTAGTCAAAAGCCTGTCCCTGATAGCTTTTGGAATATCTCTCTCTCCCTCTAAAATAGTGTTTAAAGAGGGGCCTAAGGCTACCAAAACCTTACCTAACTGTATTTGGTAGTTTAAATGAGCTTGGTCTCTAGCTGTTTGTAAGTTACTCATACTGGCTTCCAGTTCAGGATTCAAGCGGGGGGGTGTAAGGAACCTACAACCCTCTGGTATTTCGTATTTATCCAAAAGTTTATCACTTTCCTCCTTGGGAAGCCCAAAATTTAAAATATGCTCCCAAATTGGTTTCACGGCTTTGTGTAGAGAAAAGTTGGACTTTGGCTTCATGGTTGGGTCCGGACCTAAAATGTTTCTTACCTCATTTGAAATTTCCTCACTCTCTACCAGTTCTGACGGGACAATCTCATCCTGTTCGGAATTTTCAGATATAATTGGCTGTAGCACATTGGAATATGACGCCGCACCACTAAGGTTACGGCCGTCAGGACTAGGATTATTAGTTTCGCTTGCTAAAAAGTCCGTGTTCGATCTACTGTATAACGAGATAGCGACACTCGGACTGCGGCTGTCCCGTTCCCTTGAACATACAGCCTTATAACGGGTACTTCTTGACGGTGTCTTGCTGCGACATCGAGTGACTGGAGGGCTAGTGTGTCGAGGTGAGCGGTTTGAAGTCGTTCTGAGAGACCGACTCCTAGGAGATCGACTTCTGCGATACCGAGATCGAGAACGTCTTTCATAAAAAGAATCCCTCCCACGGGGAGCAGGGCATTCTTTAGATTTGCGTGACCCTGCCTCACTGGGAGAACAACTGTCACGATAATTATGATGACATATTTCATCTCTTTGTCTATTCCGTTTATGTAACTTCGCCCTAAGATCTCTATTTTCCTTATTTCGAGATTTACTTCTATTTCTTTTGCCCATTATTTCCCTCTACAAAGAAAAAATGTAGCTAAAAATACTTACGTGTATTTTCTATGTACTACCCATCGGCAGAACACAGTAGATTCTCTAAATATATCCAAAAAGAAAGAGCCCGATCGGCAAAAACACGTAAAACTCCGAAAGCTGCCGTCCGCACCTTGCCATGCACGAGAAACGAATGAATTACGTGCGCAGAGCCGACGAGAGCGACGCGGGACGCGGCGTGGGCCAGCGACAGGGAGGGAGTTTTGACTTTAGCCTTGAAATAGTGCATGCACGCAGAGACGGACTACGTATTGTAAAATCAAGATAATACATTCGGACTGGACGCGAATATAATATGTAACGACCATACCACGTCGGTCCACCAGTTCCCGTTCGATCACTGAAGTTAAGCGACGTCGGGCGCGGTTAGTACTTGGATGGGTGACCGCTTGGGAACCCCGCGTGTCGTTACTTTTTTTTAATTCTAAGAAAAAATATATGCGAATATTTTATTTCGCCTTTAGTCAATACATTTTATAATTTTATTTTATTTCCTTCAATATTATAGGTATTTTTCCAACTTTTGTATTAAATTCCTTTTAGATTTGTCTATCCTAGATTATTTAATATTAAGATTATACTATAGTAAAGTACTGAATCATTCGATACATTAAACTGATTTTCATATACAGAGTTAAATAAAATCGGCTAGGACATTATTGTTATATTTTGAAAAATTTTGATCCATAAATTGTGATACTACACTATTTTACACCGAGTTCTAGCGGTAGTACCGCTTCTAGACACTGATTTATTTTTAATATGTAACGACCATACCACGTCGGTCCACCAGTTCCCGTTCGATCACTGAAGTTAAGCGACGTCGGGCGCGGTTAGTACTTGATGGGTGACCGCTTGGGAACCCCGCGTGTCGTTACTTTTTTAATTCTAAGAAAAAATATATGCGAATATTTTATTTCGCCTTTAGTCAATACATTTTATAATTTTTATTTTATTTCCTTCAATATTATAGGTATTTTTCCAACTTTTGTATTAAATTCCTTTTAGATTTGTCTATCCTAGGTTATTTAATGTTAAGATTATACTATAGTTAAGTACTGAAACATTCGATAAATTAGACTGATTTTTATATACAGAATTAAATAGAATCGGCTAGGCATTATTGTTATATTTTGAAAAACTTTAATCCATAAACTGTGATACTACACCATTTTCCACCGAGTTCTAGCGGTAGTACCGTTTCTAGACACTGATTTATTTTCATATGTAACTACCATACCACGTCGGTCCACCAGTTCCCGTTCGATCACTGAAGTTAAGCGACGTCGGGCGCGGTTAGTACTTGGATGGGTGACCGCTTGGGAACCCCGCGTGTCGTTACTTTTTTTTAATTCTAAGAAAAAATATATGCGAATATTTTATTTCGCCTTTAGTCAATACATTTTATAATTTTTATTTTATTTCCTTCAATATTATAGGTATTTTTCCAACTTTTGTATTAAATTCCTTTTAGATTTGTCTATCCTAGGTTATTTAATGTTAAGCTTATACTATAGTAAAGTACTGAAACATTCGATACATTAAACTGATTTTTATATACAGAGTTAAATTTATCGGCTAGGGCCATGGGCGCCGGAATAATGAAATTTAGGGGGGGGGGCAAGGTAAAAATGAATAAAAAGTTGACATTTTTGGTAATTATTGGGAAAACTGGAAATCATCCGATTTTCACCAAAATTGGTATACACCCTATTTTGAAGTCGTAGATTACGAATTTGAACGTTACGAATCTTTTTTCTTGGCGGTCTCTTACCGTTTTTGAGAAAAACGGAAAATAATTTCAATATCGAATTTTTCTTAATTTCTCATATGTTTAAGGTTTTCTAGCACATATTTTGTTAGGTATTCAATAATCAATAATGTTTTTGCTCTTTTCTGTTACTTTTTTAACCAATTCTATGCATAATAGAGGAAAATTTGTTAAAATAAATTTGTAAACAATCTGAAAATGTTAGATTATGGCTTTGTTCGGGTTCTTGTTATTACCGATTCTGAACCGTCCAAGAACTCTGCAGCGCATGCGCAAATGAAGTAATGTCTTCATATTTCCTTCTGCGCATACACATCACAGTTCTAGGACGGTTCAGAATCGGTAATAAGAGAAACCCGAAGTAAGTTTATGTCTTTCTGGCATTTAAAGCAACGTTGCCAATGTTAAACCTAAATTTAGCGTGTTTTTTTCGCTCATTCTGGAATTACGAAAGGCGGTCGCCAGAAGAACGGCTCCTTCCCATAACTGCTATTTTACCAACGAGATCTGACTATTTATACCCACGAAGTTGCACGAAAAAGTTTTGATTGCATTGGTTACAACTTCCATGCAGAGGGTGTTAATCTTTTGTTGTTATATTATTAGATTAACTAAGAAAAGATTAACCTCCTCCGCAAAGAAGTTAAAACCAATGCAATCAAAACTTTTCCGCGTAATTTTGTGGATATTGGTGTATATTTAATTATTGTTGATCTCATAATAGGTAATTTATTTAAATTCCGTAATCACCCGAAAAAATAGAAGATATGGCAACGTTGTAAATTTTCAAATTTCTAGATTAGGTCTAGAATAAATTTGTCTCTCTTATTACATAGGAGAGAGAAAGAAGGATATATCAAATGTCAAACTTCCATCTGGTCTCAATTTTCTTTGCTATTTTGTAAGAAAAGTGTTTTTCAGTAAAATGTTGGACACTTTTCTATCCCCAATCAAGTGTGGCTTTTAGATAAACTATAATATAATGAAAATATAGTGAAATTATTACTTTATAGGGCCGAAATAAAGAAAAATTCAATGTTGAAATAATTTTCCGTTTTTCTGAAAAACGGTAAGACAAACCAAACCAAACCAAACCAAGAAAAAAATAGATTCGTCATCTATGACCTCAAAATAGTGTGTATACCAATTTTGGTGAAAATCGGACGATTTCCAGTTTTCCCAATAATTACCACATTTTTTATTATTTTACAGGTAACACCTAACAATTTCATAATAATGATTATTTTTTTTACAGATGGATGTAAGAAGATAGTTTTTATTTTTATTGTTTCAGTGATCCAGGGGGGGGGGGCAAATGCCCCCTCTTGCCCCCCCCTGTCCGGCGCCCATGGCTAGGGCATTATTGTTATATTTTGAAGAATTTTTGTATTAAATTCCTTTTAGATTTGTCTATCCTAGGTTATTTAATATTAAGATTATACTATAGTTAAGTACTGAAACATTCGATAAATTAAACTGATTTTTATATACTATATATACTATATATATTTTTTTAATTATATTTCCTTCATTATTATTTTTTTCCAACTTACATAAGTCAATACATTTTTTAATTTTTATTTTATTTCCTTCATTATTATGTTTTCCAAGTTTTGTATTAAATTCCTTTTAGATTTGTGTATCATACGTTATTTAATATTAAGATTATACTATAGTTAAGTACTGAAACGTTCGATAAATTAAACTGATTTTTATATACAGAGATAAATAAAATCGGCTAAGCATTATTGTTATATTGAAATTACTGGAAAATTCTGATCTATCAATTGTGGCACTACACTATTTTACACCGAGTTCTAGCGGCCGTACCGCTTCTAGTCACTGATTTGTTTTGATATATAACGAGCATACCACGTCGGCCCACCAGTTCCAAATAATAAAATTACAGAAAATCTACTAGACATTACGAACGCATTTATTAAAGTCAAGCACGACGGCATTGCCTCTATAGTCCCAATGCATGTGTGAGCAAAAGCGGAACATGCAGTCCGCAACATAAAAGAAATCTAGTAGTGGGAACTATCGAATGAATACTATCAAAACATTCGATAGTTGCAATTCATTCGAATAATTCGATAGTTAGTAAGAAAACATTCGTTGAAAACTATTCGAATAAAAATTATCGAATAGATCCGTCATCTGCCTTGAAATATTGTATTCTAGTAATTCGGCAGCAAAAACCATTCATTTATAAAATTCATTCATTTATAAAATTCATTCATTTATGAAATTCATTTATTCGTCAGGATCGATTATAATAAAATATTAACTGAATTTTAGTTGTCGCCCGGCGACGTAGGTTTTTCCGAGAAAGCGGTCGGTGGCAATGCTATGAAAGAAGCCGGCATCTTTGATTTTTGCGGAGTCATATATAGATAAGGACACATTATTTTTTTTATTGAGGTGCTAGTATTTACACAGAAAATACATTATGAAGGGCGCTGTTGCCATATTTTTGTATTAGTTGATATTAGCAAAGAATATTATTGTTTGGCTTTAGTTAGTTAGGGATAGTATGTCTATATATTCTGCATTTTTTTATTAATATTCTGTTGTTACACTGCAATAATACTTGTTATTTTGGATGTAGGAAAATTATTTTTAATGTTTTGTTATTATTTTAACGTTGGTTTATTAAATAATAATAATTACAGAACTAATTTGTTATATTAACAACAAATTTTAAAATCATGAAATATAAACATTTATTAATTTTCTAAGCAAGCGGTATAATGGAAGGAAAATATAAATAAAAAATTAGAAATCAAAATTATTTATATTAGGTGCTTTATATTACTATTATTTAAAAATTATATTTACTTTTACTGGCATTTACTTTAAAAAATAAATGAAATATTTCTTCAAAAAACTACATGTAAGAGAATTAGCATAAACAAAATACAAACATCGTTAACTTTTTTTTAAATTGACACGTGTAAAATTTTCATTTTAATTTTCTCACCCCATAGTTTGAGTTCGATAACCATTTATTTAACCACATTACTTAAATATAATTATTAAGTTCCAACTAATTCATAGGTATTATTAAAACATCTAAAATACAAATATGTATTTTTAAAATTAAGTTCATCTCATCTCTCTTAAAAATTGCTACTTCTCAAAATTTCCCATTAAAAAATAGACCATATACCATATAAAATGAAATAATTGAAAGATCGGACTACGGAAAACCACACAAATTATCGGAAACATTTTGACCACCTGCACATGCACACAATCGTCAATAAATAAAATTAAAAAATAACTACTATTTTAGTATTTTAACAATTTTAATAAACGCAAAAATAGCACAGTATTTATACGGCGAAGTTATAAAAATTTGGAAGAACCAATAATGCACTGACGCATACAAAATTCAAACGAATACTAAATTTCATTTATCAAAAGCATTCGATAGTCGTGGCTCAACGATAACCATTTAGTCGCACGGCGAGGTTGTCATATATGCTTTAGTTTACAAATGAATGAATGATTTTATTCGAATAAAACCATTCGATAGTTGAAATCATTCATTCATTAACCATTCGATAGTCTAATTCATTCGATAGTTCCCATCGCTAAGAAATACTGCTATACCTAGTGAAATTATTAAAGATCATGTGGAAATGGGATCTATTATTTATACGGACGACTGAAAGCTAAAATAAAGTGTATTGGTGTATTGTGGTAAATGATTACAATTTTCTGTAACATCAGTTTTCAAACAAATTTTGTAAATATTTCATAAAATAAATAAAGAACTAATTTTACGGGCGTATTTGCCTATATATAAATGGCGTGTATAAACAACTATCATACTCGTGCCTATTTAGGCTGATCTCGTTAGCCGGCGCACTCCATTCAATTTCTTTTTGTTGCATGGATTCGTGCGTTCATTGTATTGTATGATTAATAACTTGTTGCATTATGTTACACCGAAAAAAATGCTTTAGGTGTATTCAATCACGCTGAGATGTTCTGCTTGTTACTAAAAATATAATGCCAAGAATGATTTAGTTGCGATTAACTGGTTTGATACGAGTATATTCCGTATATGTTTTTTAATAACAGTCTAATTAATTATAGCGAATCCGGACGACAAGCGGAGAGAATGGGTGTTAGGTAATAGCTTTACGATAACCACCCAAGACTGTGCAGTTTTGTTTCTAAAATTTGTTATGTTCAAAATATTACTACAGGTAAAATAAATGTTTTCTTAATATATTCAATGCTCCTGAAAAGACTTGATATAGGTCATAAAGACATTCAATGTATTGAGAAGTTATACTGGAAACAAACAGCACAAATAAAATTGTCCAATACTATGTCCAATCCCATACAAGTTAGAAGAGGGGTGCGACAGGGTTGCGTGCTGTCTCCACTCCTATTTAATTTATACTCAGAAGCTATTTTCCAAGAGGCCCTGGAGGACGTGGAAATGGGTGTCAAAGTTAATGGAGTGTGGATTATTAATATCCGCTACGCCGATGATACGGTCATAATTTCAGACAATATACACGACCTACAACAACTGGTCAACAAGGTAGGATAACAGAGCAAAGCAATAGGTTTAAACATAAACATCAAGAAAACCAAATTTATGATAATATCCAGAAATCCAGATGTGTTTAGAAACTCCATCCTAACATTTAACACAAGGACCATATAATGAGTAGATAAATTTAAGTATCTGGGCATCTGGGTCTCCGAAGTTTGGACATCAGAAAAGGAAATTAAATGTCGCATCGAACAAGCTCGACAGGCATTCTTGAGGTTTCGAAAAGTACTTGTCTGTTCTGATTTTGACCTTAACCTTAGATTAAGATTCGTCAAGTGTTATGTGTGGTCGGTGCTCCTTTATGGTATGGAAGGTTGGATATTGAAAGCAGCTACCATCAACAAATTGTGGCTATACCGCAGAATCCTGTAGATACCTTGGACGGCTAGGTTGATAATTGAAGAGGTTCTCAGACGGGTTGACAGATAGCGTGAATTGCTTGAATTGATTAAAAAGAAAAAAACCGCATATCTGGGGTACATAATGCAAAACCGCAAATATCAATTCTTGCATCTGTTGATCGAAGGCAAGATCGAAGGCCGGAGGGGTATCGGAAGGAAGAAAATGTCTTAGCTGAGGAATATTGGACAGTGGACAGGGCTACACAATGTACAGTCGTTAATACACACCGCCTGGAACAGAGAAGCAATAATAAATGTTATCGCAAACATTTATTAATGGATCTGCACTAGAAGAAGAAGAAGAATATATTCAACTTGTACTTGTATATCTTAAACATGTGTTTTCTTCTATTGTAGTTATACTTCTGTATTAAAATGGTTTCCTTTTTTCTTTGTTCTGGCCAATGTGATTCAGGCATGCCATTTGCGAAACGGTTACAGTAATCCCGACTTTATATTCGATGAGAGAGTTATTTATTGCCTTTAAAACAAGAGATTAAAATTGAAACTCTTGTCCTCAAGGCGTTGTATAATTCCCGATGCATAAAATAAGTAGCAGCCTTTAGGACCATCTTGAGTTTTAAAATTAGGCATTATTTTCATATGGTTAATGTCGGGTGGCAACCGACCTCCACCTCTTTGCTTGTAAAAAATTACTTTAGAGAATAGAAGAATCTATCTGTCCAAAGTATTTCACTTTTGACCCAAAATTAATATGCAAAGAAGTTCTTGCTACAAGAACAATAGTATTTTTGACCCATGCAAAAATTCTTGATTGAAAAGGGACATTTCTTGATTAAAGAGACACTTTTCTTAAACCAATAGCGAAAACCATTGACTCAAGTAAAATTTATTTGGATCTAAGAGAAGTCTATACTTCATATACAGGCATATACAGGCATATTACGAGGTATATTATTTTCTGATAAATTTAGGTTTTTCTAGTCTGTAGTAAGTAAAGTGATATTATTTTCCTCGATAGTAGGTAGTTATTTCTGCTTCTTCACTCCTTCGTATTTTTTGGGGTGGTTCATCACTCTACAAATTGCAAAAAATGTTACATCACGATTAATCAAAGTAAAGCAAACAAATTATTAAAATTATAAGCTTTGGTCACATTTTCAATTTTTTAATACAACGACATGAAATTCTAAAAATTTTTGTAATTATTTGCATAAAAAAATCGATACATATATTCTTAATCTATCTATAGTCACGCATGCATTATCTAAACAGGTGCATTAGGAAAATGTCTCTTACCTTCAAATATAGCAAATAAATGCTCTAATTTCCATTTTTTCAGAAACTCCTTTAAAGAATCCATATATCCTAAAATTTGTCCATAAAAAATGACAAATGCATGTTAATAACGATTACTAATTTGTTATACGATATGCGTTTAAAAATCAAATTATGCAAAATTCCAAGTGGAAAATTCCAAGCAACAAAACCCGTGCGTACTATGATGTGCGACCTATGAAATGCGACGTGAGACTGATTGGACTGCCGACTGATTGTATATACCGTCCTTTGTCATCGTCGTTGCGTGTCGTTATTATTTTTCATCAAAAGAGTATTTAGCTATTGGAAAAATGACCATGTTTCTTGAATGAAGTACTTTGAAGCGTATTTTTGTTATTATCTTAAAACAAAGTAACTTGCACTTGGTTGAATGAAAATAGATTCAAGAAATTATAAATTATTGAAAAATTCATTTTCGAATTTTTCAAGAGAACAAGATTTCTTGAGTTAAGAGAGTTCTTCTTCAGTCAGAATATTTTCTTTTACGGTGAAATAAATTCTCTTGCCACTAAATTTTTCTTTTCAAGAACGATGACGACTTTAGTTCAAGCCTATCTTTTTTATCAGTGTAGTCATCTCGGCGCACTCAGTGATGAGGTGTTCTGGTGTTCCCCATTTTCACCACAGAATCTGCATTTGACATTATTTGTCAGCTCCAATCTACTTAGGTGTTCGTTGAAGAGACATTGTCCTGTTAGAAGCCCCGTGACAATCCAAAGATTGTTCTTACTTAAATCAAGAAAAAATAAAATGTTTTCTTTGTGTATATAACATAATTTAATCATAATTTTTATCAAATTACTCTCAATTCTGATTTTCGTTGCTACCGGGACTACTGGCGTTATACGTTCGCGATTTTTCCGCAACGCGGCCCTCATCAGTCACTAACTGCGTTCGATATTTTATGTAAATCTCGTTTAATTTCGAAATAATACGCGCAATTTGGGCCGTTTAATGTAGCAAGACGTCGTAGTCGTCGTTGTGCGGCCAGTGCAGCGTTACGGAATCGTCACGGCTTGTTGATTGCTGTTTTATCAGGTCATCGATATCGGATCCGTAAGATAGGCCGTCGATTATCGTAACGCATTGTTTCGGTTTCATTTCGTTCGTAAATCGTTCTTTTCATTAATGCAATTTATTATAAAATCCTTGCAATAGACAGTTTTAAGATAAGTAAATACACAAGTGCTGATTTTATCCATTAAGGCATAAGGTTGATTTTCTTCAAATTCGCTCTCAGAAAATCAATTATTTCTGTTGATGCATCAAAAAAAGAACATGAAAATAAATATATAAATAAAGAAAAATGTTTGTTTGCTGTGTTTTCTGTTTTTCTTCGAGAATTCTTGGAAAATGCGTATTGTTCACAGCAGAGAATTGAAATGTGCTTAGTTCACACACAATTTGTCTTTATAATTCGGGTTCAATCTGGTTATGCTAATTAACTTGCTGCTCTAGCAGCCGTGTAATACCGGATCTATAGTGAAAGATTTTTGAATATACTTCACTATTCCCTTGCATCTCAGAAAGTTTCTTGGGATAAATATGTTGTATATCTTGTCTAACAATACTTTGTGACTGACCAATACTTTATTACTGACAAATGAATCTGCAGCTTGATGGTCTTTAAACGGTACGCTTAATCTGTTTCATCAACAAAGGTTGATTTTGTTAACATCTTTTTAGTTTTAAATCGAAGATTTCTTTAGCAATTTTGAAGCTGCTATTTCAGGATTTCTCCGTAGATTCGATGTACACGTTGAATGGATATTTGTCTGCTGCTTTATGATTGTGTTTGACTTTGGAATTCTTCATTTACTCCTATATCACTGGTAGGTTTATTGTCGTTTCCTTCATTTGAGGTTTTGAGTGCTAAAGTAATTAGAGTGGTTTTTAGAAGTTATTTCTTTCTGTTTTATTATCCTCTTGAGTTAAATATGTCGCGCTTCCTTTACATCAATAAGATACATTGTTGTTTTTTACATTAAATGTAATTTACATCTTTGTTTTTCCTTGGAGGGGGTGTCCGCTGCCTCTTAAGGATTCATGTTGCCAGGGTACTGTACCCTATACTGGGTGACAATTTGAAAACGAACAGTATTAAACCTAACTGCGTTACCTAACTACTAACTAAATTAATCTGAAAAATATATTCTATAGATAATGGATTATGATTTAAGAGTTATTAAGAAGAAGATGGTCTTGACTTACCAGTTGGGATTAACACAAATGTTATCTAGTTTGTAGTTAGTTCACCTGTCGACAATTTGTGCGAAAGTACTCCATAATATTGTATGCACCACTAAAGAAGAAGAAAAACATTGTGAAGCATAGTACAATTGTCAAAGTCTATAGGCTATATGCTATTGAAACCTGTGTAGCTGCCAGGTAGAACAGCATCACACTGGTAAAGAATAAACATATTTTCGAATATTCAAGTTGCTCGCGCTCTGAACACTCTTAAAACAACGAAATACACGCCCGTGACAAGTCCTAGCTGTAAAAAGTTACTCACTGCGAAAAATAAATAAAGTGTTCTTGATATACGTGCGTCATTCTTGAGACCAGAACTATCAGATGGCATTTTTAAAAACTGACCAGCGATAAGGTCTGCGAATGTGCAAGGGAATGGATTGGACAACAATGGAATGATAGTCCAGGAATCGAATACAGCAAGAATGTTTTAACGGGACCATCCAAACTCAGAACCAGAGAAATTCTGATAACCTGCCGAAATGTCACGAACGTTTTCACTGCAGTTGATTTCACTAAGATTGCATATGCAGAAGAGGGATGTGTGGAAAAGGTCGATTCGGAGGTCTTCAAAGAACGTAAAGAAACTTTGGAGCTACACATTATATGTTATCTGAAGCGCTTGGAACAGGAATAGGTTTGGGATCATCAACAGATAAAATCAATATAGCGTGTTTATTACTATAGATAGAGGCAGCATATATATATATATATATATATATCATCGCTGAAACAGAAACCTTCAAAAAAAGGTGCCCTTTTATTAAAGATGGTAGATAATGATTCAGTATTGAAACAAAAAGAATTTCCGATTTCTATTGCAGCTCACATTTGATAATGATCAAACACCCCATCTGACCAGAACGTTGTGTGAACTAAATAGATAAAGACTATGGAAGTCCAAAGATCTCTTAATGCCAATCTATGTATCTGTTTTAGTCCTGATACACATGTATTTTGCAGTAACAATATAAATATTTTTTATCCAATGTTATGTACTTATTTATTATTAAGATCTTAATTAATTTAATTCACTAATGACTATCTCATTATTGATATTATCTTTAATCAATAGCAAAATAAACACTAATCCACCACAATACACCAAAACACTTTATTTTTGCACTGGACGCGCGTTTCGCTAATTAAGTTAGCATCATCAGCAGATAATTAAAACTCAAAAAAAGAAAAAGTTGCCAAAGGTTCCAATCCCCAACTGTAATTTTTAATCAATATTATATATTTCAGGTCTTCAATTTCCTAATATTTAACTAAAGAATGTCCAATAGAAAAGTCCTATATAACGATAAGAATATAATACGTAGTTACAGATGGATATATCAAGATTCTATTTTCAAATTGAATTATTTACAGAGACATCGTCGACTTGGGAAGTCCAACACCGGAGCAAAAGAAACAGCAAACAGGTCTTAATTGAATAAACGTTCGCTCTTGTATTTACATATTCGATATGTTTGACGCCGCAAACATCAGATGTATCGCGTCCAGCTTTCGCCTTCTTCGCTTTTAATTACCGCGGGCCAAACGAGGCGATGAGCATTAAACAGTTTCTGTTTCACGACGGCAGGCAGGCAGCATCAATCGCTAACGGGCACTAGCGCCCTCAGCGACTGACGACTGACTTCGGCCAGCTCGAGAGCGAATAAGATTACTGACAGGACGGAAAGGTGTCGGACGGTACCATTCTTGCACGGCTCCTCTAATGAGTTCTGCCCGTGCCGATAGCGCCATCTACATCTCGTTCGGACAGCTGTTGTGTGTTGTAGGGCGGCGATAGAGGTACGAGAGGGGCGGCGCGCGAAATGAACATTTAATCGAGATTAGAAGAGCTCGCGTGTGGTGGCAACGGTCGCGGCTTACCTACAGCGACGAACAGGATGACTGTGAGGAAAACACACGCATGGAACGTAGGTTAAAACAAATCTATTTGAATATTCATTCACCGTGTTTACTTCTTTTTTACATGCATTTACTATGTCGTTAGAATTGCATTGTATACGGTTTTCGTTATTAATAATATATAATATAACATAGTTTATACTTTATTGCAAAATTTTCAGTTCGAGTAGACCTTGTAAATGTCCTTAATATAAAGATATTCGACTATAATGTAAATATGAATTGCATTGACAATATACTTGTAAAATATGTGTGTAATTTTGTATTCGTGCCTCTTATTGTTTTCCACTTACACACACCGGAAAAATCTAGGGATATCATTTTATTAGTTAAAAATAAATGTTTTGAATAAACAACCACATATTTGTAGGCCGATTCTTTCTACTTCGATTGAAACGAAGTAGTCACACTAGTTATTTCTAAATTTGGGATATTTGCAGAAGTGTTTGTGCATTTTTTGTCAAATGTATAAAAAGCACCTAGCATCAATTGTTCGAATTTAACCTGTACTGGCTATGTTTTTATCAATGACTAAAGAATCCAAGGACAAATAACACCCGAGAGCAAATTGTGACGATGACACCAAACAGTGCCGTGGCACATATTTTTCTTAACCTAGCTGTTTGAAGCAATATTTATATTTTTTAATAATTGTTTTGACTACGCCTATGGTGTATCATCCTAATTAATTACGAAAAAAACGTATTAAAATGTTAACAAAAGGTACAAAACTAGTATCGACGTATAGCACATATCAAGTACATATAGATGTTAATTGAAATTGAAGAATAATTATCGAATTCAATAAGAAAACGCTAAAAAGTTGGAGTGGATTGTTTATTTGCCTATGAAACGCAACTCCTGGCTCTTTCTTATCGCTGCTGCTTTTACACTTGAAAGCTGAACAACTAATCACCATTGTAATAAAGTTTATACAAAGTTTACTACACACAAACTATTAAAAATCGCTAAAATTGTCGCTGGTGACCAAATGATAACTCATTGTTTGCTACCAAAACAAAAAAAAAGGTCACAAATTCTCCTGCAGCCCATATAGGGGCGTTACATGTCCTTATATTCTTTAGTCATTGGTTTTTATGATAACTGGCCAGAATTCATTCAAATAACTCTGTTTAGTATTAAACGACATTATGGAGCGTAGACATCTTAACAAAGACGAAATGCTAAGGGCCATGGGTATGCTCAAAACTGGACTGCGCCAAATCGACGTAGCTAGAGCATTAAATACAACGCAAAGTGTAATATCGCGATTAAGTGCACACTACCGTGAAAGTGGTGATGATGCTGAGAGGTACACAGGGCGACATCGCATTACTACCCCTCAGCAAGATCATTTTTTACAATTAAATGCTCGACGCCGACCTTTGACGCCGACCGACTCTTACAGCACCAGAGTTTAATTCTCCAGGAAACACATAATGTAACCGTTAGTCCTAACACTGTTCGCAATAGATTAAGAGAGGGCAACTTAAGAAGCAGACGCCCCTGGAGAGCTCAACCCTTAACGAGAGGAAATCGAGAGGTACGATATTTGTGGGCTCAAGATCATGTTCAGTGGTCGAATGAACAATGGGCCAATGTTCTCTTCACGGATGAGTCACGCTTTGGAATTCATCCGGATTCGAGAAGGCTTAGGGTATGGAGAGAAACCGGGAAATCTTATTCGGTTGGATCATGTTCAGGAAGTTCACCCTTATCAAGGTGGAACAGTTATGGTCTGGGGAGGAGTCCAGTTAGGCCGAAAAACCGATCTCGTTTTTCTTGAAAGGTTTCTAACAGGAATCACATATCGTGATTTAATTCTTGAGCCTGTCGTGTTACCATATGCCAATGATATTGGGAGAAACTTCATTCTCATGCATGACAATGCACGGCCTCATACAGCCAGAGTGGTAAGTGAGTTTATCAAGGCTCATCAATTAAACATCTTACCCTGGCCGGCACAATCTCCTGACCTCAACCCCATCGAGCACGTATGGGACGCGGTCCAAAGAAGAATTTTGAGAATGGGTATGCCTCGTGAAACTCGTAGGGATCTGGTTCGGGCCGTGAATGCAGCGTGGCAGGCTGAACCTCAAGAAGAGATCGACAACCTGATCAGGAGCATGGAGAGACGATGTAGGGCTGTAATGAACAGTAGAGGAGGCTATACCCTTTATTAAGTAAAAATGGTTTTATCTTTTTTTCTTTTAATTCACAGTTTAGAATAAAAAAAATGTGTGTATTTTTTTGAGTTCAATAAAAATCAAGGTAAATTTGAAAAATTCGGTAAATTTTCGCATTTTTATTTCCAATACCATTTGTTTATTTTAATTTTATTTTATTAGAAATGCAAATAATAAAATTACTGACGATAGCTGGATAAAATTGTAATATCCCTAGACTTTTCGGGTGTGTGTATTTGAGATAAGAGACCAGAATTTCATTACTTTTTGACCTTTTTCCTATTCTTATTGGCGATACTTTAATATTGGCCAACTTGGCAACTTGTATCAGTTAAGGGAATAATCATATTTGAGTAAGCCAATTTGATGTAAACCCAAGGGAATAGTTCACGCATACGTCGACCTACACATGTTCCTATAATAAACATTATTAATAAGAACAATTAAAATCAGGTCGACGTAACGTGATGTTTCAAAGCGAAGTTCGTTGCGTGGAAATAAACAAAAAATTCTTTGATGAGGCACCTGCCGACGATTGCGACGAGCAGAGAAATATAATAAAAGAGAAGTATGCTAAAGATAAGTCGGTACATAGTGAACCGCATCTATGGTCAATAGTCAGTTGATAAGTCAATCAGTGAATAAGTGAGTCAGCCAATCAGCCACCATGTTTCTGTAAGAATTCTGCATACTCTAATCTAATCATGGCATTTTCCAAAATTGTCTCCAATATTTATTTATACTGTATATTTCTACCCAATAAATGGATCCTGTAATGGTTGTTTTGATATGAAGAGAGAACCTGGACTTAAGCGAACCTAGCAAGTACTCCCAAAAAAGCTAGGTAGCGACATGTAGTCTGACAGGTGCACGGGTAAAGAAAGATGATAGAATGTAAGAAGATAACGAGAATGTTTAGAAGGGGGATTAATCACCGCGACTTTACAGATCTATTGTGTGTCCCCCTTTCTTGATTATAACGAGTTATAACTTATCTTACAGTCTCAGGGCTTTGAAAAAAAAACAGTATCTGAGATGGCTTCACAGAGGCTAGTTCTCCATCTCTGATATCAGTTGTACTAAAGTTTATGGCATGAATGGTTGTCGTATCGGCGCAGTAATGATGTGTTCTGGTGTTTCCCCATTTTCCCCGCAGAATCTGCATTTATTAGAACCTGCACTGTTAAAAATGCCGTGACAATTCGAAGGTTTTTCTTACTTAGATTTCTACCTGAAGGATGCTGGGGTAGGTGTCCATTGGTTCTGAGTATTTAGTTTTCGGCCCAAATACTCCTATCCCTGTTCCTGCTTTGGTTTTAGAAGCATCAGTATACCACGTTATGGTATGCTCTTTTACCTGCCGAGCAAACGTTTCTCTCTTCCAAACCGTTTTATGGTTCAATGTTACAGTGAGAAGTTTCTCAAAGTTGAGCAATCTTGGTTAGTTATTCTCTGAGAGTTGGAGGAGTGGAATTTGCCTTCAAAGCCCCTGACCTGACAATTTTTCCAGTGGAAAATGGAAATGTCCTCCCAGTGGCAATGGAATACGCATAGGTAGAGGAAGTGAATGTTACCCTCCCTGTAGCAACAAAGTTCGCACAAGTAGAGGAGGAGGATGTTGCCCTCTCTGTTGCAAGTAATTTGGCCGCAGCTTGTCACATTTGTGAGACTTCTCCTCTCTCTAGTGTAAACTCACACATTTTGCAGTTTTACGTCCTGAAATTATTAAATTAAAACAGCAGTTCCGAAATTAGTATTATTTCTATTTAAATTATTTTTTAGTAATATTAACATCAAAGAAACGTTTGGAAAAATTAACAAAACAATATACGATTAATTATATGAATAAAAGAAACAAACTTAATCATTTGGAGTCTCGAAATTTAGAACCCCACCCACGTCTTGTCAGACAATGTCAATCTTTGTCAACCTCCCTTTTCCTTAACCTGTTATGTAATTTATGGATGGCCCCTAAAGAAATTATGTGATTAGAATATAATCAATAGAATTACTGTATTTTAACAATTTCATTTTGATAATTATATATTTCATTTCTATTCTTCTTTTGATCATATATTTGTCCTAAAAACTTTTGAGTGTTGCCTCACGGACCAAATGCTTTTAACTAAACCTTTATATCTTTTAATCAAATTAGTTATAACTCGAGAAAAAATGAATTAAAAATCCATCAAATAATTACAGGTGTCAAACAACGGGAATATGTAAATACGATCCACAACATGTATTCAATTAAGTCCGTTAGATAAAAAATTAAAACGATTCATTGTCCCGCAGAGACTCCCACGTTGCTAATAGAGCGAGACAGGCGTAGACAGGAGCAAATAAGTGTCGATAACTTTTTAAACAAAAATCGATATTGATCTTAGTTGACCATACGTACATATAAAAGCAGTTTATTTATGTGAATTCAGAAATTTAATTCTATAATTAATATTCTCACCGGCGCGAAAAACCACCTTATAATTTTCATGTATTTTAAAGTTTTATATTATATTGTGTTTTGGTTTGGTTGTGACCCAAAATCGGTCCACTACATTTTGGGTATTTTTAAACAATTTCTAGCTAAATTATTTGACTTTTTAGTATGTCTTTCTAAATTAAAAATGACAGTTCCCATCTGTCAATTATACGAGGGAAAACAAAATGTTGATATTTTGGTGAAAGTTTTTGACATCCTGGTCCCCAACAAAACAATAAGTAGTAATAATAATCTAGGTGTATCTTTTCTCGATAGTTTGTTTTTTGATTCATGTCATTAACAATGTTTCTTTTGGAGACCAAACCAAAAAAACTCAAAAATACATGAAAATTTTAAGGTTGTGACGCCTATTAAGCCTATTCTTTGTGTTTTTTTTTTGCTTCCGGCGACGGAAAGAGATATATTTCCGAAACGGTTAAGCATTGTCCGTTAGGCAAATTTCTTTTTTAGTATATAGACCACTGCTGGATTAATGCAGCAGTGTTTACAAAAAATATTTTATTTTATAGATTTTCTTGCAGTGGCGAAAAGACTTCCATAGGACTTTTTGGAGAAATGAATCCGCCACATAGGTATAGACATTTTTTAAAAATCATAACATTATTTTCTGTTGTGCAGTTACTCTAGCAGATATGATTTAAAGTCCAAAAGTTGATCTCTACCATGATCAATTAAAGCAGCAATAGCCGATACTTCAGTACTTAAAACTATCTACTAGAGTAAACGTCAGAAAACCTATCAAATTGTTATAAATAGGTATAATATGACTTTTCAATGACAGTGACCTTACAAAAACAGTAAACACTATTTTATAAGTGTGTTGATGAGGACTCAAATTCAATGCTAAAATTGCTGTAAATTGTTACTGTCTTATTTAAAAGCGAATATCTCCAATAAGAATAAAGATATTGAGATGAATCGAAAAGCAAGCTATCGAGAAAAGATGTACCTAGACGATAAAATGATTATTAAATTCCTTGTATTGCTAACATATTCCACAGGGTGTTTAAAACTTTCACCTAAATATCAACATTTTGTTTTCCTCCGTATAATTAATTGACAATGGAAACTTTCATTTTTAATTTAGAAAGAGACACTAAAAATCCAAATAATTTAGCTACAAATTGCTTAAAAAATCATCAAAATCGGCCCACTAGAACAAAATAAATTAAACTTTAAAATACATCAAAATTTTAAGGTGCCCGTTTTCTATGCCGGCCGGTGAGTGTATTACTATATATACTGCCATTACTCGCTGACGAGTATTCGACACGCATCAAAAGATGGTCACGCAAGGCGTTTTCTTTCATGAGCTTTTCTGTGACTGAAATGCCCGATACGTGATGTTATTTGCATACCGCACTCCGGACATTCAAAAATCTTATTGCTTTGTTGCCTCTTTACTTTTTGGTTGTCGCTATTAACTGAATTTACAATTCTTCTTCATTGAGTTCTATTGTGAACTGCTTCATCCCAATGATTCTGCATGTTAATCCCGGGATTTTGTAACCATGACTTCAATACTCTCGCAATTAGCTTTTTCAAGGACCGATACGTTTGAGACATGATGGAACCACCGGATTCTTAAGAGTTGTCTAAGGTGTCTCTGTTGCAACTTGTTTAATGCGTTCATGTGTCGGCGGTACGGCACCCAGGTTTCGCTCCCATATAATATGGTGGGGATTATAATTGTTTGGTACACTGCAAGTTTCGTTTTTGTACGCCATGATTGTAGAAAACCCTGTCTTTTAATTTCCAGAATGCTCTTAAGGCGCTGCTAATCCTGTGCTGAATTTCAGAGTCGATATTGGCCTTTTCCGAAATCAAACTGCCGAGGTAATTAAATTCCGCTACATATTCCAATAGTTCTTCTCCGATTTTTATAGCATTGTTATGATCTTCCTGGGGAGTGCACATGATTTTGGTTTTGTCAATGTTTAGCTTAAGGCCCAAAGCCTCGTATGCCCAGGTATATGTGTTCAACATTTCTTGTAATTGTTGTAACGTGTTTGCAAGTAGAGCGCAGTCATCAGCGTATTGAAGTTCTGTGATGAATGTTGTACGTGTTTTTGCCCTGAGTCTTTTTATGTTGAACAGACCGCCGTCATATCTGTATCTAATGCCCAGTCCTTTCTCCTGCAGTTTGCTGTCCACTATAATGGAGAGCGCTGCCATGAATATGTTAAATAGGAGAGGCGCTAAGACACATCCCTGCCTAACTCCTGTATTTCTTAGAAAGGGATCGCTCAGTGATCCATGATGTGAGTGTATTATGGTGTAGCAAGCAAAGGCTCATGCGTTCTCAAACTTCACCTGAAGAAGATCGTTTTTATATTATTTTTGATGTCGTATAAAAACGATGTCTTTAGGAATTGTTAAGGAGTTACGTATATTGTTGACTGGATTAGAGATATCAATATTGATGATACCAATAATATTCCACCCACTCTGCATCTGTAGGGAATGGCCGTTACCAACTTGAAAAGAATCGATTTATTGATGGGTGAGTAGTTGAAGAAATTAGGAAAAAATAACTAAAAGAAATAGTTAAACCAATTCCACTCTTAGAGAATCTTCGAAGGATTAGCAATTTGATAGTACTTAAAACTCTATTTGAGATGATAAAAATAACAAATCAGCTGGCTGTGACGCGATTCCGGCGGAAATCTATAAGTGTGCAAGTAAAGAACTTAATGGTCATCGTAAGGCTACCTCTAGTACCTCGGGACTTTTGCAACGCGAATATAGTTAATATATTTAAGAACAAAGGAAATGCATCAGATTGCGGAAACTACCGGCGAGTTTCACTACTGGTTATCGGAGAAAAAATTCTTACAAAAATTATGTCAAACCGCCTGCACCCACATATAGAAAAAATCCTCCCAGAATCGCAAACGGATTTTCGCACCAACCGCGGCACCGTCGATTCCATATTCTCCGTCCGCCAAATACAGGAAAAAGTAAAAGAGCAGCAGTGTAAACTTTATGTTGCTTTCATCGACCTAACAAAAGCCTTCGACTCTGTGAACAGAGATGCACTTTGGGCAATTATGAAAAAGTTCGGTTACCCAACAAATTTCTTGCAATGTGTAACAGCCTCCATAAGAACAACAAGTCAAGAGTGTCACCCATCATGGATCACTGAGTAATCCCTTCCTAACAAATACAGGAGTTAGGCAGGGAGGTGCCTTAGCGCCTCTTCTATTCGACAAATTTATTGTAGCGCTCTCCATCATAGTGGACAGTAAACTACAGGAAAGAGGATTGAGCATTAGATACAGATACGACGGCGGTCTGTTTAACATAAAAAGACTCAAGGCAAAAACACGTACAAAATTCATCACAGAACTCCAATACGCTGATCACTGCGCTCTAGTTGGAAAAACGATACAGCAATTACAAGAAATGCTGAACACATATACCTGGACATACGAGGCTTTGGACCTTAAGCTCAGTATCGATAAAACTATGTGCACTCCCTCGGAAAACCATAACAATGCTATAAAAATCGGAGAAGAACGATTGGAATATGTAGTGAAATTCAATTATCCCGGCAGTTTGATTTCGGAAAAGGCCAATATCGACTCCGAAATTCAGCATAGGATTAGCAGCGCCTCAAGAGCATTCTGGAAATTAAAAGACAGGGTTTTCTACAATCATGACTTGAGGACAAAGACGAAACTTGCAGTGTACCGAGCAATAATAATCCCCACCATGTTATATGGAAGCGAAACCTGAGGACCGTACCGTCGACACATGAACGCATTAAACAAGTTGCAACAGAGGCACCTTAGACCACTCTTTAGAATCAAATGGTTCCACCATGTCTCAAACGTATCGATCCTTGAAAAAGTTAACTGCGAGAGTATTGAACTCATTGTCACAAAATCCCGCTTAAGCTGGGCTGGTCACGTATGCAGAAAACCGCCTACCAATGGAGAAGAATTGTAAACTCAGTTAAAGCAGACAAAAACAAAACAACCAAAAAGTAAAGAGGCAACAAAGTAATGAGATTTTTGAATGTCCGGATTGCGGAAGAGAAATAAAATCGCGTATCGGGCTTTTCAGTCACAGAAAAGCGCATGAAAGAAAATGCCTTACGCGACCATCTTCTGATGCATCTTATATGTAGATTACAAACAGCAAAAATGTTATGTACTTTTTGTAATTTTGTGTTATTTTTAACATTTATTTAGGTATTAAATCAAAAAAAATCCCCTCTATCAAAATTGAATTTTCTATCAGAATACGAGTATATCACATTATTAGTGTACCAATTAGTTACATTATTGTCCATACTGTCATAAGAATTGTTGGTATGTAAAATTTTGTTCTATTACATGAGCCAACTATAATTTTTGAATGAAAGGAGTAGTAATTTACATTTTACTTCTTATCTTGTAGATTTGTTTATATTATAATAAATAATAAAATGAACCTGTGAATAAAAATATATTGATTTTTAATTAGCTTGAATAGGAAATAAAAAGTTTATTTGTTTTAAATGTATTGTTGACTCTATTTACCATTAGACATTTTAGTAGATATAGATAATCTTGATAGTTAAACTATGATGTATTAGCAATACCAGTTTTAAAACAGACATATAAAACATAAAATCGTTAAATAAGTCTCATTTAATGATATTTTAACAAACAAATAAGCCAATCCCTTGGCTCCCATAACGAATGGCTGAATAAATTCGAAAAATATTTAATGGCCGTCTACATGCAATAGTAATAACAATAATTTCATAAAAGTGCTTGTCTTCACGCACGCGAGATTTTAATACATAATTCAATGCTGTAATGACAGTTTTGTTAATATAACGTAAATTTTATAAGAATAATAAAGTAAATGTAATAATTTTCAAATAAACTAAAAAATCTTTGTGGGGCGTTCATATATTTCTTATTTGGAATCTTTGTATGGTGGACAGTTAGGTGTGCGCCTACTTAAATATATGGTTAGTGAAAAGTAGAAAAACTGTATGAATGAATATTATGTGTTCTCTTGCTTTTGGGAGGATGAAAACTCTGAAGACGGAATTTCGTATAATTATTTTATTTACTACGTGCAAACATTAAGCCACGATATCAAGAAAAGCAATGAGAATCTACCCTGAGTAGATCTGTTCTTACTAGAACTGTTCTTACTAGAACTGTTCATGGCTGAAAGTCGTAACTTCTATGAGAACTGAATTTTTGGTTGATAAGTTCTTGCCACGCTACACTACTTCTCTCTCAGGTCGATGAATAGCTGAGTGGAAAGACTAATGGAAAGGTCTGTTGTTTATCGCAACACGTCTTTTTACTTGAAAAGCACCAGTTATAATAATTATTTCCATTTTAATCAGTTTCAAAGAGATCGGGTCCTTTTTATTTATAATCGCAGGCATTCTCAGTGGACATCCTCATGCTTGACTGCACGAAGCCAGAAGTTCTTTTAGATTCAAAACTAAATCATTGTCTACCACATTCAAAGTAATTCCAGTCTTGCTGTAAGTTTTCTTGCCAGTTCCTGCACTTTTAAATAGATGCATTTTCTACAAAGAAAATATTTAAATAAATAGCTTTTTTGGATAATTTAATGCAAATAAAAAAGTAATATCTGTCTGATGAAAATTTTTAATTTTAATATACAGGTACCAAATACGATTAGATTTTTACAAATTGTAAGTTTTGGGTTCGTTGAAGGACTATTAGAGCTACAATTTGAAAATAATTTTACAAGATACAGAGTGTCCCAAATAAGTAGTTTAATATAATAATAGTTTGAAATATTTTCAATCGTATGAATCAATTCGATTGAATTGTTCAATTATATGAAAGAGCCGTAAAAATGTTAAGGCTTCATTTCTCCAAGGGTATCAAAGTTTTTAATACTAAATATTTACTGAAGATTATTTATTCATCAGATATTGTGTTGCAATAATAAAAATTATACTATCTTATACAGAGTATCCAAAAATTTATATTAAATCATTACTAGCTTTAAACGGCAATACCTTGTTTGATTTAATTGGAATACTCTGTATATTTTATTATATAATTAGGTATATATTTATTATATATTATTATTATATCTATCAAACTGTATTATACCATTTTTTACCTATCTCTTCAAGATTTCGTAAAAAATGCATTTTCTTATAATTTAGATATTTACTATTACATATTACTATTTATTACATTTATAACTATACCTATGGAATATTGACATTTTCCTGGGCTGATGGGCAGATGGACCACAGAAATTACAGCATGGTACCCACGAGGAATTAAGAGATCTAGAAAGAAGGAAGAACCAAACCTGAGATGGAAAAAGAAAATGTAAATAAAAAGCGCGAAAATAATTCTAGATCTAAACTTTGCTCTAGTCTTGCACTTGTTGGTTTTGGTCTTGCAAGTCTAATGCTAGTCTTGGCCTTTGGCAAAAGAGGGCTTGAGCAAAACTGCAATACCAAGGCGAGCCTCGCTCATCACTAAATATAACCAGCCTAAAAATCTACAGTTTCAATACGGAAATTTCTCCAAAATAATCCTATATGGGTATTACGCCACTGCAAGCAAATCTACAAAATAAACTCAGATGGACTCAGATGGACTCAAATGGACTAGAATATTTATAAAGAACATAGAGTGTTGGATAAATAGAGAATATGGAGAAATGAGCTATGCCATGAGTCAATTCCGTTCTGGCCACGGTGGTTTCAGGTATTACCTACATAAAATAAAGTTAGCTGATAGCCCGAGATGTCTCTATGACGACTCCGATGCTGATACGGTGGAGCATACTGTAACGTTTTTAGTTCGTTACATGTGTTTTTTTATATATAATATATGAGGTCTGGCCTATCATCACCGGATTCCCTCTCGTTCAGGCCGGATAGTTATTTGGCACGCTTGGCGTAATTTTTACGTTCCCTAGTCGCCAACCCTGCTATCGTTTCACTGTTCTGTGGAGGCGCGCGCTGTCAAGATCCTTGTCATATGTCAAGGCGCCTCTCTGCGTTTTAACCTCACTTTGTTTTTGGCCATGGTTGCAAATCCTGCTTTTAGAAATGGCAATTTAAATCTTGCTGCAAAATCTGAATCAGCTGCCATTTCGAAGCAACAGGTAAAGATGAGATATTATCTTTATTAGATTCGTTATTATTATTGAATATTTTTAGGGTAGAGTTTTGGATTGACCCACCTTAACTCGTATTTGTATTTTGCTGGCACATTGATGTTCTTTTGCTTTTGTCCTCCTGAATGTTACATGGAAGAAAGAACAGTTTCTTTGTTTATTATTGAGCCCTCGGAAGTAATTCGAGGTAGGTTTATTTTGTTTATTAGACCTTGTTTGGTTTTGAACAAGAGTTTCATATTTTTAGGGTCCAAGTTACGGACTATTTACAAGGTACGGGCATTATCCAAGGTCCTAGTAGTATCCAAGGTACGGGTAGTGTTCCCCTGTACCGTTGTCTTATGGACGGACTGTGTCCAAGGTTATGGTTCAAGTTACGGACATTATCCAAGGTCCTAGTAGTGTTCCAAGGTACGGGTAGTGTCCCCATATTGCTACAGTATGGATACAGTGTAAGCCCCATGTTGCTTCGCTCCCATTTCTAAGCCTAGTCAGTAGCTGCGGCTGTATTGATTCATGGTGTCCTCACTCTGGCCCCTTTTGTTGTTTTGGCCAACAGGATCGCCGACAGACAGTACAGAGATGCTAGACCACCTCACGCTGCTACTGTTTGACGCAAGGTTACATAAAGAACAGCTAAGTGTAGATTTAAGTTCTAGTTTTACATTTAACATCTAAAACATTTTCAGTCTTAAACAATAATGTATATCTTAAGTAATATCGTACTATGTATCGTAATATGGACTATGTTTAGTGGTTAGATTGTTAAGAACATTCATGTCGATTTAATATTAAAATATGATTTAGATCTTAGGTTTCATTACATTACGTCTTGTAATGGTATTGTTTTCATAGATATTTAGTACAATTCTTAACACCACTTTCGTTGACATATAACCACTATAATAATTATTAAAATTGTACAATGCTATTTACCATCACAGTCCATCTTGAATAAATATAGCCATTAGTTTTAAGTAATATACAACTGTGTTTTCTTTCTCTGTACATGCCTGGCGCCCAATATCTGTATTTTTTTGTTTATTGTTATTAATTAGTTCTTTCCAGTGAAATACCTTATCCACGACTGCTCTCCGATGAAAAGCTGCCGTTCGCAGTGGTAATGTTTATAAAAAAAAACGCTACAATACCCTTTTGGAATGTAACCGATGGACAGATGAACGAAGAGTTCTATACGAAAAACTAAGAGTCCTAAAAAAATTAAGATTTCCGATCTAGTTCCAGAGATTATTTGATCCCCAAAAAATTGGAATAGTGTTTACACTTTTATGGAGACACTAATAGATGCAAAAGAGAAAGAAGCTAGACGAAGTAACTAAAACATCGCAGTATAACCGCCTCCTCGAGAAGTAATGCCGAAGGTAGTTTCTCGGGGAGATATTCAAAGAAGCGGCTTGTGGAGGTTTTTTAGTCGGCAAGGTACCTCAACCACCCCGACAGTACCACATACGGTCTCTGGTTTGCAGAGTTCCCCCCCCCCCCAAAAAAACGTGTATGTTTAAAAAAATTTGAATAATTGCTTTAAAATATTTTAAATATTTTTTTTTATTCTTTGTATTTTTTTTGCTTCCGACGATGGAAAGAGATAAACTTTCCGAAACGTTAAGCATTTTTTGCCCCATAGGAAGATTTGTTAGTAAACCTAACTGCTGACAGTTAGTCTCCGCTGGATTAACGCACCAGTGTTTACAAAAAATAACTATTTTATTCTGTTTATTTTGTTTGTATTTCTTGCAGTGGCCAAATACCCATATAAGATCTTTTTGGATAGATGAATCCGCCACATATGTATAGACATTTTTTAATATGGAGATTGTATTACTTTATTAATCGCTGAATAACTGAATAGGAAATATAAACTATATCGATCTGTTTGTATCGACACCAATCGCCCATTCTTAGCATCTCCATCGTCCCGAGACCGAGCAACAATCCCAATCAGAACTATTGTTTCATTTGAATGTAAGCATTTCCATTTATATTTGACCGATGATATCGGGTCGATTGTGTAATTCATAATTAAAAATCGAGATAAGGCCCGATGTGTCTGTCAGTAATGTTCCGATTATAACGAAACGTATCGGCGAGATCTGTATCTGCGGACGGCCCGGGACGAGACGGTGCGTGCTTGGACTAGGTACGGTAGAGTTTGTTGCAGTCGAAATGGGTTGCTCTAGTTAAAATTGTTTATTAATTTACATGAAGTATGAAGAATAGATAATCATGTATTAAAATCGTTCTATATTATTATCAGATTTTGTCAAGTTTAAGTTCTATGGTTGCTTTTGAAACTAACAATGAACAATGACGGAGGTTTTACTCATAACTGTTTTCTTAGTTTTCTCGCATTGACATTTTCTCATATTATGGTTTATTTGAAATTGTAACGTGCGGGTTGGGTTGGTGTACAATTTGACTCAAAATACTGGGAGAACCATAAACTCTCGAAAGCCCAAGTTATCGAAAACCCGAACGCAAGCGAACGGTAAACCGAATGGTCCCGATTAGAAGTTATCGAATCTCGGCTCCTCCCCTCGCTATTTGTATTTTAAATTGTAAACAAAAGTCAACGCAATTTGTTTTTGGTGGAAGGAAATATACACTTAAAATACTTTAAAATGTAAAGTTATCTTGCAAAATTAGAACCTGAAAGCCTAGAAATGCGGAATCGGTACAAACCAAAAATTTAACTTGTGAATAACATAGAAAATAGAAGCCCTTAGTTTTGATATTTATTTTAAATGCTAGCCCAGACTGCCAAGTGGAGTTTTCAAAGATATAAGAAACACGGAAATTATTAGTAGTGTTCACCATGAATTCTTCCAAATTTCCAGAAATTGAAAGGAAATAGGAGGCGTGTGTTCAAATATTTTAAAGCAAGATTTTGTTAGTGATTATGGAAGCCTAAAGTTGCAGGCCATATCCTTATCAAAGCAAAAAGTAAGGCTTATGATAAACACTTTTTCCCCATAGTTTTTCTATATTTAGTAATTCTTCTAGGTCAAAAATCTACAGCGTATGAATAGTATGTAAACCTGAAGCCTGCAGCTGAGATTGTGTTAGAAAGGGTTTCAACATCAAACTATACTGAACTCTAACCCTGAAAATGTTAATACAAATCCAAAGCAATTACCAGCATGGCAGGAAAATTAAAAGCAAAAGTTTCATTGAAATAATATTGTTTATAAATCAGGATCAAAATTACATTATTTCACTTTGAAAATAGGACCGGGTGGAGAATATTCATAATGCGGAGCTTAACCACTTGATATAGTTAGTATAGTTATCGTGATAGAGTGAATGTGTTGAATTAAAATACTTATTTCTGCAGAAAAACGTGAGCCTAGCTTTTTTGGAATATATTAAATTCTTTTTAAAATCGGTTTTGCCTTTTATTTTTTCCCTCTAAGGTTTTGTTTTAATATTTTAAATACTTCTTAGCTGATTTCGTTGAAGGTGATACAATTCCTGCAATTCTATCATAAATCGACCAAATCAGATTATAAAATGGTCAGCGTGTGTTCGGCTAAAATTTAGATGTCTTTGTTATTACACTGGTGTAGGACCAGTATTTTGTTATTGAAATAAAACAGAAATGTAGAAAAACAACGTTTATTTTAATAAATTCAGTACCACTTAAAGTAGACAACAAACACCAAGTCAAGATATTCACATGTTTATTTTGATGCCCAATGCCCAATTAAGTTATAACTTCTAACATAAAAAATATCTACCTTTTGGCAAAAAAGAAAACGGTTACTAAGGATCGAATTTTTTACTAAAGCCTTCCGCTGAAAACTAATTCATAAATATAAATTTCTTTTGACGGAAAACATTATGAAAACATCATAAATCAACCAGCACTAAATCAAAAATCAATGTTACATTCAAAATCATTCATTGTTAAAAAATATTTACATAAAAGGGTAATTACCCATAAAAGATATTAACTATTACATAATGCTATTAAAGATTAATTTAATATTTGAATAAAATCTGCTCGTCACATGATAAATCTCTAGATCATATATAATTTATATACAAACACAGTATACAAATATCTTAAAAATGTATTTCTATATATATGATCTAGGGATAAACGTCAAATTTTTGTCTATTTGCCCAAAAATTTGAAAGAAGAACACGTTTTTATTCTGTTTCGGCCTAGACATATCCTAAACGAAGAAAGGAGGCTTAGGCGGTTTACAGTCGGCTCCGCACGACCGCCCCCGATACTACACGAAAGTTTCGACAGTTTGAACTTTCGTCAGGATAAAGCCACCTCAAAATACTAAGTGTGTGGTACGAAATTATTCCCAAAAATATGCCTTTTCCAAATATGCAAATGAGCCATCCTCGTTCTATTTGAAAAAATTGAGAAATGATTAAAAATATGATTTGGGCATCTTTTAATCGCCCAGGATAAGACACGAAAAACATTAGACGATCAAATCTATTTCTCCAAGACTCCTTGATTAAAAATTAGTGTTTTTAACACAGCCTTTGCACTCTAGATTGAAATTTAAATTATGATTTTTTAAGTAAAAATGTCAAAAGTTGACATATGATATGTTATTCTATTCAGAGTGTTATTTTCTAAAGTAAAAAAATACCGAGGTTGCTATTTAAAAATAAAAAGTTGTAGTCATTTCCGGTGAAACAGGAAGTGACCGAAAATAACTGGATGCGTCAAATCAATCCTAATTTATATGATACTAACTAATACCTAATACTAACATACCAAATCTCGTTTTTCTTATCTGAAAAAATAAAAAAGTTATGGGGGGTGAGCCACTTTTTTAAGTCTAAAAGTTGATATCTATCACACATGTTCAATTAAAGCAACAATGGCCGATTCAAATTCTAGAGTAAACACCATGTTTTCTATAGAGCTGCCAACACGCAATAATACCGTATGATCGAAATAAAAACGGCGTCAGCGATGGCTATGAAATGAGGATCGATGATATCTAATATGTAAAATTGTATGGGGAATGTCATCGATCGTCATTTCCTGTGTCCTATGACTTTTCACTGACACTGACATTAGAAAAACCATAAACACTATTACGTAGGTGTCTATATTAGGATAAAAAGGACGCTTATATTGCTAAAAATCTTTATTGTCTTCTTCAAAAGCGACCAATATCTTCAACAAAAAAACTATTGAGATAAACTAAAAAACAAAATAGAGAAAGCATGCAATTAAAATTACTTATTTGGTTAAACCATCCCACATTCCATTCAAACTTTTGCCAAAATAGACGGTAACTTTACTTTGTAATTTAAAAGAAGGCTAAAAAGTCAAATAATTGAGTCACAAATTGCAATAATAAAGGTCATCAATATCGTCCCACTAAACTTTTTTAGAACAAAATATATTGAAAATACAAGAAACTTTTTAGGTGTCTGATTTTGGTGACTTGACTTGTTGATTAAATATTTGATATACAGGGTTGTTCACCACATACGACACGGAGTATTGTAGCTAAACGATGAGATTTTTACAAATTGTAAGTTTTGGGTTCGATGAAGGACTATTAGAGGTACAATTTAAAAATAATTTTACAAGATACAGAGTGTCCCAAATAAGTAAAAAATATCAAAGTTGTATTTTTTTAAATGGAACACCCTGTATATTATTACATTTTTAGTTTCTACGATTAAAATAAAGGTAAATTTGATTAAGGTTTATTATACTTAAACCTTACCGTTTTTGAAATATGTTCAATTTTGTGAAATTGCAGTAAAAATTTTAAGGCTTCATTTCTCCAAGGGTATCAAAGTTTTTAATACTAAATATTTACTGAAGTTTATTTACTGATCAGTTATTGTGTTGCAATAATAAAAATAATACTACCTTATACAGAGTGTCTAAAAAATTTATTTTAAATAATTATTAGCTTCAAACGGCAATAACTTGTTTAATTTAAATGGAACACCCTCTATATTTTACGAGAATCAGATGCACAATTTAATTGTCTATCAAATTATATTATATCATTTTTACCTATCTCTTTAAGTTTCCGTAGAAAATGCATTTTCTTGTAATTTAGAACTTATTTATCAATATACCCATGGACTATTGACATTTTAGATTATTTTTAAAGATGTACCAAATTTTTAAAGAGTACAGATACTAATATTGTCGATATAATTCGTTTATTTCATTAAAAAATAAAAAAAACTGTTTAAATATTTGTTAAAGAGGATCAATTAATATGATTCCAGTATTCAAACTACATTAACTGACTGTTTGCGTTGATTAATAATAATTGCTCCAAATACTAAAAATAATTAAATTAATAAATGCTTATTTATAACAACAGAGACTTTAATTTGATAACTTATTATTATATTGATTTCTGACTCAAATCCACATTTATTTATAATAATTTATTAACGAACACAATTAAGTATGTAATTAATTAGTATATGGGCGGAAACAATGGTGTTATATTTAATTATTGGTATACTCTTTTATAAAGATTTAAATAGTTTTCTTTTTGCATACAAATGGGCTAGTAATATTATCGTTTTGCTAAAAACGATAATATTACTAGTCTGTACATTTTGTACATTTGTTGCTTTAAAAACAATCTAAAATGTCAATATTCCATGGATATATTGATGAATGAGGTCTAAATTAAAAGAAAATGCATTTTCTACGAAAACTTGAAGGGATAGGTAAAAAATGGTATAATACAATTTGATAGACAATTTAATTGTGCATCTGATTCTCCTAAAATATACAGGGCATTCCATTTAAATTAAAGAAGTTATTGCCGTTTGAAGCTAATAATTATTTAAAATAAATTTTTAGACACTCTGTATAAGGTAGTATTATTTTTATTATTGCAACACAATAACTGATCAATAAATAAACTTCATTAAATATTTAGTATTAAAACATTGACACCCTTTGGAGAAATGAAGCTTTAAAATTTTACTGCAATTTCACAAAATTGAAAATATTTCAAAACGGTGAGGTTTAAGTATAATAAACCTTAATCAAATTTACCTTTATTTTAATCGTAGAAACTAAAAATGTAATAATATACAGGGTGTTCCATTTAAAAAAATACAACTTTGATATTTTTTATTTATTTGGGTCACTCTGTATCTTGTAAAAATATTTTTAAATTGTAGCTCTAATAGTCCTTCAACGAACCCCAAACTTACAATTTGTAAAAATATCATCGTTTAGCCACAATACTCCGTGTCGTATGTGGTGAACAACCCTGTATAAAAGAGAATGATGGTTTG
Source organism: Sitophilus oryzae (assembly GCF_002938485.1). Classification (NCBI taxonomy): domain Eukaryota; kingdom Metazoa; phylum Arthropoda; class Insecta; order Coleoptera; family Curculionidae; genus Sitophilus; species Sitophilus oryzae. The sequence goes on along the minus strand of NW_022146187.1, from coordinate 381,539 downwards.
ATGAGTATTTGGTGTACCCCTGTACTATGCAAATATGTCAAGGTGGTGGTATCACTGGCTACCTTGAGAGTATTGCTCGATGATCGCACTATTTAAATACACAAGTTAAAACAGTAGTAATATTTTTCCGTAAAACGTAAAAATATATTATAAGTTAACGTCTCCTTTTTGCTGCTAAGGCTAATCTGGATGGGGCCTATTTTCTTTACGCGGAATCTGAACCGCGGTTCTCAGCCATATCATTGTCAATGGCCTACCGATCTCATCTGGCCTCGAACCGGCGCGGCGTGAATGAGCAGTGTGTGGAACAAATAGGACTATAAAGTTTCCATATGGTCACCATTCATCAATTCGCATCTGGTAACGTTGCTTAATTTCGGTATACTATCAGGAACCGGTATTTCTTTGTAGGTGGGCTGTTGCTCATTTTTTTGTTTGATAAAGGAAATAGAATGATGTTATTGAAGTGAAACTTCTTTACGCGCGATGTGAGTAAAAATTGAAGGCCGTGACACACGAGACGCGTCAGGGAAAGTGTTAACGATAGGAGGTTAAGATGGAGCGTCGTAACTCGGGGCTATGTGAGCTAGGAGGCTGAAACTCGGAATGTAGATGGTGCTCGAAGAGCCCCATCTTTAATTATATTTCGACGACGTTTCATGCCGAGAGGTGTCTCACTATTGGAATTACATGTACATTTTCTTGGCAGTCGCTGGTAGTCATTGGCAGTCTTACGGCAGTCGCCTATAAAAATTACATGGCAGTCATAGGCAGTCTTCTTCGCAGTCACCTGGCAGTCGCTTGGCAGTAAAGTGATATTTTGGCAGTGCTTGTACATTTTTTACCCAAGTGAGACACCCCTCGTTTCAAGCACTATGAAAATCCACCATCAATGGCTAAAAAATCGTCCGATTTAATGGGTTTATGGAGCTTCATAACTCAAGCCCTATGTGAATTAGGGGATTGAAACTCGGAATCTAGATGCCTCTTTTATGATATTCGTTTCGTGCGCTACGAAATCCCATCATCAATGAATCAAATCAAAAATCGTCCAATTTAAATGGAATTTGGTATGTCGATAGATTGGATGTCGAAAAATTGATATCGTCCGATCGCGACCAATTTTGGTGGGTAGGCTATGCGAGCGACGGTGCACACGGTCCCACCCTGCAAAGTTGGATACGATGTTTCGTTTACATCTTCATCAGGGTGGGACTAACGATTTGATATTGGAAAAAAAATGTGGTCCGATTTCGGCATAATTGGGGACGGGCTACAGGATTACGCCCTCGACGTTTCGAACCGATGCCTCTAAATGGACGAAATCATCAGGATTTTTCTTAATTTTGGTCCGATTGGAACCAAACCCGGCACGTGGATAGAGATACCCGAATGGAGTCCTCAGATGGACAGACGGACAGACAGACAGACGACGGTAAGAAGTTTCAATTCAAATATGCGCACATAGTGGACACGCAATTTTTTTTTAATTGATAATATTATTCTTACTTTATATTTTTTTTGTTGGAATTGTAAAACATTGGTTGCTTTGTTGCTAGATAATCTATTAGAAATTTTTCTTAAGGAACGTACTATACCAGTACCGACCTGACCATCTGACGATGACTAGGCACCGGTCGCGATTATTGAGTTGATGGTATCGCGACCCCCCAACTAGCCATCGCGGCTGTCATTTACCTGGGCACCTCCTGTCAAATCGGAACCCGCCGATTATTCTTCTCGTATTTGGCTCGGCGGTCGTCACCATAATCGAAACGTCGCTCGCGGTCTAAGCGCCGCCGGCCGCGTTATAACGACCGGCCGGTGGTTTAGAATGTGCCGCGAGCGAGGCTTATTGTTGACGAACTTTGTCTGCGGCGATGGCTTGTGGTCGTTGCCCAGCGGGCGATCGGGCCTTGTTTGTTGAGTGGTTAAATGTGGATTATTAAATAGATCAAGATTGTTTTTTTTTTATAATTTTTGTTAGTTCTATATATATTTATTTTCTTTTTATTTTCTCAGGTTTAAATTTATTTAAGAATAGAAGAAATCATTACTGGAAATCAAATATTACATGAATAAATAGAAGTTTAATTCAAAGCTCTCTAAGTTTTGGCTATATCTAAATTTCTAAGAGATACTTTAGCCATTCGGAGGTCGCGCGCGGACTTACAGTCCGCAGTTACTTATTTTTTCCGATATTTCGAAAATCTGGAATCATCAGATACTGCGCCACTTAGTATCTTCCTGTCTCTGCATATTTTATGAGAAGTGTGCGTTTGCACATCGTTTAGTGTAGTTAGTGTCTTTTTATACTCATATGCGGAGTGTCAGTCTGCAGGCGACCCTTTGTGATACTGTTTTTACATCAATAATTTGATAATGTCGACAAGGTAAGTTATTTTACTAATTTGTTTGAATTAAAAATGAGTAAATTGTGATAAAAGAAGGGAATAATCGACTTTTTTATTAAATAAGTATTATTTTTAGATGTACTCATATGAGGCAGAGCAACAGCGATTGCAACTGCTCATGGAAGTCTGTTTGAACGAAGATGACGAATTAACTACTGAATATGACGATGACAAGGAAGGAGAATTGGATATTATAGAAAGGCAAGGGCCCGAAATAAATGCTGATACAGAAAAATAAATTTCAGATTCTGAAACACTGCATACAGTATTACCAGAGGATCGACACTACAGAATTGTAATTTGAAAAAACAGACCAACTCGTTACTCTTGTGTACAGTGTCACAATTTCGTATGTTTTGAGTACACACAAATGTTCTGTTAACGGATTAACTTTTTCATTATTATTTATTTTTGTTTTTCAATATTTTTTTTTCACACTAATAGCCCAACAAACATTTGAAGTTAAAATTACGTTAAGTTAACCACCTAGACTATTATTGACCAACTGGAAATTGGTCGAAATTTCCAAGAATTGACGTTAAAATTCCCAAAGTGGGGAATAAAACGTGGGGAGTTAAAAACGTTAGTTAAAAAAGTGGGGAGTTAAAAACGTTAGTTAAAAAAGTGGGGAGTTAAAAACAGGTTAACAGGTTATGATGTCTTGTAAGAAATATGGGCTATGAAGTCAAAAATAACCGACCTGAGGTCATAATATGGTAAAATAGAGATGAATTTTACTAAAAATAGCCATAATTTATACTACCTACATTTTACATGGGTAAGAAAGAGAAAGAATAAGGCAAAGTATTTTTCTTTTTAATATGTGTATGTAAATGAATTTCCCAATAATGAACCAGGAAGTCAAAAAAGTGTAATAACTGGCATGGCCGTTTGAACATTAATCCAATATGGATGAAATACCTACATAATATATGCACTTCCTAGTAAATGTAAATAAGTTATTGGTAAGAAGTGGATTACTGGATTCCCAAGATAATTATGTCTGCGGAGAAGATTTTTCTGTGAGATGTAAATATGATAGGCTCTAAAAAATTATGCGCCATTAAAATTTTATGTATTTTCAACAATTAATTTTAGAATAAATCGTTATTTTCAAGGTTCTAATCTAACTTTTTTTCAGCTAACTTCCTTGGTTAAAGTTCTTAATTAGTTAATTTAACTTTTGGTAGGTTAGTATTATTCATAAACGTCTGTTTATTTTTCTCAATAGTTTAGAACAATATCACAAAAAAATATTTTTTGAATCAAATTGGATAAGAAAATGGCCGCTAATGGTGTTTTCTAACTATTCGTCTATGAAGTTAGGTTTTTCATAATTTTAAAACCTTCAAGACCGCTTTCTTTATGTGAGGTTAAGATTTCTTTAAATTAATAACCTCAACGGTCAAAAGTATTAAGTTAAGTATAAGTAAATTCCAAATAGTGGTTAATTTTCCGTGGTCAATGATTTTTTCTCCTTCCTATGCTACTTGGGAGTGGTTAGGTTGTAGTCCATGTCCGGGATGTAACCAGCCAAGGACAGGACTAATATTGTCAATAGGGTGAGACAGTTCTTGGAATAATTCCGACAGTACCAAGCACCACTGCTTTTTGCATCCACATAATGGTGTTTTAGTTCCCTAATATGTTGGTTTGTCATTTTGTGTAAGTCCATTGGCACTTATTATTAACGGCACCATAGTCACCTTCCTCAGTTCCCAGATTGCTTTTATTTCCTGAGAAAGTGCAACGTATTTGTTTATCTTATAGGCCTTAGCTACGTTATAATCTTGCGGTACTGAGAAGTCGACTATGGTGGCGGTTTTTTTAGATTTATTCCATATTACCATATCAGGTTTATTATGTTCTACCCCTATATCTGTTTCTACTGTAAAGTCCCAGTATATCTTGGTGATGTTATTTTCTAATACAGTTTTTGGAACCTACCTATGTGGTGGGGGGTGAATGTGTCAAGGAGGCCCTTATTCAGGCATACCAACTGGTGCACTACTTTTCCCATTTTATTATGTCTCTCTAGGTATCTGATCCCGACTATTTTACTGCATCCAGAAGATAAATGCTGTACAGACTTCTCACTGATATTACACAATTAACACTTCGTGCTTTCAACTTGTTTTAATATATGCCGTGCATATGTTCGGGCTTTTATCACTTGGTCTTGAATGGATAGTATTGCGCCTTCGGTTGCTGGGAAGAGGTATCCAGCTGTTAGGTAAGTATTTGAGGCCTTGAAATCCACATCTTAGTGGTGCAAGGAGGCGTAAAATCTGCCCTGCAATACTTACTCTGCCAGCGCTGTTTCATCTGTCCTGTAAGATTTTCTGCTTCCGGATCTTGACCGCTAGCCAGGTCGAGTGCTGTATACTTTTAATCTATGACTCGTATGCTTTTATAAACAGGTGCATTTTTGGTGAGTAAGTATTTTTTTTTAATAATATTTATTAGTTTGTGTTTTTGCGTATATCATGTTATATATTTTATGTTTATGTTTGCTATTTGTAATGAAGTAAGTTAATAAATAGTTTTTACTTTGATTATCATATTAATTTCTGTCTTTACACCACTAGCAACGTTTAAGACCTCTTCAATTTAGCATGAGGGCTCAGAGTCCGGGCGCGACCTTTCATGTAAAAAATGAAGCGCCGAAAGGTTAATTTATTATGTCAGAAACGACTCCGGAGTACATATTTGAGAAAATTGTTGTGTCTAACTATCAGACTATCGAGGAAACAGAAAATCTACAGATTATCGAAATAAATTGAAAATTACATTTACAGGGTCCGGCAATAGTGCGTCGGGCATCTGTAGCTCCTAAAATAAAAAAAATGGGAATTTTGTTTAAGTGGAAACCTAAAGTATGTACGAGGATGTCATGATCACATGAAAATATTTTAACTTCTATAGGGTGGCTCAAAAAAGTATGAGTGGATCGGGATGATTTTTTTTAAATAGAACACCTTGTATATTATTGCATTTTTGGCTTCCCTTCAGATCACTTTACATAATCCTAAGATATGATTAAATTTATTTTGATAGTTTCAGATATATTAATAAATAAATAAAAAATGTATATTTTTCAACCTTTCTTAAAAATGTTATGAGTATTCAAAAGATATACATTTACTTCATGGATGGAATCATGATCGGTAAAACTGTGAGGCTCTGATACTAACCACTCTGTCTAATTATTAACTAACTACTCACCAACTAATTGTTCCATCTTTTGTATACTCTTTAACATCACTGTCTTGTTATCGCTTGTTGGCATCGGCGATTACGTAGTTAAACAATTTACAATATAATTCCTCTAACCTGGTGATGACTGCCATGAACTTAATTAATATTCAGTTACTTGCATCTGATTTCGTCGACAGTAGTAGGGCAGGCGGGTACCAGACTACTAGGACCCAAAATGGCGGCCGTTTGGCGTCAGTTCATGACGGCTTTTGAACTGTGACTAATATTTTAATTGTTTTTTTTAATTAAAAAAAGTGTGTGCACTATGTGCGCATATTTGAAGTGAAATTTCTTACTATCGGCTATTAATTTAGAGGATATGAAGGACATGTTTGAAAAAGTTACATATAATGCTGTTTTAATATAAATGTTATTTTCAATTTTTTTCTGTAATCTGTACATTTTCTGGTTCCTCAATAGCCTGCAAATTTTATGGAATACCACCGAAAATACACACTTTTATGCAAATGCCTAATAATGTTAACGCATAACTTTAAGAGAAAAACATTCTGAACCTAACTTCGTCGGCCGGATAGCTGCTGTGGCCATTAAACCAATATACTTCTACTAACCTAACTTCGTATTTATAGTGGTTTACAGTAATTTTGTTAAATTATACGAAAATTCTTCTTGATTATTGGTTTGAAATAAATATGACGATGTCCTCCAATGAAAACGCGACTTGCTTAACTCCAATAATTCTAATTCAGAGCTAGCAAATGAGCTAAATGCTTTACCTAGACCGTTATTCAAAAGTTACAAACCTATCGATGAAAATATGCATGAAAATTTACTTCCTAGCATACAACCAGAGGACATTGGTACCCAGGTACAGTATCAAGTTTATTATAACGCTTTTTTAGCTTTAAATCAAACTTTTTTTGGTGTTCGCGCGATCCTTACCACTTTTTTTCTCGCTAGCTCGTGCGTCAAGGCATGGCCAAGGTTTGTCTCGTGTCAAGGCCGTGGTGTGTCACGGCCTTGAATTTTGAATCCCATCACGCGTAAAGAAGTTTTACTGTAATAATGTTTGTTTTACAACATGTCTGGGTCGATGTTATGCCTTGTCCCCTTGGTTTTATTTCAACATGACTGACAAAATTATATTATACATGTTTTTCCCAAATTTATATAAACCAAAACCAGCCATAATTTTGGTTCTTGACACTATTATGTTGTAGCGGATTGAAATTCCACAATTCAATTACATATTTTTCGATTTTGCCGAATATGCGTAGCATTTCTACCCACGGTACTATCCGTAACGGCTGCTGCATTCGGACCCGTCACATGTCGCAAACTAATTGAATTAAAAGCGTATCGACGACGAACGGTCGACCACGCATCCCGATCGAGCCAATAAATCAGTGGCGCGCAGACAGGGCAAAATACAGAGAAAGAAAAGGAGGAAATTAAATTTTCCCGACGTGCGTCCGTTTTACATATGCGCAATGCCAGATATGCGATAATTGCCAATTTATATACAGGGTCGGATCGCGACGGGAACGACGATTGGTCGCGATTTTGTCCTGTTCGAGATAGATGGGATTGTTACGGATATGCAGCGAGAATCGTTTAGAACATAGTTAGAGAACCTGTTAATATATCTATGTTCTCATTTTCATTATGCATCACAATGCTAAAATTGTTTAATGATTTAAATGACCAGTTCAAAAAACTACAAAATAATTTTAGTAGTATTGCTAACAAATTGTCACACTTAAAAGGAAAATTGAAGCAAAAGTTGGTATATATGCTTTCCAAAGATCTTACTCCAACGTTTTATAGTACTGCAGCACACAACCGATATGTGCAGGATGGCAAATCATAAGATATAAAAGATGTCAGCAGCCTTGGGTCTGCAGCCCAACACTTATACAAATTTAAAAAACGCAAAATTTCTCAACAAAGCCTCGGACCCGGACATCAGAAAAGTAGACGAAAATTGGCAATGAAACGGACTTTACGAATAGGAACATGGAATATTCAAGGGATAGCAACAAAGAGAGAAGTATTTAAAGAAATGGAACGGTACGATATGGACATAATAGCTCTAACAGAGACTAAGAAAAAAGGGAAAGGTACAGAAGAGAAGGATGGATATGTGCATATATATACAGTGGTGTACCAAAAGAGGAGCGAGCCCGCGGTGGAGTATCACTAGCAATTAGGAAGAAATATAAGACATTTATAAAATCTTGGGACCAAATCAACCACAGACTTTTGCAGGTGGATGTTGAGTTATGAGAAATCATTCTTTGGTAGTTATAGCAGCCTATGCCCGAACTGACGACGCCCCAGCCGCCGAGAAGGACACGTTCTTTTTTTATTTGACGACAGCCTTGGAAAAGATTGGAAGTCGAAAGGAGGTGATTCTAATTGGTGACTTAAATGGCAGAACAGGTTTTAAATTAAATGACCCAGTAGTAGGACGCTACGGAGAACACATTGTAAATAATAATGGTGAAAGACTTATTCACTTATGCGAACAACAGGCACTCAGGATGCTAATTGATGGTTTCCACACAAAGATATCCATAAATATACATGGACGCAACCCACACAAAATCTAAAATCGTTAATTGATTATATAATTGTTAGGCAGAAAACTCAACTGAAAATTTCGGATGTCAGAGTCATGCGTGGCCCAGAATGTGGTACTGATCATTTCTGGGTAGTAGCAAAATCTTATTTTCCCTACAAACAAAAAATGCAATCAAATGGATTGCCTGAGAAAAATGGAACTCCATTAAGTAATGTCAAGTATAATATCGAAATTTTGAGGAATGACTTAACTAAATTCTTGTACCAGATGAGACTGGCCACGAAATTAAACAGAATAGGACAAGGATCTTCAAATGATATGTACGAAAGTCTGAAAACTTGCATACATGAAGCCACAAATGAGGCTCTTGGAGAGAAAATAGTCTCCACGGGATACAGAAAAGATACACCTTGATGGAGTGAAGAACTAGGAAAGATTGTAGATGAAAGGAAGGCTGCTTATGGGAAATGGTTAAGTGCAGCGAGCACTCAGGACAGACTAATTTATAATGACAAGAAGAGAAGTGTACAGAAGGAAATAATAAAAGCAAAGAATGAGTACTGGGAAGAAAGATGCCAAGAAGTCAACCTAGAAGCTGGAAACACAAAAGCAAATAAAGCATGGAAAATTATCAACGGAATGCGAAGGCAACATAAAGTTACTGCAGGGATGGATATTATTCCGATCGAGAATTGGAAGACTTATTATCAAAATCTTCTGACGGAAAATAGAACCGAATTCATACAAGATCATGAAAGTCATCCTGTTAATCCAACCGAATCTGAGCAGCCAACACGAATAAGCTCTGCAGATGTAAATAAAGCCCTCCAACAAATGAAAAATGGCAAAGCCCCAGGTTTGGGAAATGTTTCAGTGGAACTTTTAAAGGCTGTCCCCTCAGAAGTTTTAGAAATTCTAGCAGATATTTTTAGTAGATGTTTAAATGTAGAAGCTATTATTACGTCCATATTTAAGAAAGGGAGCCGACGCGACTGTGAAAACTATAGAGGAATTAGTGTCATTTGTACTGTTGCTCGACTCTATGGCAAAGTACTAAAACATAAGATAGAAGCACAAATAACGGAATCGGAAGAGCAAAATGGTTTTAGACCGGGCCGCTCATGTACTGATGGCATTTTCACTCTTAAACATCTAATCGAAAAAAGGCTAGAAAAGGGAAGGACGGTCCACTTGACATTTATTGATCTACAGAAGGCATACGATACAGTCCCAGTAAGTAAGTTGTGGGTGTCAATGCAAAATTTTGGTATCAGTAGTTGGTATGTCCAAGCAACAAGAAAATTATACGAGGGTTGCAGTATCACAGTTAAACTTGGAAACAATATTTCCCAAGAATTTCTTGTGAATAAAGGCTTAAGACAAGGGTGTTCATTAGCACCAACTTTATTTAAAGTATATTTGGAGGAAGTATTAAAGTGTTGGAAGATGAAATGCCGTGGAATGGGAATCCCAGTAGGAAAAGACACTTTATATACTTTACTCTTTGTCGATGACCAGGTCTTAATAGCGGGAGATAGAGACGACTCCAGTTATATGTTTAGAAAACCGTATGAGGAATATTCGAAATGGGGCCTAACAATAAACAGAAAGAAGACGGAGTACATGGTAGTGGGTGATGACGAACGTGAGGATTTGGATGTAGGAATCGGCATAATTAAAAATGTCTGTACATTTAAATACTTGGGCGTCACTTTTACAACAAATGGAAAAAGCACTCAAGACATTGCAAATAAAGTTGATCAAGGAAAAAAGAGTTATCGGTCAACTTAACTCGTTGTTGTGGAGTGACAAAATTTCCCAAAAAAACAAAAATTCTACTTTATAAAGCCATTGTAGAGAGCATTACAACGTATGGCGCTGAAACGTGGGAGCTAAACAAAGTAAAGAAAAATAAGTTGCTGTCTCTTGAAATGGATTTTTGGCGAAGAAGTTGTCGCATTTCAAGACTGGAACACATCTCAAATCAAAGAATACGAGAAATTATAGGAGAAAAAGAAACTATTCTCGACGCCATTGACGGCAAAATACTAAATTGGTACGGACACCTTCAGCGAATGGATGATAACCGATGGCCAAAAAGTATTCATTCATGGACACCAAGCGAAAGGCGGAAACGTGGAAGACCACCTCGAAGATGGAAGCAGGGCGTAGTTGAGGCTATGAATTCCAAGGGCCTTCAGAAAGAAGACTGGACAGAGAGAAATCTGTGGAAGTTGAGAAGCGGGAGACGACGAAAGTCGTAAAAATCCGCAATATATATATAAAAGATGTCATAAATAAAATATCCCACATTCAGGCTTAAAGTATTAAAATAGTATACACATTCCCTTATATTAAACATACATGAAATGATAATTTAAAAAAGGCGTCCATTGATCCCAAAGAGACCTGGTTTGCAATACAAGAGGGTCTTATTGCTTTGGCTTTTGTACATGATAATTTGACAATATAGTGGTTAAAGCTGTCTCAACAAAAAAGAAGCCTTTAGCTATTTAACTCGTCTAGAATTACAAATATATAACTAGGGACCATCAAAAGCACAATAACTGAAGTTAGCCCCATTACTGAGTACTTACTTAGATGTAATTCTAAAAAAATATACTTGCTGTAAATATGCGGTAGCAATTCATCACTACACAGCCACGCATTACTACTGCTCTATGGATATAGGTCTCACTCAATTTATTCTAATAATGCTTACTCCGAGCTTTTTGAACCCAGTTTCCGACTGGGTACTCTTTGGGTCATCTATTCCGGATACTGATTTTGGTTACCGATACTGGATACTCTTTGGGTCATCTATTCAATTAGATGGTGGTCTTTCTCGGTTTTTAGAAATGTTTGGAACAAGATAATATTTAAGGCGGAACTCAAGAACCTGGAAGACTCCGTCCGTGACCTGGAATGGGAATTCTCCAACGGTCTAAGCCATTCGAAAATGTTTCTGAGAATTTAAAAAAAATCAAAAATTTTAAGAATAATCTTTGGATTGTCATGGGGTTTCTAACGGGACACTGGCTCCTCAACGAACATCTTAGTAGATTGAAGCTGAGAAAAAAAAGGCGAATGCAGATTCTGTGGGGAAAATGGAATAACACCAGAACACCTTATCACTGAGTGCGCCGAGGCGACAACCGTTCTTGCCATAAACTTGGTACGGTTGATGTCGAAGATGCAGAGCTGTCAAAGGCCTCAGACTATATGATGAGTTATAACTCAAGAAAGTAGAACACACACTAGTAAGGTCGCGGTGATTAACCCTCCTCCAAAACATTCTACAAGATGATATACCAAGTCGTCAGTAGGCATGTTCGGTCTTCCGGTATACCGGTACCAGGACCGGTACTTTTGAAATATTCCGGTATTGGTATCGTCTTTTCCAGACCGGTATACCGGTTTCGGTACCAGTACCGGAAGACTGATTTTGGTACCGGTACCGGAAGATCGGTTTAAATCGGTCCTGAAAGACCGGTTTCAATCGGTACAGAAAAATAGTACTAATAAAACAATAGTTAATAATAAAACTAAAATTCAAGTAAAGCATCTTACTCATGGATCACTCATGTATATTATATAAATTAAAATGTCTCAATGTCAAAATACTCTGTTATTTAAAATATGTAAAATAGCATTTTATTTCAGCTCCATTTATATCTTCAAGAACAGCAGCTTCCAGTTTCATAAGTAAATAGAATGTTGGACAAGAAATCAAGAATATGCCGGAAAGTGAACATAAACAATGGGAATCTTAAATTACATCATTAACATTATAACGGTAACGGATAGATTTACGATATATTCAGAGAAATCTAATTTATCTCTCACAATACCGTATTTATTACGTTACCCTATTTACTTAACGTTACAAGCACGAGAACTTTTTATTCTATTATATATGCTCACTGGCATAACATCCAAAGTCCAAAGTTCTTATTTCGGTCTTTCCTATATTCCGGATCATCCGGTCCAATCGGTCTGTCGGTCCATCCGGTCTTCCGGTCCAGCCGGTATACCGGTTCAGTATCGGTCCCAGCGATCTAATTGTTGGAACCGGTATACCCGTTGTACTTTGTGGTACCGGATTCCGGTACTGAAATCTTAGGACCGAATATCCCTAGTCATCGGTCGATTACTGACCTACCAACTTTCCATGACCAAACTGACTATCACTTACGAGATAACCAACTATACTAATTGAGTAGTTTGAGTACCTATGAAAGACTAGCGCCGATAAGCAGTGCTACAGGTTTTAAACTTTTATATTTGGATAATGGCACTACTCAGTTTGCAGATTTTTACGCGTCACTGCCTCTAATGTCGCTTAACTTCGAAGATCGGGCGGGAACATCGTTTTATAGATAATTATATATAAAAGTATAAAAATGATATTCAGAAGCAGGATCAACTCTGGAATTCAGACGAGTCAAAGCTGCAGTGGATGTGGAATTAGTATTCCCTACTCAGATGCTACCTATTCCTTTTATCAAATTGGTGGTCTCAAATAAAAAATGTCGTTAAGAGGTGTTATCGGCTTTCAGTTGAACGCTGCCTTCAAGACTTGTCTTGAATTGATTAGAACGATAGCTGCTGACGAAACTTTAAAGGATTTTTTAATTTTTATTCCCTACAATTTTAATAGTTACCTAAACACAATAAGTATGTTACTATAAAATACACAAGAACGATATTTCTTTGAATGTGGTTGGTAAGGATTCAGTATTGAAACTAAAAGAATTTTCGGGTTTTAGTGTCAATAAGGATAAAATTAACAATAAAGTTGAGATTAATAAAAATGTAAATCGTCAACTTTCTGGTGAAAACAAATTTTCGTCTTTCTATAGCCAATATAATCTTTTTGGGTTAACTTTATAGAGCAATTTTGACTGCATATATTTATTTTTTAGTTTGTCCAGTATTTTACGAAAGGTCACTCATACGATCTTGTTGGACATTTAATATACATTAAACACACAGCAAATAGCTTACGACTTGTTTTAATGTTGTAACTTCTCCCCTTGTTTGGACGTAGTGCTGTTATTTTTACTAGCGTAGGCTTTGTATATTTTGAATCAGATGTACGGATGTGGGTATAGATTTTATGCCGACGATTCTATTAGCAAAGTTTACAGAATAAAATATAAGTTCCGTCACTTGTGTCGGCGGCAGGTATCAAAAGCCGCTTCACGCACGTGTTTCCCAGTGTATTACTGGTGTGTGGACTTTGGACCCAGCATACACGGCGGATCACGTTCGGCGTATTACTCTGATTTTGGCGTTATTACAGAGTGGTCTCGCATGCACATGGAATTATTTTTCAAGTGATTATTTAATTTTCATTGCAAAATGTTACTGATTACATTAGCCTTAGTTAATTATTTATTAGTGTATTATAAAAAAACCATAATTATTTTTATTATTTCTTAAAAATAATATTGAGTTTTTCGCCACTGGAAAAAAATTATTTAAAATATCTAATTAGAATTATTCAAGAACACTTTATTTTTTTACACGAAAAATCATATACTGGGTGTGTCTCAAAAGTGGCTTACCCCTATAACTTTTTTATTTTTTCAGATAAAAAAACGAGATTTGGTGTGTTAGTATATGACCTAAATTAGGATCGATTAACGTTTTCAATTCTTTTCGGTCACTTCCGGTTTCACCGAAAATGACGACAACTTTTGATTTTTAAACGGTAACCTCCGCATTTTTCTACTTTATTCGATAAAAAATGACACTCTGAATAGAATGACATATCATATGTCACTTTTTGGCATTTTAGCTTAAAAAAATCTTTTAAAATTTCAATATTGAGTGTCATAGCTCTTTTAAAAACAAAACTTTAATCAAGGAGTCCTGGGAAAAATAGATTTGATCGTCTAATGTTTTCCATGCCTTGTCTTGGCCGGTTAAAAGATGCCCAAATGGTATTTTTAACCATATCTTAATTTTTTTCAAATGGAAAGAGGGTGGCTCATTAGTATATTTGGAAAAAGTATTTTTTACGAATAATTTCATGCCACACACTGGGTATTTCGAGTCAAATTGTCGTTATATACCGCGTGTTACACTTTCAAATAAATCATATGTGAAACTGTTGAAAACTGACATATGATATGTCTTTCTACTCAGAGTATCATTTTCTATCGAATAACGTAAAAAAATACCGGGGATACCATTTAAACATCAAATGTTGTTGACATTTAGTAGTTTCAGCTTTGAATTTTATAGTGTACGTAATTCGTGTTGGAAAACCATATTACGCACTCATGGAATACTGCACTCGTGCGTAATATTATTTTTTCCAAAACACTCGTTACGTAATATACGTTTACATTATTTACTGTTGATATTGTGTAGCTTTATTTTTTGTGTTTGTTTTTAAAATTTATTTTATTTTTGCTATATCTTTTTTATCTTGCCATGTCTAAATATTTATATGCAATACACCAATAAACTAATAGTATATTTTTTCTTTTGTAGATTTACTATTAGGTATTTTGAAATACCCCACGTTCCCTGCACCTTGTCGCACATTGCGATCGGTAAAAATGCGGCTTCTATTTACCCCGGCTTCCACTCCTGTTTTCATCGAAGTCCGGCGTATCGGACGAGGCGGCTTCTGGCTTTTGATACGCGATTTTCAAAGTGCCGATGCTAAGTGACCGAACTTATATTTTATTCTGTAAACTTTGCTATTAGTGACTTTTTATTGTCTGCTTTTGCAAAACATTTTTATTTCACATAAAACTGTGATGTGCATATTGATTTCAATGTTTTTATTTTTAATGCACAAATGCACCATACCAATTAATTTAATCGAGAGATCCAAATACTTATAGCTTTACATTATTTTTAGGATTGAACAATAAAAATAAAATAAAATATTTCAGATACTGAGATTTTAAGATTTTTAGTTTTACCTTATTAGATAACTGTCATCGGGTAGTACATTGTTGTAGATTGTAGATTATATATATGGCAGAGAGGAAGTAAATCATCGCGACCTTATAGATTTATTGTTTCCCCTTTTCTTTAGCTAATATCTCATCATGCAGTCTAAGGGCTTTGACAAAAGCCAGAAGTAGTGAATGTAAAAGTATTTAGTTTTCAGCCCAAATATTCCTATTCCTGTTTCTCCTTTGGTATTTTTATTAGGTTGTTAATTTGACGTTTGATTTTATGTAATGACAGAGTTTTATCAAAATTGCCATTGCATAAAATCGTCAAAACGTCAACGTGTAGTAGTATTTAAATTTTTTAAATAGTTTATTTCTTTAATTTTTTGTTATTTGCTTCTGCCAAAGAAAGGAAAACAAAAAATTGTTTAACAAAATATATGATTCCAACAAATTATCGGAAGATTGATTTAAATCGATCTTTTTGTCATTCCCAAGAAAAATAATGCCAAGAAATGTGAAGACAGATGTAATGATATGATAATAAAAAGAATATGCAAAAGGTCAAGTAATTCAGCTACAAATTACAAATTGCTTAAAAAATCATCAAAATCGGCCCACCAGAACAAAATGTACCTATTATTGAACATTAAAATATATACAGGGTGGTGCTTCTCATTCGACGCGGAGGCTTCAAGCAAAACGATAGTTTGTATTGAAATGAAATTTTGCGAGCTTATGTAGGTTAATTCAGGGCACTTTTTAAAAATATAGAGAGTTCTACAGGGTGTCCTTAAAAAAGTTACATATCAAAGTTGTGTTTTTTGTAATGGAACACCCTTGGATTGACTAAAATGTAAGGTTTTTGACATATTTAACATTTTCTAAAAATAAAGAACAATTTTTAAATTACAATAAAAGCTACCTAAATTGGAATTTACCCGGTATATCCTAATATGTAGTTAAATTAACTACTGTACTTTAAATCGAATTAAAACTTGAGCCAGAAAGTTATACAGGGTGAGACGAAATTAATATTGAACATTGGTCACCTTTGAAAGTAAGTTACTCTTTTATTTTAAACGGAACATCTAGTATATTATTCCGTTATTCAATGGAGAATTTATGTCTCTTCAAAATACTATTAGGTTGCCTACTCCTCAAACAAAGATTTTCCTTTATATGATTTAGTGTCAGTAGATCTTTAATATTTGATAAAATTTAGGTGGCTGTGATATGTCTGATGTTACCTCAACATAGCTGTCCAATTAGTCCAACTTTAACAACTACTTATCATTTTGTGTCAGTTAAAACAAAAAAATGTCTCAGATATTTGCCGAAAATAAATGCCAAACTTATCCTACATCAGAGAGAATTGATATGATTCAATAAGTTGGTGAATGCAGTGTGCATTCACCAATTAATAGAATACTTAAATGCTTCTGATTTTATCTAGTCTGGGCTTTTTTATGGGGATATATTAAAGACAGTGTTTACAAAACTCGACCATCTATTGTCGACAACATGAGAGAAATGATTGTAGCTTTAACTAACTTTTCGTAGTAGAACTCCACATATGCATTTTAAAATGAAAAGATCTTTTAAAAAGACAATCATTTTATGAAGTCAAGAGGAATTTTGATCATTTGATTTCATCTAGCTAATTTTTGTCACATAATTATAGATAATTATAGGTTTGTATCTAGTTTTAATTCTGTAATAATTAAAATATGTTTTAAACGTGTCTTGTCTTAAAAATTATTTTATTACCGTTGAGTATTTTACTCTTCATCCTTTAATTTTTGTTAAATTAACAAAAGATATATCATAGCCATCTAGATTTTATGAAATAATAAAGATCGAGGGGTGTCTCACTGTTGTAAGAAATGTACATGTACTGCCAAAATATCATTTTACTGCCAAGCGACTGCCAATGACTGCAAAGAAGACGGCCTATGACTGCCATGTAATTATTATAAGCGACTGCCGTCAGACTGCCAATGACTGCCAGCGACTGCCAAGAAAATGTACTGGTAATTCTAATGGTGGGACACCCCTCGATAAAGATCTACTGGGGCAAAATCAAAAAAAAAATATCTATGAAAATCTTTGTTTAAGAGGTAGGCAACCTTAATAGTATTTTGAATATATATGAATTCTTCATTGAACACCAGAATGATATACTGGGTGCTCCATTTAAAATAAAGGAGTAACTTACTTTTAAAAGTGACTAATGTTCCATATTAATTTTGGCTCACGCTGGCGCTGTATAAATTTTCGGCTCAAATTTTAATTTGGTTTAACATACAATGGTTACTGTAATTAAATATCAGGCTATACAAGGTAAACTAAAACTGAGGTAGATGTTTACTTTAACTGTTGTAAAATTTACTCTTCATTTTCACAAAATGTGAAATATGCGAAAATCCTTACATTTTAGGTATATGCTTCTTAAATAAAACTTACCTTTATTTTTTCCTAGAATCCGAAAATCAATTAATATATAGGATTATAAAAAACACAACTTTGATGAGTAACTTTTTTTTGGGGACCCTGTATAACTCCTGTATATTTTTATAAAATGCTTCCAATTAACCTACATATGCTGCCAAAATTCCATTTTGATATAAACTATCGTTCTTCTTGGAGCCTCCGCGTCGTATGAGAGGCGCCACCCTGTACATGAAAATTTTTAAAATGTCCGTTTTTTGTGCTAATCAGTGTTTTTTTTAGATTAGATAATTTCACTAATTACAGAAAGAAACCATTATACAGAGTGGCGCCTCTCATACGTCGCGGACGCTCCAAGGAGAACGACAGTTTGTATTGAAATGAAATTTTGTGAGCATATGTAGGTTAATTCAGAGCACTTTTTAAAAATATAGAGAGTTCTACAGGGTGTCCCCAAAAAAAGTTACGTATCAAAGTTGTGTTTTTTTTAATGGAACACCCTATATATTAATTGATTTTCGGATTCTGGGAGAAAAATATAGGTGAGTTTTATAGGAAAAGTATATGACTAAAACGTAAGGTTTTTGACATATTTAACATTTTCTAGAAATAAAGAACAATTTTTAAATTACAATAAAAGCTATGTAAATTGGAATTTACCCGGTATAGCCTAATATGTAGTTAAATTAACTATTGTACTTTAAATCAAATTAAAACTTGATCCAAAAAGTTATACAGGGTGAGACAAAATTAATATTGAACATTGGTCACCTTGGTTTATTTCAAATGAAACACCCAGTATATTATTCCGATATTCAATGGAGAATTCATGTCTCTTCAAAATACTATTAAGGTTGCCTACCTCTCAAACAAAGATTTTCCTAGATATTTTCATTTACATGATTTGAT
Organism: Sitophilus oryzae; assembly: GCF_002938485.1. Lineage (NCBI taxonomy): Eukaryota > Metazoa > Arthropoda > Insecta > Coleoptera > Curculionidae > Sitophilus > Sitophilus oryzae. The sequence goes on along the minus strand of NW_022146187.1, from coordinate 363,042 downwards.
CTGAGTAGATCTTTATTATTTGGTAAAATCTAGGTGGCTGTGATATGTCTGACGATCCTTCAACATAGCTGTCTAATTAGTCCAACTAACAACTAGTTATCATTTTGTGTCAGCTAAAACAAAAAAATTTCTCAGAAATTTGCCGAAAATTCAAACTTATCCTACATCAGAAAGAATTGATATGTTACTATTTGTTGGTGAATGCAGTGTGCATTCACCAATTAATAGAATACTTAAATGCTCCTGATTTTATCTAGTCTGGTTTTTTTATGGAGATATGTTAAAGACAATGTTTACAAAACTCGACCAACTATTGTCGACAACATGAGAGAAATTATTGTAGCTGCTTTTCGAGGTAGAACTCCACATAAGCCTTTTAAAATGAAATGATCCTTTTGAAAAGACAATCATTTTATGCAGTTAACAGGAAAGGAAGCATTTTGAGCATTTGATTTCATCTAGCTAATTTTTGACACATAATTATAGGTTTATATCTAGTTTTAATTCTGTAATAATTAAAATATGTTTTAAACCATTGAGTATTTTACTCGACAATCTTTAATTTTTGTTAAATTAACAAAAGATATGTCACACAGCCACCTAGATTTTTTCAAATAATAAAGATCTACTGACGCAAAATCACAAAAATTAAAATATCTACGAAAATCTTTGTCTAAGGGATAGGCAACCTTAATAATATTTTGAAGATATATAAATTCCCCATTGAACACCGGAAAAATATACTGGGTGTTCCATTTAAAATAATGGAGTAACTTGCTTTTAAAAGTGACTAATGTTCCATATTAATTTTGTCTCACCCTGTATAACTTTTCGGGTCAAATTTCAATTTTGTTTAACATACAATGGTTACTGTAATTAAATATCAGGCTATACAAGGTCAACTAAAATTTAGGTAGCTGTTATCGAAATTTAAAATTTACTCTTCATTCTTTAAAAAACTGACCTTTATTTTTTTCCTATAATCCGAAAATCAATTAATATATAGGGTGTTCCATTAGAAAAAATACAACTTTGATGTGTAACTTTTTTTTGGGACACCCTGTATAGTTCTGTATATTTTTATAAAATGCTTTCAGTTAACCTACATAAGCTGCCAAAATTTCATTTTGATATAAACTACCGTTCTCCTTGGAGCTTCCGCGATGTATGAGAGGCGCCACCCTGTACAAGGCTACAAAGCTCATTGCTACAAACACATTTTATCGACTATTACACTCAACCAAAGAGGTAATAAATTTTCTAATTAGATAATAGTTATTTTATCGATCGGCTATGGGCGTACCCATCGGGCATCGGTGTTCCCAGGCACATACCGTAGTTTTACGTGAGCGACTATCAAAGTGGTCGCCGGTTAAGTCGGTTTCCGGTATGGCGTCGCCCATTGTAATTGCGGCCACGTTAATTAATCATAATTAGTAATCAAAAAATATTCACGTGTCACTGCATTGTGGCCTGGGACGGAATTGATCGTGGCCGGCCGGAGAACATCGGGACGGTTAATTAATAACTGTCTAAAATGCGCTGACACAAGAAGAAAAACGTTAATTTTATCGCTTTGGAGCGAGGTTTGATTCCAAGAAGAAATAAACTAGAGGAATGTATTTTATTTTTAAGTTATATTCAATATAGGTCTGTAATTAGCATGATAAAAATAGTAATTAATTCGAACACCATAAAAAATCACCACCATCAGGGATCATACTGGACTCAAAGCTTTCCAGGAAAAAGAAGAGGGAGGAAAGGAAAGGATGATAAAGAGAATAAATGCATTCAATGCATGCAAGAAACTGTTTGTAAGAAGATGGAGTCTGCAATAGTGATGGGCATTACGATTTTTTTAGTGAATCGAATCACACGATTCAATTTCTCATATTGAATCGGCTCCTATGATTCGTTCATTTGAACGAACCACATGCACAATTTACTGTGCACATAAAATGCACATAAAAACAAGAATCGTAACTGGCACTATCGGCGATAATTTGAACGGACAATTACTTAAGGGACCAGAAAAAGAAATATACACTTCTATCATTTATTTTTCAACACTTTATGACACTCGCATAATTGGATTGATTATTTTAGAAATAATACTAAATTATCAATCCAGTTTATTATGTCTTCTTTCTCAGCCTGGTTCCATCCAGTTTTGGATATAGGCCTCTTCTAGGTTTTTCCACGCTTCGCGATCTCTAGCCAATCTTATCCATTATCTTCCCGCCACATCATCGACCCATCTTTTTTTGGTCGGCCAAAAAAAGATGGGTCGGTTGACTTCTTGTTGTTCCCCTACGTCTCCATAGGATGACTTTTGGTGCCATCGGTCTGGATCCTGTCTTGCCACATGTCCTATCCATTGCCACTTCAGACTTGCCACTCTTTTAACAACATCTATTAATTTTGTTTTCTGACGTATGTGGGTGTTCCGTATTTTTTCCCTAATGGTGACTCCCAACATGATTCTTTCCATGGCTCTTTGTGCTACTCGTAGTTGTTCTGCTGTTTTTCGGGTAATTGCCATAGTCTCTAAGTCATACGTAAGCACAGGTAGAATGCAGCTGTCGTAAGCCTTTTTTTTAGGTTGATGGGCTCCTTTTTATAAAAGGTGCCCATCACAAAAAAAAAGTTTGTTATGTACTATTTAGTAAAAACTTCTGAATACCAATTTAATATTTTTAGAGCCATATTTTAATTTCGATTTAATAATCATATAATAAATAGTATATAATACCGCATGATCGAAAAAAATGGCATCCAGTTGGCTTGGTAATGAACATCGACGACATTACCCATATAATTTTACATATAAAAGACAGCGATTTTCATTTTATAACCATCGCTGACGCCATTTTTTTATCATATTGAGCAGAGGCCAACAATATTTATTTGGAGTTGCATAAAAACACGATTTCGTCTTTTAGTCCTACATTTAATTGTTTATAGTCGGTGATATTATTTTAACAAAAATATTAACGTAAAATTTAAATAGCTTACACATACTCCCGTACTAATCAGAGTGTAAATAAGTTTTTTCCTTGTAAATAACATTCTTATCGTTTGCATTTTATGCTCATGTTGTATGTTCAGGGCTTTTGTTCAAGTTTAAATATTGGTGCCTGACTCTATGGTTATATCGCCACCACGCCGTGCGGTAGAAACGAACGGCTGCATTGTGATCCGATCAATTCTCACAATTCATTTTTACAGCTCATCGTTCAAATCTTATGGATCCATGCTGGCCACGATTCAATTGAACGAACCGTATTGTAAGCAATTAATCAATTCTTACAACTCTTTAAACGAACGATCGCATTGTGATCCGATTCAATTCTCACGATTCTTTTTTGCGGCTCATTGTTCAAATATTATGGATACGTGCTGACCATTCAATGCTGGTTTCAATTGCACGTATTTCAAGCAATGAATTAATCCTCACGACTCTTATGGATCAGTGCTGACTACGATTCAATTGAACGAACCGTATTCTAAGCAGTGAATCGAATCACACGATTCGTTTTTAATACTCGTTCTAAATGAACGATTCGTTCAATATTTGCACACCTCTAGTCTGCAATCATACATTATTGGATGGACACTGCTGTAGTTAGACTAATAAGCAAGGTATGGTGGGAAGCGGTACTTAAAGAGACTAATAGAAAAAGCCTCACAAAAGTACAACGATTAGCAGCTCAAGGTACAACTGGAGCAAGGAACAACACAGCGTAAGCTGCGCTAGAAGTGATCCTGGTCTTGAAATCGATCGATTGATTCGTGAAGGATCTGAACTCTAAGAGTGCCCTAAGATTAAGGAATTTAATCTGTGGAACCATAGGAAGATAATCCAATCTGTGGACCAGACCAACTATCGTCACTCGAGAATATTGCCAATGATAGGGAAAATTATGGCGAACAAGAGTCCACATCCGCTAGATCAGAAAACGGACTATATGACCAAACATGATTTTGGAGAAAAGATAAGGATTCGCATCCCGACAAGAGAAGAATAGGAAAGCAATCTAGTAATGAACACTCAAGGGATAGTAGTTTACACAGATGCTTCCGTGATTTCAGGAGACACAGGTATCATCTCAGAGGAACTAGACATCCTACGATCTTTAAGGCTATCAGATGGCTGTATGTTCTAAAAGCAGAGGTTTACGCTATAAAGAAAGCGGCCAGTTGTATACGAGGGAAAATCGCTGATAGACCCATAGGAGATATCGTTATTCCTGGCAGCTTGGGTGCTTTAATCGTCATGCAATCAGTGAGACCGAAAATTGTGATGGACTGCCGAGAAGCACTGTCCTGGCTGCGTTAAGCGACGCGCGACGGTGCCACTCTGTGTTGGCAGCCAGGCTACAGCAATGTGGTGGGTAACCGAGAAGCAAACGGATTCGCTAAAGAGGGGGAGATGACCCACTACTTATGACGACAAACACACTGAAGAAAGTTATAGGAACTATCATCGGTGCCAAGCAGAAAGAGACGTGGCAATACCGTGAGGACTGCGCTACAGCTCGAAAACTGTGGCCAGTGGTATATAGCAAAAAGACAAAACAACTACTATAGCAATAAAAGAATCTAGTACGCATAATTGTGGGTGTCATCACTGGAAACTGTACCCACGAGGGTAAACCTCGTGAGACGGAAGATTTTAAATGACGACTCCTGGAGAGAATGCGGAGAGGAAGAAGAAACCATAGAATACCTTCTGTGCAACTGTCCGGCACTGGAATACCGACGCGACGCTTTAAAACTTTAGGAGAACGTTTTTTGGAGGGACCAGCAGAAGCCAACAACAGCGAAATCGGGACTTTGCAAAGAGTTGGAAGTGCTTTAACGCAAATAAAGAATGAAAGGAAGGTTTGGTACAACAATACAGGGGTATAGCAATGTGTCCAAGGCCTCCGAGTGAGGGATCAAACATGATCCCAAACCCCAGCAACCTAACCTAAACTAACCTGATCGAAGGCTGGAGAGCTATCGGAAGGCAATATATATCTTGGATGAGGAATGTCAGACTGTGGACTGAACTACACGATGCACAGTCGTTAATACACACGGCCAGGGCCCGTATTCTGTAACTTTGACATAAAAACGTTACGCTTTCAAAGCGGTGAGCGCAAGTATTCGATCAGCGAAACGCAAGGCAGTCGATTTTGGTATTCTCGTTGCCATGCGAATCGTGTTCTGGATACGCGTTGAGCACATGTTGACAACATCACAATTTCTAACGTAGGTAATAGTCAAAAGTTGATAACTGACGGATGTAACAATGAAAAATGTCAATGTTACGTGAATTTCATAACCTATTGTTGAGTTATGTCAAGCTATTTTTCTATGGATATGTCATTATTCTTATTATACGAGGGAAGTGTTAAAGACGCTTCTCAGCATTTTCGATGTTTTGAACAATATTTATAGCTGCCAAGTCGTAAATTATCAATTACTTATTGAGGAATTAATAGAAGAAGTAGTAATTTTCACTAAAGAGCAAGATAACGCACAAAATCACAATTTTTTAGATTTTCACTGACAGTTCGACAAGCAAAAGGATCTTTTAAGGCAACCGTTTTCAAAGCGCTCAGCGCAATCAGTAAAGGCGCTAAGCGCGTCAGACGAGAATACCGAAATCGTTAGTTAAGTGCGCGGTCAGCGAAAATTAACGTCATATACGCTGAGCGTCTAAAAGCGCTTAGCGTTTTCAAAGTCACAGAATACGGGCCCAGGAATAGAGAAGCAATGGAAAATATTATCGCAAACATCCATTAATAGATTTGCATTAGAAGAAGATCTGTTAACCCTCAAAAAAAGCATCAGCTATGTTAAAAACATGGAATCACCGGATAATATAGATAGAGATACAAAAAAATCAAAGTTGCGCTATAGATTATTTAATTGGTCTAATCATAATTAAACTAGGATAATAAAAGATCAAGGAAAAAAAACACGGAGTCACAACATTACCATCGGACGGCGGACGTGACAAGGCTAGTTTCAATTTGGTTGCGGATTAAATATTATCGTCTTTTTTTTCGCATATATCCCACAGGCGCGAATATTCTTCGAATCATTAGCGCGCGCGCTTTTTGTTCTATCCAGCGGCGTCCCGTAATTTATATCGGTCATGCGCGCTCCCCGGCATACTTTACGATGGCGCGGCCAATTGGAAACGGTTTGACAGTGCGGTGGTTTACGGGTGGACAACTTTGCCGGGATTAAATCCGGTTGTTTATTGCGGGTGGACCGCGCGAGACGCACAATATGATTCTGGGAAGCGGAAAATTAAAAATGCGCCGGGCGCGCGCGAGAGAGAGATGCCGCCGCAGCGCTAGTTATGGAAGAAATATGCGAGCGAGTCGCTCGTATTTCGTGGCGAACGTACGGGGCAAATCCCGGACCGCGATCTTATTTATTGGCGGCCGTTTGAATTTCGCCCAGTGGCGTACCGACCGGAATATTTGGTTTAATATCGAAACAAAAATGAAAACAGATGGAATAGTTGTTATAGTATTTCCAAGGTAAATTGGACTGGCTTTGGGGCTCTTAATTTCGCAGTGCATCTGGAAAATAACTTAGATATCCCAAACTACAGTTCATACCAAATAAACTTTCAGGTGATTAAGCTTGGCCGGCACAGCGTTGCCCACTTTTATATATTTTCTTTTAATCAAAATATTTTAGAATATAAACAGTTATTATTTACATCAACTAACCTCACCTACTTAACAGCACTTAAGGGACGTAAAGGGCCATTACTACTGCTTTCCCGTTCAAAATATTCTAATAATGTTGCGATGAGTTTTTTACGTCTATTAAGCTATCTTGTAGACTTCGCACTAAAAGAGGTTCTAAAACGAACAATGTCCAACTGTCCGCTAGTAAACATTTTTAAGCTTAAAGTATCACAACACTATTTATTTAAATCAAAAACTCGTAATACAAAACTAAAATGTCAAAACGAATGAAAATGTCAGGAAAGAAATAAATAAATGCGGCAACTTGACATTTTTTACAACAGAGCTACCACCTGAATCCTCAGCACGATATTTAAATTCCAGTTAGTCAGCCCGGTGCCGAATATCTCCATTGTTGGCAACAATAAATTTAAAAATCGCGCTCTCGATTACGTAAATAAAAGTTTAATTGATATTAAATATAGTTTATTTTATTAAACGATTTATCACGTTCTACATCTTCCAATGCCATCTCTCCATGTCTATCTCTCCATGCAACGTCTCCAAGGATCCTTACATCCATAAATGTGTCAATTTCCTCCAGCCAATTTCTCCTTGGTCTACCCGGTTTTCTTCCTTCTCCATCAGGGTTTCAGTCAATAATTTGCTTTGGGATTCTTATTTCTGCTATTACTGGACATGCTCGTACCATATGAGATTCTTTATCTCGTCTACTATTGTATATTATATTATATTTATTTATTTTCGAGTCTTGTTTTTTCTGCTGCTCTCGTCCAAAAATCCATCTCTTTAATATGCCACACCTCACAGCTGTATACCGTGCTGGTAACTGTTACTTTTGGGTCGGCATTTACATGTGTGGAAGCAAATCGCATAGGGATCTTATTAAGTCGGAGTGAGAGAAATGCGACCGAACGACGCGACGCGCGACGGTGTGCTGTTACGGCGTTGCCGATACGCCTTTCCCTATCAAGTAAAGTAAAACCACGATCGCAAACCGCTTATTTTTAAAAGACTTTAAATGGAATTATAAGGATATCGTTAGGGTGTCATTTTTTTTATAACGAGAAAACATCAGTAATCGCGATAATTTAAAAACTCAACTTTTTAACACATAACATTATGGCCTGTTATGTGTCAAGAACCACTTTAGATATTGAAACTTTTTTTATTTTTAGGATCGGATATTTTACAATATGTTTACATAAGAAAAATTCGATAAGGTTGTTTTTTCCATTCAAAAATTGTAAACAATCTATCCATTTACGTCTAGAGCATAGCAATTTTCAGCAATCGTGTAATTTTTTTATTGATAAAGATTTTCACATACTGTCTACAAAGAAAATACAGCAGAAATATTAATAAAGTTCTTGAAAAAACTACAACCTATTATTTCTAATAGATTTCGAGATATCGATTTTTGAATTCAGAGTTCTAATTGCGCGACCACTATCGAACACCCACTCAAATCCACTTATTTTTACCAAAAATGCAAGTGTTTCTAGCTTGCACTTAAAAAAATTCAAGCTATAGGGAAAATTACAACGACTCGTTAATAAATAAACAAATTAAGTATCACGAGACGTAATTAAATCGTGAAGCTGAACGCATGACGTACACCTTTCCCTAGAACTTTAAGTACTGACAGAGGTATTGATTGGGTCGACCGGTCAACTGCGACAAATCTGCTATATCCCCTTCCACGTCTCTTAGCGATGTGCACAGTTTCTCGGTTTATTTCATACGTTTGGCAACGTGTTTACTGTCCTCTCTTTGTTCAGTACATTATAAACGCATTGTACTCTTCTTACATACGGAAATCTCGACCCAAGACTAACCTTTGCCAGCCCTTAGTATGATTATTGTATGTTGATGATGGTATTATTTATTAATGTTCTGCAAACAAAAACAGAATCAATCAGTTCTACAAACTATTAAAATAATAATTATTAAAATTCACCCTCAAGATCCAAACTTTTAATATAAGCTGTTATGTCATCCTGGTCTGATAGGTCTAGCATGGTTTTGCCAAACGGCTGATCTCAGTTTTTGGATTCCTGCAATAAATTCAAGTAGCAAGTCTTGAAATGAGAAGTCTCAATCCGCCTCTGATAAATCCAATTGTCAATGCCTTGAATGAACGGTTTGAACTAGTGTATAAACTCGTATTTTGGCCTTAATAATACAGTTAACTTTTTAGTGTTCGCTTCTTTCCAGAAGAATACCCAAGTAGCATTTTTGGAAACATTTTAGGTACTGTTTCTAGTAATTGTGTTTGTTTCTTGACACAAAATGGAAACGGTATGCCAAAAATAAGAAACATTTTCAAAACCTATATATTTTATTTAGCTTATTACATGTGTTTCCAATGTAGTGGCACTAGCCGTTTCCTGTAATGTTTCGATGCGGAATCAAAATTTTAGAGGAAATGTTTCGAAACATTTTCTGCAATTTGTGGCCAACAGGTTCGTTTTCAGTAGACACTGTTTCAAAATGTGAAGAAACAAAATACCAAACTAAAATAGTCTATGTATGTTTGTGAATTTCAAAATGAAAACAACCATCAACAATGTCGACCTCCGCCATCATTTTTTTGTCTCTTAAAATCTTTGTTTTTAGGTTTTCTCGCACAAAAAATGTTTTCTGGCAAAAGCAAATTCGTCGTTTAATTCAACACTGTACTTTCATATTTTTAATGCCTCTTCTATATATCATTATTTGTTGCTACAAAGTATTTTTGTTTTAAATATAGATTTTTTATAGATTTTTATTATTATTTTGTATCATGGATCTGAAAATAAAAATATATAAAACAATGTATGTAAAACACATTCTTATGAGTTTAAAAGCTCAACAGCCGATAAAACATATATTTTTAGTTAAAAACGCTATCACTAGCCTTACATGGCGGAATTTTAATTCATTATTTTATAAAATTGACATGGAGTCGGACACAAATCATCTACATTAAATCATATTTGTGTGTAAAAAGAGAGAAACTCGTGTTTCGAAAATGAATCGACAATAAATGGAAACCTTGTTTTCAAATGTTTCGATTTAGGGCTATCTGTAGAAATTTCGAACTAGTCACCTGTCAACAACGCCAATAAAAAGTTGTGGTCAAAATAATTAAAACATTTTTTTACTTATTATAAGACAATTAAAATATAAAAACAATTATTCCATTATGGAAAAAAGAGAAAAAAAATGTTTGCTGGTAACATTTTTCTTCGGTCTCCTGTTGGGTATAGGCTGGTAGTGGCTGTTATTACATTGATTCCTAAAACAAATCATCTCTGTAATGCGTATAAAAAATAATTATAAAATCGCATAAGAAAAATATCTTAATTTGTACTCACCATATATTATGTCCTTCTTTCTGCTTTTTTAATTATACTATAAAAACTTGAAGAATGCTTAAATTATTAAGTCTTCCCAATTTTGTAAAAACTGCATAATTGACAGAAAATCAAATAAATAATGGAAACTTTTCAGGCACAAAAGGGATACGAAACTTCTGTAAATGTAAGCCACGTCTGTTTCTTAAATGTTTCGAAAAATTTGTGACCCTAAGATCTTTATTGTTAGTGCTTATGTAGCGAAGCCATTTTTAATAAAATGTTTCGAAACTGTTTCGTTATGTATCAAAAATGGGACGAAACTGTTTCGCAATGATTCTCAGTAGAGATTTTGTTTCGATTTTGTGTCTAAAAATGCTAGTTGGGTAAATAAATTACTTGCGTATATTGTAGTTTGGTATAAAACTACACCGCCAATAAAAAATATTTTTAGATACCTGTGAAAATGCAAATGAAAGCTAAATATCTTAATAGAATCGATAGTCCCGCCGTAATAAAATCACCATTAAAGTTTGGAACGAGTGGAAACGTCGATATAGCCGAGACCCTCTCGTGTAATGCGTTCGATGTACAGGATGTATCTGTCGGCCGGGGCTAATTTAACGAAACAACCCGGCCAACGTTATCGGCATAACGACCGTGCTGACATCTCGACTAATTGCCGAAGCTTGTAATTCACTTGTTGGCGAACCTAAACACCATCTCGCGGCCCCAACTCGCATCGGTACCACTTTACGACTGTATCTTTACGACGGTGTTCCGAAAAAAACCGTTTTGGGATTTAATTTATGAAAGAAAATCAGTATTTTACAATACTTATAACGCAATACGTATTTGTTGATAACATGAAAATATCTTTAAACCAAGAAAACGTTTTTTTAAAATTGCCAAAACACAGACAGTGAATATTTTAATGGCCTAATAGGTAGATTAGACGAGTAAAATATTCTTTGCAAATTTAACATTAAATAACTCGAATGAAAAAGTTTTATATGATATACTAAAATCTATGCAGCCCTTGTTCGCGTAATGTGAATCTCATAAAATCGCTAATTTTTAGGCATCTGCGTATTTTGCTTATAATTTTACTTATTTGAAAATTCTACAGGCCGGCAATAGTACGTCGGGCATCTGTAGCTTCTAGAATAAAAAAAAACTTGGGACTTTTGTTTAAGTGCAAACTTAAAATATATACGAGAATGTATTTCAGGAAAATATATATACAGGGTGGTCTATCGAAAACGTTCCGCAAGGCATAACAGCCAGGATATTTTTTTTAAAATCCAAAAACACGTCAATTTTGTTTGTGAGGGGGACAACTTTTGCCCGAAAAATGATTGCAAAATCTTCAACCTTCTAAGCGGGGGTGTCATCCCCCAACTTTTTTCAAATGGGAAGGGGGGTCAAGTGGCGTCTCAATGAAAAGGGCTTTCTATTCTCTATATTTCCCCACTTCGTTTTTAAAAATCGGTCGAGTCATTTTGAAAATATGAAAGATTGAAATTTGAAAAGTACTTTTTGCAAAAAACGCGTAAATTGAATTAATTAAAAAAAACTTATCTTATTAATGAAGCAAATGCTGAAATTGTTGCCCGTCAACCTCCATACAGTAAAACAAATTATTTTCAATCCGTTCTAGAACATTCTGAAGAACTTGCGGGGTCACTTCGCGACAACATCAATAATTATTCGTCTTCGCAGGTCTTCTAATGAGGCTGGTGGAGTGCTGTACACTTTACTTTTTATGTGTCCTCATAGAAAAAAGTCTAAAGGAGTCAAGTCGGGTGACCGGGGAGGCCACTCAATTGCACCCCTTCGTCTTATCCACCGAACGGGAAAGTTATTGTTTAAATAATTACGCACATTTTGAGAGTAATGTGGAGGTGCACCGTCTTGTTGAAATATTAGTTCTGCTTCAACGTATCCAGGATTGTTCTCTATGATGTCAGTTAGGGCTGGGTCGATGGTATTTTCCAGTAAATCCAAGTACATATCACCTGTTAGATTTCCAGGAAGAAAAAAAGGACTCACAATAGAATTTCTAAAAATACCAGCCCACACTTTCAATTTCTGAGGGTTTTGTGTGTGCACCTCGTGAAAAACCCCGGGGTTGTCCTCAGCCCAGTACCGACAGTTGTGCCGATTAACTACACCGTTCAAAAAGTACAGTCTACCTAACCTGATCGTTCAACCTTGTGGCAAGTGAAAAAATGCGTAAACATCTAGAAATAATAAGAAAAAACAGCAAATTGGTCGAAGGAATTTATCCTTATCATTTACTCTGATAAATGTTTAAATAAACTTTTCAAATTTCAATCCTACATTTTTTTTTCTCAATGACTCGACCGATTTTCAAAAACGAAGCGGGAAAGTATAGAGAATAGACAGCCCTTTTCATTGCGATACCACTTGACCTACCTTCCCATTTGAAAAAAATTGGGGGATGACACCCCCGCTTAGAGGGTTGAAGATTTTGCAATCATTTTTGGAGCAAAAGTTGTGCCCCTCACAAACAAAATTGACGTGTTTTTGAATTTTCTGAAAATAAAATTACCCTGGCCGTTATGCCTTGCGGAACGTTTTCGATGGGCCACCCTGTATATAACTACTATAGGGTGGCTCAAGAAAATGTGAATGATCGGAATGATCCCACACATTCGGGATGATCTTTTTAAATAGAACACCCTGTATATTATTGAATATTTTGCTTCCTTTCAGATCACTATACATAATCCTAAGATATAAGTAAATATATTTCGATAGTTTCAAAGATATTAATAAATCAATAAAAAATATATATTTAAATTTCATTAATAAAATTTTCTTAAAAAAATATTAAATTTCAAGAGACACAAAGGACACAACAACAATTTTTAAATTTTAAGGTTAAAGGACAACACTATATTTTTAAATTTTTATCACACGAAATTTGCATATAAAATGCTTAGACGACAATTATTACGTATATGAAACACAGCGAACCCAGTGTCACCAATGCTCACTCGAATATTCAACCGCTTACGTTAATTTTTCGCGCTAATTCGGCTAACGTATAGATATGGTTGACTAAATGGCCAAAGCGAGCATAGAAATAAGCGCAGCAAACAAACTGGGCGATATACACTTCCACGCGACTGATAAGTGAGTAGGCAGGGATGTGTCCTAGCTCCTCTCCTGTTCAACATATTCATGGCAGCGCTCTCTATTATAGTGAACAGCAAACTGCAGGAAAGAGGAATGGGTGTTAGATACAGGTATGACGGCGGTCTGTTCAACATAAAAAGACTCAAAGGGCAAAAACACGTATAAAATTCATCACAGACTACAATACGCTGAAGACTGCGCTCTAGTTGCAAATACGTTACAACAATTACAGGAAATGCTGAATACATATACCTGGGCATACGGGACTTTGGGCCTTAAACTGAACATCGATAAAACTAAAATCATGTGCACTCCCCCGGAAAATCATAACAGCGCTATGAAAATCGGAGAAGAACTATTGGACTATGTATCGGAATTTAATTACCTCGGCAGTTTGATTTCGGAAAAGGCAAATATCGACTCTGAAATTTAGCACAGAATTAGCAGCGCCTTAAGAGCATTCTGGAAATTACAAGACAGGGTTTTCTACAATCATGACTTGAGCGCAAGGACGAAACTTGCAGTGTATCGAGCAGTAATAATCCCCACCATGTTATATGGAAGTTAAACCTGGGTGCCGCACCGTACCGCCGGCACACGAACGCATTAAACAAGTTACAACAGAGACACCTTAGACAACTGTTAGTACAACTCGCGTAGATGATTACTAAATCGCTAAAGATGGGCTGGCCACGTATGCAGGAAGCAAGAAAACCATCTACCGAAATCTCTTCTTTACGGTGAACTTGTAGAGGGTAAGGGGAAATCGGGTATACAACTCAAAAGATACAAGGATGTTTTCCATGAAAACTTAAAGGGGATAAGTATGCAGCATCAGTGGGAGGAAGCAGCGCACAACAGAACGCATTGGAGGAGAATTGTAAACTCAGTTGATAACGACAACCAAAAAGTAAAGAGGCAACAAAGTAATGAAATTTTTGAATGTCCGGAGTGCGGAAGAGAGATAACATCACGTATCGAGCTTTTCAGTCACAGAAAAGCTCATGAAAGGAAACGCCTTGCGTAACCATCTTCTGATGCGTTTCAAATACTCGTCAGCGAGTAATGGTAGTAAGTAAGTAGTAAGTGGGTTAAATTAAAGTGGTCGATTTAGCGACCATCAACCAATAAAGGGTAAAGTAGCCGGTGGTAGCTCCAGCGTTAGTGTGTCGATCTGCGGAGCGGAAGGTACTGGGTTCGATCCCCAGCCAATACGGTCGCTTTATTTATTTAAATAAAAATATTTATTTATCTAAATAGAGCGACCAACGAGCCGCCACCTCAAGGAAGGCAATGGCAAACCACCTTGAGTATATTTGCCTTTTACAGCCTCTCAAATAGTACCGTTCGGATTCGGCAATAAACTGTAGGCCCCGTGTACTTGTGAAACACTGATGACACACATCACAAGTACATGCGAGAGGTAGCCGACGCTCTATATAGAGTATGGCACTGTAAGAGAAGAACCAATAAAGGGTTAAAAATATTCAAACAGATGAAACAAAATAGAAAGAAATAAACATAACACTCATTCAGTTAGAGAGCCTATAAATAGAAAGTTTAGTTAATTTTTAACGTACCCACAAATTCAAAAGAAATTGCTGTAAACCAGTCAGGAAATTATAGAAATTACTTATAATTCTGGTTATTAAAAATTAATAAATAAAAGAAAAGTATAGACCACCAAGCCGGGTATCCTACCATGGCAGTGTCAATGTCTCGCACCGATCGGGTTCAAAATGATTAAGAGCTTGCCACTCCCTCAGATCAAACGGACACCTACGTGGAAGAAATGCTTTCTTAAATAGTATTTAACTAATAATAGAATCTGTTAGATATAATGGGATACTTTTCTATTAACATAAAATAAAATTATATCTTTGTCGCTTCTAGGCACTGATGTTTAAAGTTATTTTGGTATTTAATTTTAATTACAGATTTAATACAGTTTATTGAGCACAACTTGTCATTTTTAATTGGCTAATAAAAAATTCTAAATGTCAAAAAACGTATACGCTTGAATGTGGAATTCATGGATTTAACATAAATTTCAGGCATGGTCCTAGCTTCTATTTAATGGAATTTGGGCGAAGATAATATATGGTTGGATGTTGTAATAATGTGTTGTATTTTAGGAAATTATTGTTCAATTGTGTTAGTAGAACCGATAATACTGAAAAAGTTGTTGATAAAAGTTTATTAGGTCCAAAAAAAAAAAATAAAATGGAAATACTAATAGACTAAATCTTTAATAGACTAAAAGAGTAAGAAGAATTACTTAAAATATAAAATAAATTAGTCAAAACGAATTAGGGATCACTTTGATAAATTTCGTTTAAACAAAGAAAATATATTTATTTAAACATAGAAACTTAGTAATATGTTCCTTAGGAATTAAGTTTGAATGTAGTTTATGCACTTTGGTGTTAATGGCGAAAAAGTTGGCAAACTGCTGAAAATTGTATTTTTATTACGGTATGAATGACTACAATACGTATCGAAAACAATGCTAAATCATTTTTATCTTAATTGGCAATGGAAATATTTTTTTGCTAATAATGTGTGTGTCCTCTGCGGTTTCTACGTACTTCTGAACACCGATTTGGCATAGTCTGAATGAGGCTCCGAATAATCTCTTGAGCAAAGGCGTTACACTCCTCACGAAGATTTTCGCCCAAAGTTTGAATATTTGGTGCTTGTGAACGACTTTATAGTCTTCTCTTTAGTAGGTGACAAAGGTGCTCAATAGGATTGAGATTAAGGCAATTAGCAGGCCAATCCATAATTGTGATATTGGACACTTCAAGGTATCGAGTAACTATTCTTGCAGTATGAGGCCTGGCATTATCCTGTTGTAAGATGAATTCTGGACCATGCTGAGCAGCAAGTGGAATAACATATGGTTCAAAAATCTCATTTCTGTATCGTTCAGCATTAATTATGCGGTCTAGAAAGACATGCAAGTCCACAGGCCCATTTAAAATTATACCTTCCCATACCATGACGGAATTTCCACCAAAATGAATTGCTTCTCTGACCGTTGTGCCCAGATACTGTTCATTCGGTCTTCTGTATACTCTCCGCCGAGCATCGTTATGACTTAGTCGAAAACGGGTCTCGTCCGTAAAAAGGACGTGCCTCCACTGATCCACGCCCCAGTGAAGATGTTCTTGAGCAAATATCCTTCGTGTTCTACGATGATTAACAGTTAAATGGCACAACAGCTACTCGTCTTGATCAAATTTTCTTCATGCAACCTATTTCTTACAGTCTGAGTTGAAATTCGATTTCCTGTGGCGATCGTAAGAAGATTTTGTAGGTTTCTTGCGGTAAGTGTTCTTTGACGAAGAGCGGCTTGAACAAGAACCGATCTTCCCGCCTCGTTGTCCGCCTTACTCGTTAAGGATATGGTCTGCGGACAACAAAACCATATTCTCTATGTCGATTCCATAGTCTGGAAATGACCGAACATTGTCCTTGCTGGTCATCAGCAATTACGTAACGATTTACTTTTTAAATATAAGTTCACTTAACTTGGTGATGACCGCAAAGGATATAACCTTCAGTTACCTGCATCTGATTTTGTCGACCTGATTGTTATTGTATTTGTTTTCATTAATCTATACTAATATATAAAATCTTTAAGTGACTGACATACTGATTAATCACGATCCTGCTCAAACCACTCAACGTAAGAAGCTCAATTTTGGCATATAGGTTGATTCTAGGGTGTAGAGGTTCGATAAGAAGGGATTTTTCGAAATTCCAGTTCCAAGAGGGTGAAACCACCCCTCAAATATTACAATATTTTTTATTTAAAAAACGGTCAAATTTCCGAAAAAAACGCTTAAACACGTTCGATAAGAAGGGATTTTTCAAAACTGAAATTCTAAGGGGGTGAAACTATCCCTCAAATATTAAAATATTTTTTATTTAAAAACCGGTGAGTTTTTCGGAAAAACTCTTCACGTATATTTTATTTTGTTGTTTTACATATTTTAAGATTTTTTATAAATTTATACAGGGTGTTTCATAAAATATGACCATTGATTAATCAAGATTCTGCTTAAACTGCTTGATGTTTAAAGCTGATTTTTGGCAAACGGATTGACTGTGGGGTGTAGAGGTTCGATAAGGAGGGGTTTCTCGAATCTCAAATTCCAAGAGGGTGAAAACGCCCCTCAAATATTACAATATTTGTTATTTAAAAAACGGCTAGTCTTTCGGGAAAACGCTTGGACAAGCATAATTTATTTGTTTTTTTTACCTATTTTGAAATTTTTTAAAAAATCATACAGTGTGTTCCAAAAAGTTGGGTAATTTCTTAACCACGATTCTGCTTAAACTGTTTGACGTAAAAAGCTTATTTTTGGCAAACGGATTTTTCGAAAGTCAAATTCCAACGAGATGAAACTACTCCTCAAATATTACCAAGTTATATAATAATATCGCCATATTGTTTTTTCTCATGATGACATAAATGTGAGAAAATTTTATCCAGTTTGTATGTTAATGGAAATTCTTGCTTTGCTTTATCATCACCATTACAAATTATTAATTCGACGCGAACGAAGTCGCTGGTACACGCTAGTAATATATATTTTCAAGAGCAAGAATTTAAGATTTATCATTAAAATAAATCACACAATATATTAAATAAAATATATTTCTATAAACAAATTATTTGCACAATGGAAATTAAACTGGAACAAGTTGACGCCAGACTAAGATCTGAAGGTGAACTTTGTTTAATTCTTATTGTAAATATCAATATGTAGAAAAATTAAAAAGTAAATCATAGGAGAATACTGGCAGAATGAATCAAGATGTCATGCTGTTCAGTTGAGTGGTGTTCTTCAAGGGTTATGACGACAGTAAAGTAAGTTTTTCATTTTTTGTGTATTTTCTTTAAGTATATTTTATTGGTCAAAAGGCACTCTACTTGACATTTCTCCTACGTAAATCCATGTATTTAATTTTGTAATAAATTTATATTTCTTATTTTATATATTGATTGTTTTAATGATCTTCGATACCTAAAACGTCCCTAGCCACAACCCTCTAAAACAGGGGGACGTGACTATATTTTTAAACCAAATCTAGATTAACGCAATTGAAGGAACTGTCGACTGATCAAACCAAACCAAACTAAATTGATCTTATATATTAATTTGGTTAAGTTTAATATCATCCGTTACTTTGACCAAATTAATGTAATCTCAACTTAAGCCTCTTGCCTTTTGATTCTTGGCAGTATTTTTATAGTAAATTTTAATTCTTCTTACAATTCCATGCTATATACAAAGCACAGGCAAACTCTCGAATGTATTTATAGGTAATGTGTGTCAACAGTGTTTCATAAAGATATAGGAAATATACTTTATCCCCGAATCCGCACTGCATTATTTAAGAGTAATTACTTAGTAATAATAGCAATTCGGTAAAAAGTACCTTGTTATCAAGAGTACTCTGGGACAAGGTCATATACAAATGTTGTTTTAGTAAAGACCCGGTTTAAGAAATCCTTAAGTGATCAACAATTAGTTACGATTTATATCCTACAAGACGTTTTTTCTTCTCCACTATTCTTCATCGTGAAGTTTATCCGCTTTGCTAAAAGTCCGCCCGTCGCCCGTCCAATTCTCTATTTAATTTTCGATCTTGATAGTGGAAATTCATTAAACACCGACCGGGACCCAGAGTCGGCTCACGCAGTGACACCTCTAAAACGTTGCCTCTTAAAATATTACAAATCTCTTTAGCCGAAATGATTGATGGTCGACCGGTCGAACTGTGATCTATTGATTACTTCGTTATAGCGAGGCACAATGGACCGGACCGGGGGGGCACAGGGGGCGCGGGGTATCGAGAGGGGCCTCCCAGACACTTCTGACGAGATTAAGAATCGTTTAGACGGAGTGGCTGGTGCTTTGGGTATTTTATTTTGATCGGATCGAGATTTAGAAGAATGTTTGATTAAATCGATTTGAATATTAATTAAAATTAAGGGATTGATTTGCAGAAAGAAGTCATAATTTAAAAGAAGTCAAATTACTTATCTGTAAAGGATTACAAGCTACTGATGAGTGTAACAAACTATCACAAAACAAAAATAATAATAAAAATAAGTCTGTTCGAAAAGTACTAAAAAAACGCATAAGAAAAGGATAGGATAATGGTTCCAAAAGTACCACACTATCAAAAAGGAACGGCGTCAAAGACGGCTGGGAATGACAATAGATGAAAATTTTGGCGAAGAGGTCAATTGTACCGTACTCTTTTTAGAGTCTTACTTTCTTCTTTAATAGTGCTTGGCCTTAACAAGGTAATTTATTTTTATATTGAGTAAAATTGTTTTTAAATGGTGTAGTTTAAAATTCGAGGAATAATATATTTCTTTTTAAATAGATTTGTGTATCTGGAAACATTCTATTCTTTTTAAATCTCTCTATAATTACTGTTAATTTTTTAAAAAGTTTTATGTCAATTTTTAGTAAAAGAGACCTTGCCAAAATTATCACCGATTGTCACCGTTTCTTTATCATAAATTATTTAGAAGCCTTGACGACAAACAGAAGAACTAAGTTATACTTATTTATCTTGAATTAAATCTTATTTTGGAAAATTTGGGAATTTTACGAATTTCTTCAATATATTAGTAGTTAGTATATAGAGTACTGAAAAGCCGGATTCTCACCTGTTAGTCTAACTGACGCAATTTCACTGATTTATTGTTACAGAAAGACGAAAAACGGTCCTTGCATGTGTTCACACGTTTTCTTTAGCTAGGCGAATAAATGTATTCAAGTTGATCCAGATATTTTTACGTCGGTGATCTTGTAAGTATAAAATGCTAAAAAACATACAAGCAGTTGTTAGCAAGTATGAATTTCGAAATTGTGATGATTCAGATACGACGTGATCCTAGTAGATGTTGGATAAGGCTAGGGTTGCCAACCGTCCTTTATTTCAGAGGACAGTCCTCTTTTTGATCGTGCTGTCCTCTTTTTTACAGACCAAACTCAAAATATAAAAAATATTTATCTGATGCTAAAATGTTTGATAAAATTGTTAATTTGGCAACAATGCGTCTTTTGCTAATGCAGCTGCTCTAGCTACTGTAGCTGACACCCCTGAAGTACCCTGTACAAAAAAGAAATATTTATGTATAAAAAATATTTGTGGAAGTTTTTTTTATGTTTAGTTAATGTTAGTATGTTTATTAAATAAAAAATTTTGTACAAAATCGTTTGTATTAATTTAACAAGTTCTGAGTATAAATATTTTTAAGAAACTAAGAAAGACCATCAACTGCATAACGCTTAAACTGTATAACTTTCGGCTAAATTTTTAACAACATTTGAGCAAGGTTTCAAAAAATGATTTTGCCTGCGGCGCTTTTTTAACCACTCGTCCTCTATTTTTTATTTTGAAAGTTGGCAACCATAGGTAAGGCAGTGGCTATTACGTAGAAATATATGGAGTGCTAGTGAAACTATATTGAAGGAATTATTTTTTTTAGATTGTAGATCGTATGGGAGGAGAGAAGTAAAATCACCGCGCCCTTATAGATCTACCGCCTCCCTGGACTGCCCCCCAGACACTGTAGTTTCAGGACTTTGACAAAAGACAGTGTCTGAAACGGTTTTACCGATGTTACTGTTTCATTTTCGATATGAGTCGTACAAAAGTTTATGGCACGAATGGTTGTCGTCTCGTCGAACTGAGTGAAGAGGTGTTCTGGTGTTTCACCATTTTCCTTACAGAATCTGCATTCGCCATTGTTTCTTAGCTTCAATCTATTGTGATGTTCATTGAGGAGACAGTGTCCTGTTAAAAGCCCCGTACCAATACGAAGATTGTTATTGCTTTAATCAAGGAAAATTTTTAATTTTTCTCTGTCGTAAGTCCTAGAAATTAGTTTTACAAGCCAATTCAATGAGTATTTTTTCGAAACTCAGAAAATATATTGTATTGATTTGTTTATATTAATTGTTTAGCCAAAATGAACTCAAGAAGAACTAGATTTCACTTTAACTGATAGTATAAATATATTGACGATTTTCAATGAAAATTTGTTCAGTCGTTCAGTAACACTGAATCAGTCAAACGGTGTCAGCTTTACTTATTTATTTATTTAGCGTATGGCATATTAAGACACGTATATGACAAAAAGAAAGAAAAAAAAAATACAAACGAACATTTTACAAATTAATATAATCTATTGTTTCTGGAGTTGCCAGTAGGAAATCTTCCCGTCTGCCGTTATAAGCCATTTCAGGGCATTCCTCCACGATATGTTTGATGGTCTGATTTTTGCCGCACTCGCAGGAGGGGCTTGGACTTTTGCCCCATTTGTGTAAAGTATAGGCGCATCTGCCATGCTGCGTTCTAATTCTATTTAGCGTGCACCAGGTTTTTCTTGGTAAGTCAAAACTTGGTGGTGGGTTGGTGATGCATGGCATGTCACTGTTTTGTTTCGACGTCCATTCCTGATACCAAGCGTCGGTGATGCTGCATTCGTCTTCAATTACATTTATTGCGGTTTTGGTGGGTGGTTTTCTGGATCGGAGGCGGTTGTGGTTAGCATCCTCGATGTCTGTATGGATCGGTAGTTCTCTGTTGTCCAGTATCTTGTTAAACTCTCTGTACAGAGCGTTTATGCGGCTCAGACTTGGGGGTGGGATGTGACTCAGTACTGGGAGCCATTCTGTGGTGTGAATTTAATAACACCAGCAATCATTTTCAATGTATTATTGAGCTGTGCGTCTATTTTGTGGACATGTGGACTATTGAGCCATACCGGAGCACGGTATTCGGCGGCTGAGTAGACGAGACCCAGAGCTGATGAGCGCAGAGTAGAAGATGAAGCACCCCAAGATGTCCCGCACAATTTTTGTATTATATTGTTTCTTGTTTTCAACTTCTCTGCTGTTTTTGATAAGTGCTCTTCAAACGAAACTGTTCTATCGAGTGTAACACCTAGGTACTTTGGGTTTTTATTATGTTTGAGAGTAGTGTTTTCAACCTGGACATTCAGTTCCCTATTTGCGAGATTGTTATTCAGGTGAAAGCAGGATACTTCTGTTTTGCTAGCGCTCGGTTGGAATCTCCACTTCCTGAAATATTTCCCTAACTTCTCGAGATCAGCCGTTAAAATTTCCTCTGCTTCTTCGAATGAGCTGCATCTTATAGTAAGTTCCCAATCGTCGGCATATCCATGTTTTCTTGGCCTAGTTTCGGGCATATCTGAGATGTGTCAGCTAAACTGATGCTAAAAAAAAGCTTTATCGACCAGTATTTAATTAGATAATTTATTCGGTGTGTTTTTATTTGGAATACATGTTACTGGTCCAATATTTACAAAAGAAAATTTAACGCGACACATAGATAGTATATTAGCTATTTCCCTAATGTCGTCCACCCATCGTTTCCGTGGACGCGGACGGCCCACATTTCTTTTAGGTTGTCTTAGCCTCTTAGACAAACTAAAAGACATTGAGACAACATTAAGTTTGCTAAAATGCTTTTACTTATTATTTTTTCTTATAGCTATGCATATTTTTACTGTACCACATCCTCGGAAAAGGCTGTAAGTATTTGGGAAAAAAAACTAAATATGTTTTACAACAAGATATTGAATAGTAATAGTAACGAACCTTTTCCAGATACTTTCATCAGAATTTGAAAGTTATTGCTTATTGCCGGGACATGAAAGACGCCCAAAAAACCATACACCATTCGATGGGACTCCTATTTTAACTCCATAAAAGTTTTTGTAGAAGCGCAGAATCATCTTAGTAAAACTTAAGCCTATTCAAAGCCAATAGCAGAAGCAGTAGAAAACCTGCAAGTCGATAAAGACACAAATGTGAATTTGCTATTTTATATCTCAGATCCAAAATTATTTACAAATTATCTTCAGTAGCAAAGCCCTGATATGTTCCATGACAATACGCTGAGACTATAAACTAAACGATAAAGTTATCTCAAAATTATATAGGTACGATATAATTTAAAGTTGTTTTCTGTGACTTACTGTGTCCATTTAATTCACCATATAGGTATAATTCAAATTAATAATGAATGAAGATAGAGTAAGCTATTAAGTATTGCGATTAGATGCGCTCACATATTACCGTCCGCAGGTGTACCTTGGCCATCCCACTCGTCCCGCGATGTTTTTCTTATTCGCCATGCAAACTCTAAACGACATTAATCAGAGAACAAACGCGTTGAACTGGTCAACATTTTATCGTGCGTATATATTTCTATGAGTTCAATTACGGTAAATATTTCACCAATGCAACGTATCCCGTGTTGTGAGCAAGGTAGATTATTGCGGACGCCGACACACTTGTCCTGGTTTTCTATACGAATCGCGAATAAAAATGACTATATCGATATAATATAACAAATATAATATAACAAAACAATTCTTAATATAATTAACTATAGCAGAGGTGACTGATGATATGAAAAGGAACGATCTTCTCAGATTACAGTAATGTTAACAATTAGCAGAAACGATGTTAGAACCATGATAGATTACTTTAGATTGGCCACTCCTATCTTATTTTAGGAGCCGTATTTTAGGGGCATCTAGTAGGATAAGGAACAGTTTTTTTGCACATTAAAGAAACCTACATCACCGACATCATTACCGCCTTTATTTGAATCGCTGTTCTTTCCATTTTTATAATCAGATTTCAACTATCTATTTAGCTAGAAATTCTAGTTGAACAAAAAAACGCTTGTGTTGTGGTTTTACGGTTTGATTTCGTTTTGATTTTTCGAATAATTGTACAATTAAATTCTTAACTTCATATTTTTTGGCAGTATTCTGTTTTAGACAATATTTTATAAAAATGGTGGAACAATTTATGTTTTGTATAGACTCTTAGTTTTTTTTTAATCATGAAGTTTAATTGTTGTACAACGGGTTTTCAAAGGGTACAATGGTTCTTCTTCTACAATTCTTCCCCGCACACTTCTGTTCTCGTAGTATTTATTCCTCTGACCAACAGGAGCGCCCTTGTATAATAAAATTGAAATGTATTTTATATTAAAACCACTGAGACGCGTAGCGACACCGTCTGGACTGCGCTACAGCTCGAAGACTATGGCCAGTGGTAGATAGCAAAAAGACAAAATAACTATTAGAACACAAACGGAACCTAGAACGCATAATTGTAGGTGTCATCCACTGGAAACGGCCCCACGGGGGTAAACCTCGTGAGATGGAAGATTTCGAGCGACGACTACTGTAGAGAATGCGGAGAGGAAGAAGAAACCATAGAGCACCTGCTGTGTCACTGTCCGGCACTGGAATACCGACGCGACGCTTTATAGCTTTAGGACAAGGTTTTTTGGAGGGACTAGAGGAAGCAGCAGAAGCCAACACCAGCGACATCGGGAACTTTGCAAAGAGCTGAAAGTGCTTTAACGCAAAGAAAGAATGAGAGGAAGGTTTGGTACAACAATACAGGGGTATCGCAATGGGCCCAAGGCCTCCGAGTGTGGTATCAAACACGATCCCAAACCCCAGCAACCTAACCCAACCTAACCTGAAACCACTAATTGCGAGATTCTGAATGAAGCTTAAGCAACTATTAAATTTTTAAAACGAGGACCAGTTTGGCAGTGCCTCGCAAAGTTTTCCGTCGCGTCCACCGTGTAAAATTCCGTAATGAATTATTGCATCGCGTTCCGCATTAGGCTTGCTCATCAACGTAATTACGAAGGCGCAAAAATTAAAACCTTATTTTAGCGGTCGCCGCCGCCGCCGTCCACGCCCGACACGGTATCATTGGATTACGGTCGAGAATTATTTCGCTGGACGCTGACGTTCAAGGACTGTCCCGCAATGCTCGTTGGAGAGGCGACTTTTATTACCTAGCTCGGTGGAATTTTGCTGATGAAGAAAGAGATGCAGATGTCTTTAGGCAAATATTATAATTACACTGGTCTGCATTGTGCTCTAATTGATCCAACATCCATCATTGTATGGATGTTAGATCAGTGAGGATTTGGAACAGGATATAGAGTTTAAAGCCAGGATAGAACAACCTAGGTACCTGTATACTTCACATGCATTAATTTCCATATTATTAGGGGAAATAAGATTTTCTTTATTTGCTTCAAGTGGGAGGTATTTCGTTTTTCCTGTATTTACTGTGAAACCCCATTTTACATATTTCTTCAATTATTTTTTGCACCGTATATTTCCTGTCATCTTTGTCGTTTGCAATAATTATGGCCTGGTCGTGTGTAAATTGCTTATATGTCATTTAGTTCTATACCCATTCCGTTACATTTTCTTTTCCGTAGATGTAAGGCCTTGGCAATATAAATTTTAAATAATATTGGAGATATACAGCAACCCTGTCGGATCCCTTTAGTGATAGCAATCTCTTCTGAGAGACCGTTGACCATTTTTATTTGTGATTTTCCTCCATGATAAAGATTTTTTTTTTCGGAAAGTCTTTTACTTTGCAGCGTGACGCTTCATATTATGGTTTGACAGAAGTTTACTAAAACAGAGACAGGTGATGCAAAACATGCAATTTTCGGCTTAACAAACGCGAAAGAAAATATTCTACCACAGAGAAAGTATGTTTGAATGTTTTGCTTGCTGTAGAGAAACCACGGCAAATATATATTGAAAGCAGCAACTTTTTATCATCACTGATCGTTACTGTTTGAAGTGGCTTAACTCCATTGAAGATCCAATTTTACGTACGGGCTATTCAACTACAACAATATGATCTTGAGATCATCCACCGTAAGCGTAAAGGTCATATGGTTGGTATCTCTGTATGTGTATGACAGGGGCGGCTCGTAGAACTGGAAGATGGTGAGGCACATTAGAAGAGAATTTTTATTAGTATGTATATAGGGTGACCATTAGTACGAGGAAGTCCAATATCTTCGTAGTTGACAAATATATGAAAAAAAAGTTCTATATAAAAAAAGTGCATATCCTAAAAAAATATTTTCTTTAAAATTGCAATCGCATTACCATTTTTCTGGACAGAATTGGGTTCAGCATAAAATTCAGCATACATCACACTATTGATTTATTTGAAGCACTATATATGCGGGATTTCCATGATAATTCATATTTGAAAAATTTCATTTTTTAAAAAGTGTGGAATGAATTTAACTGGAACAAAACCTGGAGTGAATTTAACTTATTATAGCGAGGTATGTAGGACAAAAGAAGAAATCCGAGAAAAATTTACATTATTTTATACAGGGATTTTTTATGGCACGGCCAACATTGCAATATTGTATACACACTATATAATAATATACACACTGTATATTATTTTTAGTATTTTAGATACCCACAGACTTAAAAAGCGCACATTTTTGTATTTAAAATATTTCTAAATTTTTAGCAGCCTTTTTTTGCCTTAAGCCTTATGTAATATAATTCGTAGTATTATACCGTATGATCGTATAAAAACGGCGTCAACGATGGCTATGAAATGTAGATCGCTGTCATTTTATATGTAAAATTATATGGGAAATGTCATCGATCGTCATTTTCAACTGCAGTAGGATTCTGTAAGCTCCGTAGCAAGAAATTTCCTGTCTAGCCTATGCTATTTGTATACGATTGATGAGTCACTAGACAAGAGAAGTGTTTACAGAATCGGGCCTCTGGACGCCGTTTTTTTTTCGATCATACGGTACCTATTACATAGGGCTATTGCAACAATAAATTTTTATCAAAGCGACCTCAGAATATTTTGTCTTATATTTTACTCTGTATGGTAAAATTTTGTTTTTCTACCCATCCTATAAAAACAAAACAAAATGAAATCTCTGTAACACAATTTATCTAGAAATGATTCGAATTCGAAAAACTTTACCTGGGGAAGTCCTCTGATGATGCATGATCCCTCTAAATCATCATATCAATCAACAAGTCACTGCCCACTTTTAAGGTATTTACTTAATACGTTGTAATCAGTAAGACGAGTAATTAAACATGCAATTCACATTAAAAAACGTATATATTAATCAATTAGAGACAAAACAGTGCAATAACCGGCAGAGCTAATTCAAACTGTGATTCAAACTAATACAAATTCCCAAATAATGCAATTCTGCATTTTCAGCCTGTCGCCAGCTGTCGCCTAAAATCTCTCGGGCTGATCGGGAAGTGATACATATTTTTAACGAACGGCTTTTAAGGTTTAAATTTACATTTGAGGCTCGCCTCAATACGGTCTTTTTACGCTCAACTACTCCATACATTTTATCTCTCTTCAACTAAAGGTTTTGCCTATGCTTTTTCTTTTCATTCTATAGATTTAAGATTCCAGTGAACGCTGTCGCTCCGTCAATGCGATATACCACAATACGTTAGACAAGGAAAGGCGAGAGGCAAACCTCTGCACACATACTTCTTAAAGAACAAATGAGATGGATATATATATCGTCGAGTTTGTCGCATATGAGAAAGGAAGCGCGTTTAAAGGAAAACCATCGACGTAATTTATTGTAGAATGACGGATAAAAAATACAATTATTATTGATGCAAATAGGGGAAAAAATATAAAATTGTGATTAAAGATGTATCGATTAATACGTGTAATTCTTCAAATGTATTGGTGAGGCACTGCCTCATCTGCCTCATAGGACAAGCCGCCCCTGATGTATGATAAAATAAAGAAGTATAATAGTAAGTATCCATTATGAAGGGTTGAAGATCAACGTCTCTGCAAACGGATTCGCTCATTGTATCATATAGCATTTAAATATTCTGGAATGAAAATTTTAGTTTATGCTGCTACAGTAAATTTGGTTTCATGATACAGTATAAAAAGCACCAATATTTTACATTAAACCGCTTATAGACCGTAAAGAAGAAACGAACAAACGGCACAGAGAAACACAAAGAAACTTTCATCTTTTTCTTCGTCGATATATCTGCACGATCTCTTCCTTTTAACGCGCGCATTTATTCTTATTTTATTGATTGCGATCGTTTCAATAAACCACACGGTATGTGTTGGAAATCGGACGGAAACGAAAACGACGAAAACGAAACAATCTTTTTATTGCCATTTTTCTGGCGTATTTCGTATGGTAATGGTATTCCGGGAAGAAAAACAATGCGAATAGAGGGCAGCACGCGCGCGCGCCGACTCGCGTCTCTTCGTCACGATACGCATCTCCGAATATTGTGTGTGCGGGTGTAAATTCCGAACGTCGTCGTCGTCGTTCGATATCCTTTTGTGTTATTTACTTTTTTCCCAAACAATGGACACCCACGAGTTGTTGTCCTCGTCGCTTACGAGATATTTACTATCGTGGACCAATAAGATCTAGCTAAAGTATGCCTAAATTAATTTTATTATATTAGTATCAATAATTTGTTTTATTTTAAGACGTTAATATCTGTATGACGCTATTCTCATCTGACGCGCGCATAGCGTCTTTACTGACTGCGCTAAGCTATTCGAAGACGGCTGCCTTAAAGGATCGTTTTGCTTGTCGAACTGTCAGTCAAAAGTAGAAAAAATTGTGATTTTGAGCGTTTTCTTACTCTTTAGTAAAAACTACTTCTTCTGCTATAAATTTCTCAATAAGTAATAGACAATTTACGACTTGGCAGCTATAAATATTGTTCAAAACATCGAAAATGCTGGGAAGCGTCTTTAACATTTCCCTTGTATAATAAGAATAATGACATATCCATAGGAAAATAGGTTGACATAACTCAACAATAGGTTATGAAATTCACGTAACATTATTCATTGTTTTATCCACATTTGACTATTAGATACCTTGTACACAATATGTGCTCAACGCGTAGTATCCCAGAAAACGATTCGCATTGCAATGGGAATACCAAAATTGACTGCTTCGCGTTCCGTCAATCGAATAATATCGCTTGTAGCTTTGAAAGCGTAACGTTTTTATGTCAAAGTTCCAGAATTCGGGTTCTGTTTTGTATAACGTCTTATCTACTGTGGGTGAATTACAGAAAACACATTCAAAGACGAATTGAAACTAAAAGAATTTCGCACCTCCATTTCCTTTATTTACCTGTTTTTACTTACACAACGTTTCGGTCAGATGTTTCACTAATCATTATCAAGTGTGAACTAATCATATATATTACGGGAGAAAACCATTACAGTACGTCTGTCCGTTCTGTAGCTACGGGGTATCCGTGAGAGGGGAAACGATATTCTCTCGATGTTTCTCGTAAAAAATTTGACGACGCGTCCCATCAATAGAAATTCGACAAATTTGCAAGTAGCCAATAAAATGAGTGAGCGGAGCGATTTGCGGTGACGTACTCGTCAAGTCGACGTATAACATATATTGTTGTTTATTTAAATGTTTTTTTTTAAACATTCCTTTCATAGACACAGATCTAGCAGACGTACTGTACAATAATAAACAAATTATTAAGGTAAGGCTCGTACTGCTGATGCAGTCTTCCCGTTTCCCGCCTCCAAGCTAGTCTATCAAAGACATCATCGTCCTCTAATTGCCGAGCTTCCATGGATTCTCTGATTCCGTCGTTCCAGGATCGTCGTGGTCTTCCTCGTTTTCTTCGTTGCGGCGGAACCCATTAAAAGACTCGTTTTGGCCATCGATCATCTGGCATTCTCATGAGGTGCCCAAACCATTTCAGCGATCTTCTCTCTATTCTATCAAATACCGTGTCTTGAGCATTCATTCTTCTTCTTATCACTTTGTTGCGCACGCACTCCCTTCTAGATACTCTTGCACCTCGCCTGAGGTAGTCCATTTCGGTGGCAAGAAGTCTTCTGCGCAAGTCAGAGTTAACCGTCCATACCTCACATCCATAGCACAAGACGGATTCAACCAGGCTCTGTCCAAGTCGTTTTTTATTCCTCTTGGATATGTGTCTATCCCACCAAACTGAGTTTAAGCATCCGATTACTCGTTTTGCATTCTGAATCCTTATTTTAACTTCCTGTTGTTCGAGGCCTCTTTTGTTAATATTAACGCCCAAATATTTAAATTGTTCTACCTGGCCAAGCTGCACTTCATCATTCAGCAGGAGTTCAAAATTGATTTCTGAGTTAACAACCAGAAATTCGGTTTTCTTAAAGCTGATTTTTAATCCCCATCTTTCATATTCTTCGTGTAGTCTGTTTAACATAAACTCTAGGTCGTAAGAATCTTGAGCGATCATCACTTGGTCATCAGCGAAGGTTAATCGAATACTTTCGCTTGTCGCTTCGAAAGCGTAACGTTTTTATGTCAAAGTTCCAGAATTCGGGTTCTGTTCTGTATAACGTCTTATCTACTGTGGGTGAATTACAAAAAACATCCAAAGACGAATTGAAACTAAAAGAATTTCGCAGCTCCATTTTCTTTATTTACCTACTTTTACTTACACAACGTTTCCGTCAGATGTTTCACTAATCATTATCAAGTGTGAACTAATCTATATCCTAAAACTACTGTGCATAATTATATACTAGAGCAGAGCATTCACACGTGAAACAGTCGAATGCAGTCAAGCGTCAAGTTGTCCACTGAGAATACTCGCATTTGTACATTGTTATTTGTATTTGGTACGTTTTATATCGTTTGAGTTTGCCATATTGTGGAAACTTCTGTACTTCGATATCTCAATATGTTATTATTGCTAGATAGTGTCGGGACCTAGTTTAGAGGTTGTTCGCTAGGATCGCTAGACGAGGTTATCCTTCCGATTAAAACAACCATCAGAAAAATATACATTAATTAAATAAAAATGCACATTGTGGATAAAAATATAAGAACAATTTCAGGAAATGCCAAGACTTACAGAATATGCTGAGATAATTAGTTCATTGAGGTACTTACAAGAACATCTTCCCTGGATGACTTGCTGACTGCTGACTTCTCAATTAAATCACTATCTATCTGACTAACTGGCTGACTGGCTGATTAACCATTTGACTATCAACTTACTATGAATTGACCCCGCTCTCTTCAGCATACTCTTTTATATGCTTCTATTCCTCGTAGTCATCGCCGGTTACGTCGTTAAAATAGTTTACAATCTAATTACACTAACCCGGCTATGAGGAACTCTTTGCTCTCTTTCTCCCTCTTGACGATTCTATACTTGAAAAAAACATCAGAAATCTGGGACTACTCTAAGAAGTGTCTTAACATAAACCAAAACTGGAATCATCAAAACAAGAGAAAGAGTACATCTACCAGGTATCTTGTGAGTACGGTGAGCCGTATATTGAAGAGACAAAACGTCCTCTAAATGTGCGACTTAACAAACATAAAAAACACACACAAAGAGGTGAAACAATGGAGTCAGGTATTACGGACCATGTGTGATCTTCAAAATTGACAAGTGCGCCGTAAAAATATATTTCTACATTGTTATTTGAATTTTCTTCGAACTACCGAATTTACGTATAATAAACCTTGAGACATCCTTGAATAAAAAGAAGCAGTGGAAATGCATAGTTCTTAGTTCTATCGGAGAATCATCTCGTCCTCGTATATGTCAGGTAGCATTGTATCATATTTAAAACATTCTTGTTGTATACCTGATTACTTGAATTGTAAAAACCAAATATCCTAACAAAGCAAATAAAACCTTTATTTTTTATAGTCATTGGTAACTTGGGAACTGAACATACCTTATAGTTCTTTGCCAATGGCTTATCATCGCTGGCGTTTCTTTATATTTTTGGCAGAATCTGCACATCCTTCCTTTCTCAATTCTAACATGATGAGCTTGCAATGTCCTCTTCCTAGACCTACACTATATTTGTTACTACACTTCAGGTTAGTTTTATTCATTTTGCTTATCAGTTGTCGTAAATTTGGGCAAAATTTCTACTATGAGCTGTCTTGCTTTTCCTGGTGAATTTTTCAATCATTCTATAGAGTTCTTGTTTTCTTATTTTTTTGACTGTTTTATATACGACTTGACGAACATAAAAAACATACGCAAAGAGAAACAATGAAGCCGGGCATTGCAGATCATGTGTGGTCTAAGCATCACCACATAAATTGGTCGGAATTCCGGTTTGTCCACAAGGAACCCCATTGGAAAAAGCACATATTTAAAGAGGCCGTATTTATATCTAGCAATAATAAAATCTTGATATTCAATATCAAGTTATGGCAACCTGCAGAAAGAAGTTAGAGAACACACTATGAAGGCGTCTCGCATTTCGGGCTGTTTAAACGACATCGTCTGGAGGAACAAGTATCTCAACACAGAGAGCAAGATTAGAATATATAAAGCCGCGATAAGACCAGTCATCACGTACGCAGCCGAAACAAGACCAGACACGGCCAAAACAATGCAAATGATGAGAACAACAGAAATGAAGGTGCTGAGAAGCATACACGGAAAAACACTACATTGATAGAGCGAGAAACGAAGATATTAGAGAGTGGAGCAAAATCCAGGATATAGGAAGATGGGTTAGACAAAGGAGAAGGCACTGGAACAAACACGTAAGAAGAATGGACGACAACAGACTAGCAAAAAAAGCGCAACAAAACAACCCAATTGGAAAAAGGTCGCAAGGAAGACCGCCAAAACGGTGGAGAGAATGCTGGACGTCGTCCTCCGGGGAAGACTTGTTAGGATTGAACAGGCGATAGCCTACCTATATGGGCAACCATAATAGAAAGAAAAAGAAGAAGAAGAGAATAATAAAATCTTTAGCAATTCATGTATGGAAGTTTCAACAATATGGCAACCACTCTAAAAACGCACCAATGCGGACATTCTCAGTGGACAGCCTCATGCTTGAATGCACACAATTTCTTCACGGTTGAACGCTCTAGTAGAGGTATATAAGTACTAGTTTTAGGAATTATATTTTAGATTAGTTCACACTTGATAACGGTCAGTGATACTTCTGACCGAAACGTTGTGTAGGCAATGTATAATTTAATAAATAAAGAAAATGGAAGTCCGAAATTCTTTTAGTTGCAATACTGAAGTATTGTCTACCACATTCCAAGTAACGTTTAAGTTTTCTATTATGAACTATTTTGTTTTTTTTACTCTGAACAGGTAAATTTTTCAAGCATTCTAGAGAATTCTTGACTACTTACTGCTTTATGGTCATTCTTGAAATTAAGTTTGCGTCACCATAGAAGATTTTTAGTTTAATAGATAAAGCATTGATGAACCCTGTTTGGCCATTTTATCTGCTTCTTCTTTCCTCACACAGGCTAACGTTAATACCAAACACTACTCACCACTATACTCGGACATTTAACAAAGCCATAACTTCTTGCTATAACCTCGTAGCATAAACTCGATCGGTATCTTTTTTATGCTCGGTATTGTTCAGGGGCCGTTAACTTCGAGATGGCGATGCTATCGGACCTTCTATGTGGGTTTATTATTAATTTAGCGTTATGCCCCGCACCAGACACTATTGTATCGCCTTCTCCAGTGATTATTTACGAAAACAATCCCTACGTATGTAAATTAGAGCAGGTGTTATCTGTAAACTTCATCTCTCGGCGCGCTCAAAAATCAAGTTGGAAACGTTTTACACGAAATCGTGTGTTGAACAACGTCGCTTCGCCGAAAGAAATAAAGATGAATTTTGACAGTGCGGACAACTGGCGGAATTGTTGAGTGAGAATATATATGTGACAGTTAAAGCATGTATTTAAGTGAATATATACATTGACTCTCCAAACGATAACATAACATACAGGATGTTGATACATAAGTGCGAATAAATTGAGGGGCTGTTTTGTTATTGCAATTAAGTTTTTTGTATAGGTATTTTGTTTAATTTTATATCTCTATTAAATTATTTAGTTATTTCTTCTTCTTTTACTTATTTGAGATCTTTCGATCTGCTAATTTTAAGGTTGCCTCTGTAGGAGTTCTTGGGAGATGGACTGCAAACTGTTTTTCTAGTTTTTGGAGGTCTTCCCGGCTGTCCCTTACCCATGGGTTTCCCTTCAAAGGCTATGCGTAGTAGCCTGTTTTCTTCTATGCGTTTTACGTGTGCGAACCATTGTCTTTTTCTTTGCCTACCCCATCTCACTACGTCCTGTATTCCACATTGTTGGAAAATAATACAATAACCGATGCTTTAGAAAAAAAAACTAGAAACTCTATAAGCTTAATTTTAATGAAAATGTTCGTTTAAATAGGCTTTAGTATAAATATAATTAATTAATTAAATGACGATATTACTGATAAGTTTGCATCAATAAAGAACAGAAAAAATGAGCTGATTTACAAAAATTAGTAAGGTTAGTAATATAAATAAGTCAAATTTATTTTGGTTAATATTGCTTAGTAAACATTAATGTAATAATAATTAATGTGTAATAATTGGATAATAATTGAATGGCTCCTCGGTTGTAACCAACAATTTTTTCAATATCGAAATTTCAGTGAAGAAACCGAGGAAAAAACGCTATACCTACCTATGAAAATTACAACCTTATTTCACTGAAATCTCTATTTTGAAAAAAAATGTCGGTTACAACGTTTTTTGGAGAAGCCATTCAATAATTACAGCGTTCGCCATAAAGTTGGATCCATATGGACGGTTTTTTGGTATTAGAGTTTAAAAAAAAACTTTTTGTGGCTATCCTAGAGCTTTAAATAGAATTAGTCTTTCTAGTCTAAGGAATTAATCAGGCGTTACCTATAATGTAAATAAATGACTAAAAAGATGATAGTAATGAATAACTAATAAACTAAATACTAATAAATAACTAAAAAGTGGTTACACAAAAACATTTAAAATTGGTGGATACACAAAAACATTTAAATATTAAATTCGAACGATTCTGTTTAAATATTATTTGTAACGTGAAAATATATATTCGAAATAAAGTGCAGTAAAGATCAAACGCTAAATTTGCTGATTTACGGATTTATTTCAATGAAGTAGAAAAATAAATTGACAGGAAAATGTCTATTTTTAGAAGAAAATCAATTTTTATATCATATATCATATTTTTCATATAGAAAACGGCTCCTAGGAACAACAGAAATGCAAACACTTACATCAATTACAGGACATGAAAACATGAGTAGAGAGTAGAGAGACTATGTGGACAGAACTCTAAATAAACGGTTAGTAAAAATAGAGGGAAACGACCGAATACACCTCGACCGCCTGGACGACCCCCTATAAGATGGTATGAAAATCTGGTCTTTATCATCCCAACTGTTCCTAGAGAACCCTTGAAGAAAACACAGGACCCAATCCTAACGTACGAAGAAGAAGAAGAATTATAACGAATTTTATGTTAACTGATTTTTACGTTAATCAACCCAAAAGAGATTGATAAACAAATATTTCTTTGTATAGTTATGTTCATAGTTTCTTAAATGGCAGTCTCTTTTGGGTTATATCTTATCATATTTCTATGTTTACCTACCTGTGCAAAAACAATAAAAAACATATTTACTACTAAGTATTCCATTTTGTTTTTCATTTTTCGTATACAATAGAAAATTTAATTCTGAAAATATTCTTTTCTTCAATAAAACTGTCGAGTATCTTTAGGACCATATCAATTTTTTCGATCTAGCCAATGAATGAACGCCAACCCAAATAAGGGTAAAGCCATTAATATTGATAATTCTTAAACTTTATCTGTACAATCTCTCTCGATCTGTGATTGTTATGTTGCCTTACAGGCTTTGGGTCAAGAATTTAAGGGGTCACAAATAGATTTTTTTTTTCTTTTTTCTGTTGACCAACCAAATGGACACATGTGTTAACATCTGTAGCATATTCCTCATACATTTTTTTAGAGTCGAATATTATTTAAGAAAATAAAACTCTGAAATTTTCAAACAAATGAAATAATTAAATAAATATATTTAAACTTTTAATGTCACTGTGCAGAATTGAATGAAAGTTTTGTTACTCTAATGACATCTCCATAAAGTCCTGTTTTTAATGCTTCCAATTGTAAACAATGAGAGTCTGATTGCGGATGGGAAAAGTTCCAGCAAAATTAGTATACCAATTATTCGTCTGAAGGATGCAATTATCAATTAAATGTACGGGGTATATATTTCATTAGCGTATATACCAGTGTCGTGCCTTTTTTACATTCAAAATATCAATTGAAAAAACAGTTAAAAGTTAAATCTATGTTAATACTGTTCCTTATGATAAACTAAATAGAGATAAAAAATTAAACCTTTCTCCTTTATGTTCTTTATCAGAATTGGTTTGAATGTTCATATATTTGTCGCCTATAAGTAACCTGTTATTTGTACTGAATATAAAGATCAAAATGAAACTATACTTTCTTCTCATTGTTTCAAGTTCACTGTTCGTAATAATTATATTAGATATGAGGAGAGTCAATGGTACTCACCGCTTACCAGTAGAACCGGTGTTCAAACACCCAATCGTTGCTTAATTTAGTTTAACAGATATGCAACCAGGTTGACAGTTATATATATAACTCTCCTAGATCTAATTCAGCTAGAGTTTGTAGTTACCATAAAGTGATCTTTTAAACATGCCAACTATAGTACGAAGGAAAAATGCTACTCCACTCAGTTCTGCTACGTTTTTAGGGGAGAAGAATTCATAAAGACAGCTAATTTCACTAAATGAGATTAAGCATGAACCCTCTAGCATGTAACCACAGTAGATCTACACTATTATGCAAACAGTAGAGTAGTATTTTGTTTTATTTAATTTTTTCTTGGCTTTAGGTCAGGTAAACAATTAGAAAAACGTTTTTTTTATAAATTACATTGACGTTTCGACCTGATAGGGTCTTTATCAAAATTTATTACTAAAAAAAATATAATCACATTATGAACGTCCATTGAGTTATAATAAAATTTTTATTTTGTTACCTTGAAAGTAGATTTCGGCGCATTTAGTTTTTATTTTAATTTTTATTGTTTTCTTTATACAATTTTATCATTTTCATTCTGAAATCAATTTTTATAAGGTGACTTGAGAGAAAAAAATACTAAAAAGCCTACCTTAGTGAAGAAATTGTTTAATTTTATATCTCTCTATTAAATTATTTAGTTATTTCTTCTTTTACTTATTTGAGATCTTTCGATCTGCTAATTTTAAGGTTGCCTCTGTAGGAGTTCTTGGGAGATGGACTGCAAACTGTTTTTCTATTTTTATGGAGGTCTTCCCGGCTGTCCCTTACTCATGGGTTTCCCTTCAAAGGCTATGCTTTGTAGCCTGTTTTCTTCTATGCGTTTTACGTGTGCGAACCATTGTCTTTTTCTTTTTGCCTACCCCATCTCACTACGTCCTGTATTCCACATTGTTGGAAAATAATACAATAGCCGATGCTTTAGAAAAAAAAAACTAGAAACTCTATAAGCTTAATTTTAATGAAAATGTTCGTTTAAATAGGCTTTAGTATAAATATAATTAATTAATTAAATGACGATATTACTGATAAGTTTGCATCAATAAAGAACAGAAAAAATGAGCTGATTTACAAAAATTAGTAAGGTTAGTAATATAAATAAGTCAAATTTATTTTGGTTAATATTGCTTAGTAAACATTAATGTAATAATAATTAATGTGTAATAATTGGATAATAATTGAATGGCTCCTCGGTTGTAACCAACAATTTTTTCAATATCGAAATTTCAGTGAAGAAACCGAGGAAAAAACGCTATACCTATGAAAATTTCAATCTAATTTCACTGAAATCTCTATTTTGAAAAAAAATGTCGGTTACAACGTTTTTTGGAGAAGCCATTCAATAATTACAGCGTTCGCCATAAAGTTGGATCCATATGGACGGTTTTTTTGGTATTAGAGTTTAAAAAAAACTTTATAAATAAATTACATTGACGTTTCGACCTGATAGGGTCTTTATCAAAATTTATTACTAAAAAAAATATAATCACATTATGAACGTCCATTGAGTTATAATAAAATTTTTATTTTGTTACCTTGAAAGTAGATTTCGGCGCATTTAGTTTTTATTTTAATTTTTATTGTTTTCTTTATACAATTTTATCATTTTCATTCTGAAATCAATTTTTATAAGGTGACGTGAGAGAAAAAAATACTAAAAAGCCTACCTTAGTGAAGAAAATAATCCAATATTGCTTTCAACACACACATAACATAAACATATCGATATAGTCGTCACAATTTTTGTAAAGAGACCATACACATTGAAATGGATTTTACAACACTGAATAATATAGAATAATATATTTTACTCAGGTTGTTTAAATCCTTCCTATCATTAACAGAGTGTTGTTTTTTTAGATAGCAATAGATTCAAGAATTTCTCTTTTTCTGGTATTATATTCGGTGCCAATTATTTTTGTACTTTCGAAGTCAAAACTGTGATTTTCTTGGATTTCATGCAAATTTAGGGCTGTTTTATTTTTCTTGTCGTATTTATGGCCTTTTAAACGGTTTTCAAGATACTGACTGGTTTGTCCTACATAAACTTTATAAAAAACAATTTTTGCAGGGTATTTCGTAAATTAGATTGCTTTTTTTGTTTTTTGGTGTTTTTGTCTTGAATCTTGAAAAATTACTCGCCAATAAATTGTGTGATTTGTGACATACATTGAGATTATATCTACCAGTATAGTATTTTGTTTAATATATGTATTCAAAAATATCTAGTGCAATTATATTAATTTGGTTTGTTAGCAAGTAAATATCAGGCCCTGATATTAATGTATATGTTACGCTCGATAGTCCAATTCGGGCAATGCCCAAAGAAAATACGCAAATCTAGTTTTGAGCAAGGAATATTTCCCAAACCGGAAAAACCAACTAACCAATGAATTAACACCTTCCAAATAACCACGCTAACCAATTCGCCAAATAACTAAACCAATCCAACCAAAAAGAGTGAAACCAATGCAATCAAATCACACTATAAGCAAAAAAAAATAATCGAATAAAATTAATTTTTCGGGTTTGGGAAATATTGTTTGCTCAAAACTAGATTTGCATATTTTTCTCGGGCATTGTCCGAATTCGACTATTGAGCGTAACATATATACAAGAAAATTCCCAAGGATAATACATTTTAAATGGGTATCTAATACATCCAGGCTGTTATACTGAGGTATTGTGTTTAGTGCTTCCATATTGGGGTTGTTTTCTTGGTTAAGGATATGGCTGTAATGCTCTTTCCAGCGGTTTCTAATTTGCTCTTCCTCTTTTAGAAGTTCGCCATTTTGTGCCATTATTGGGCAGCTTACCTTCTTGGTTGGGACGTATACTTCTTTAACAGCCTCAAATAATTTACCATAATCGTGATGCGCGGCGTACTCTTGAATCTGATTAGCCTTTTGTGACCACCAATCATCCTTTACTTGGCGCAGATTTCTTCGAAACGTGTTGTTGGCTGCTTTAAAGTTGTCTACCAGCCTTGGATTGTGTGGATTTGCAGTGACTGCTTGATGTGCTCTGTGCTTTTGTTCCAAGAAGGTCTGTATACGAGGTTGATTTTCATTAAACTAATCTGGTTGTTTCTTTTTGTTGGACTTTCCCAGTACTGCTTCGCTAGTTTTATGAATCGCGTCCCTTAATTGTGTCCAGCCTTGTTCAGCGTCCAAGATTGAGATTGATGTTATCGGTGGAAGTGATTCTTTGATGGCTTCCCGGAGGGCGACGGCGGTATTTTTTGTCTCTAGACCCCGTACGTTCAATCTGGTCATGTTGTTTTGCTTTTTACAGTGTCGATGTTTGGGTTTTAACTGGATTTTCATTTTTGAAATTAAAAGTCTGTGGTCAGTGCCGCATTCTGCATCTATTCTGGCTTTTGTGAGTCTTTTAGATGCGTCCTTCCAACGATTACGTGGTCCAATTGATGCCAGTGACCTGATCTGGGATGTTTCCAGGTACCTTTAAACTTGTCCTTCAACACGAAGCACGTATTGGTGATGCATAGATTATACTCTGTGCATGTTGTTAATAAGCGTTCACCATTGCTATTTACGTTTCCTATTCCATGTTTTCCCAATTCGTCAGGCCATATTTCGTGTTGTCTACCGACACGAGCATTAAAGTCACCTAGCAAAATGATTCGTTCTTGCTTTGGAATTCGTTGGAGAGCATTTTGTAGAGCTTGGTAAAATGTATCCTTATCCTCAATTTTAGCGTCTAGGGTGGGAGCGTAGGCACTAATGATGTTGGCGTAAGATTTGTCTGATATGGGGTACATTAGGGTCATAAGACGTTCGGAGACACCAATAGGTACTTCTGTTAATTTGGTGGCGATTTCGTTTTTGATTGCAATGCCTACGCCATGAATTCTCCTGTGTGTTGCGGGGTGACCTTTCCAAAAGAAGATGTAATGCTCCTCAGTGAGGCTACCCTAATCCGCGAAGCGGGTTTCGCTAAGAGCGGCAACATCTATATTTAGTCGGTGGAGTTCCTGAGAGACCAGTGCTGTTCTTCTCTCTGGTCGATTTGAATTTATCTTGTCCAGTAGAGTGCGGACGTTCCACGCCGCAAACGTGAAACATTGATGTTTTTTGTTTCTCCGATGATACGCTCGAGTAGGCACCCCCTCCCGAAGATCCGATTGAGGGGGTATTTTACCTCCGGATGATGATTTTGTCCTACTCGAATGTTCCATCATTGCTGTGTGTAAGCTGCGTGAAAAGGTTTAACTGTAACGGTTACGCTGCCGCACAGTTTTAGCTGCAACTGTAGCACGGGATAGAGATATAAATTACCTGCAACGAAATGTACAATTTTTTCACTGCAAACGAATTATATATTCTTAGTTAATTGCTTAAACGTCTCTCGCCGTAAAGATCATTATCATTCCTTATTAAAAAGTCGAGCGGTAGGTGTTCCACGTCGATATTTTCATCTCCCCCCCGGTACGGTACCGGAGCACCATCCATCACGCGCAGGAGAGCATCACCTCCGCTCGCTCGGTGTTTGCATAACCGAAACGTAATTGTGACCGCCACGATGGACGTTATGACTGATGATGGCGGCCGATCGGACACGGACGTATCGAATTTAATCGAACCGACAGCGATAATGAACTTCCAGCGCATTATCTCCGAGTTTTATTTCGATTTGTCGACGTTGTGTCTGTGCTCGACGATGACGGTGATCGTTGAATCGTTGTGCCGATAAAATTACTAAGTGGTATTGTCAAAGACGGAACAAACAGCTAAATTGGTAATATATAATAATGCAAAGATTTAAATATAGTCCAACTTGGGTTTATATCAATTTGGCGAAAAATCATACTTCAGTAAGCCAATTCGATGTAGGTTAGGTTAGGTTGCTGGAGTTTGGGTCCTCACTCGGAGACTTTGGACCCATTGCAATACCCCTGTATTATTGTACCAAACCTTCTTCTCATTCTTTCTCTGCGTTAAAACACTTGCAGCTCTTTCTCGATGTCGTTGATGTTGGCCTCTGCTGTTTCCTCTAGTCCCTCCAAAAAACCGCGCATTAAAACTTTAAAGTTGGTATGCCAGTGCCGGACAGTGGCACAGCAGGTGCTATATAGTATCTCCTTCCACTCCGCATTCTCTGCAGTAGTCATCGTTGGAAATTTTCCATCTCACGAGGTTTACTCCCGTGAGGCAGTTTCCAGTGATGACACCTACAATTGTGCGTACTAGGTTCTTTTTTTGCTCTAGTAGTTGTTTGTCTTTTTGCTATCTACTATTGGCCGCCACAGTCTTCGACCTGTAGTGCAGCCCTCACGGTGATGCCACGTCTCTTACTGATTGGTCTTGATAGTAGTTCCTACAGCTTACTTCAGTGTGTTGATCATCACAAATGGTGGGTCATCTGCCACGGCCTCTCCCCCTAACCGCCTCTTTGACGAGTCTGTCCGATTCTTAGGTGCCCACTACATTGCTGTGGTCTGGCACCCAGCACAGGGTGGTCTCGCTTTGACGCAGCCAGGACAGTGCTTTTCGGCAGTCCATCGCAGTTTTCGATCTCACTGATTGCATGGTGATGCTTCTTAAAGTGTCCAAGTTGTCAGAGTATATCACGATATATCCTATTGGTCTCTCAGCGATTTTCCCTCGTATACAATTGACCGCTTCCTTTATAGCGTAAACATCTGCTTTTAGGACATTACAGTCATCCGATAGCCTTAAAAATCGTCGAATGTCTGGTTCTTCTGAGAAAATACCTACACCTGTGCCTCCTGAAGTCACGGAAGCATCTGTGTAGACTGCTATATCTTGAGTATTCTTTACTCGATTGCTTTCCCATTCTTCTCTTGTCGGGATGCAAATTCTTATCTTTTTTCCGAAATTATGTTTGGTGAGCATATAGTCCGTTTTCTGGTCTAGCAGAGGTGAACTTGTGTTCGCCATGATTTTCCCTATCATTGGCAATATCTTTGAGTGACCGTAGTTGGTCTGGTCCCACAGGTTGGATCTGGATTGATTGCAAGTCCAGAATTACGCTGTGTTGTTCGTTGCTCCGGTTGTACCTAGAGCTGCTAATCGCTGTACTTTCGTGAGGCTTTTTCTATTAGTCTCTTTAAGTATAGCTTCCCTCCATACTAGTGCTCCTTAGGTGATGATTGACCTAACTACAGCAGTGTTCATCATGTATAATGTACGGTTGCAGACCCCATCTTCTTCTAAATTTTTTCTTACATTCATAGAATGCATGTATGCCCTTCATCATCATTTCCCCTGTGTTCCTTCTGCAGGATAGCTTCGAGTCCAGTATGATTCGAGTTTGTTTCCCTAGCAGGTACAAATGTCTTCCCTTCCAGCTTTGATAGCGTGAACTTGCATATCGGTTTTGCCTGGGTTGATGCCCAAATCGTTCCTTTTTGTCCATTCTGTTAGCTTCTTCACAGCAGATTCCATGATGTCACTGATCATCTGCAAGCTTTTGCCAACGACCAGTATTACTACGTCGTTTGCATATGCCTCTATCCTAATTCCCTTCTTTGTCAGAGAGGTTAGCATCCGGTTCAATACAATAGCCTCTACTCGTCTCAATCTTGGGACACCAGGGGACAACTTATTCTCTATATATTCTCATTTCCCTTGCTTCTACTTGTGGGGCTCTGTAGCAGTGGATAGACTAACCCTCGTCTGTCACCAGCTTTGCCA
The DNA here is from genome assembly GCF_002938485.1 of Sitophilus oryzae. NCBI lineage: Eukaryota > Metazoa > Arthropoda > Insecta > Coleoptera > Curculionidae > Sitophilus > Sitophilus oryzae. The sequence goes on along the minus strand of NW_022146187.1, from coordinate 319,758 downwards.
GAACTCCAATGTAAGGATATCGAGTTGGCTCATCAACTCGAGGGAGGCGGGCCATGGTCAGGTACTCACAATAGGAATTGATCTCAAATCCAAGGAGGCAATAGAAAAAGAGGAATATATCCTCTATTATAGATTCGGGACAATACCGGTACCAGATCTAAGGAGAGACCAAGTTAAAGAGGTAGCGAAAATGGAAACCAGAATGGATCCTTCCAGCCCCCACCACAAAGGTACCCCAGCCGGAAACAACTGCGGAGACAGCCGAAGACAACCGCTCCTCAACTGTGGAGGGCTTGGAGGGCTAAATCCTAATTGTTGAAGGGTATATACCCTCGTAGAAGGTAGATGTCCACTTCTCGGAGGATAATAATAACTGTATCATCATACACAGCTTTATTTGAGTTATAGCTCATCAGCTATAACTCGAGAAAGGGGGACACACTGGATCTTTAAGGTCGCGGTGATTGACCCATCTGCCACTCATTCCACTGTCAAAACTGTGATATTCAAAAACTACATAATATTGGTTCATGTTCATGCCCCAATATACCAATATGTATTTTATACCTAAGTGTTATTCCCGGTTGCTTGGTTTTAATTTATCACTCTCTTTGATGTAGATTTCATCTGATGACACCAGAACGTTTTAAATGCTATAATAAGTTCTTAATTTTAATCCGAAAATCTTATACGATAATATCACGAAAAATCAGTTCGAGTATCAAGTCAATTTATTTTTAAAATTATTCATTAAAGTTTTGTAATTCTTTCTTTAGTCGTATCATTTGTTCAATTTTAATAATGACAAGCCACCAATTCGATCGTCGCAATATGTAGTTTTACATAATTCAGACTTGATTGGCGATTACTCTGTAATAAACCCCACGTATCATGACCCAACACAGGCAATTATTCCTAAATGTTTTCACATTATTCTTGCCTCGGCTTTAAAACGGATCTTAATTATTTAATGACGAAACCTAAAAACGTACGTGATTTGAAACCGAACGTACTGAAAACTGTTTTGTGCATTGTTTTAGGCTTTTTCTAGATTTGTTAACGGTTGTTCTTCAATTTGTATTCAAGCTTAATGTTTTAATTGTAAAAAAACAACGAAAATACTGGTTCGATTGGAATTTCCGTGGATTATAAGCAGTTAAAAGTTTAATGACTTTTTTAAACGTGATGTTAATATTAAATTTAAACCTAACATAGCCTAGGAATAATTTAAAACCAACTATATAGATGATGTTACTGGTAGATGTAGATGGAAATGATTTTAAAGTTCCATTGTCCTTATTTTTTGAGTATTTGAGATTGCTGCATCTAGAATCGTTTTCAAATCCTTAACTACAAAGTAGTATTTATAATACTGGGTGGTGCATCGTAGAAACAAAGGAAATCTGAATCAAATTTTCAACTGTCCAAATGTTGGCTCTCCTATTAATTTGACTGTTAAGTCGTAAATAGGTTTTTCTCTAGTTCGTCTGCTTATGCTGAATACACATGCCAAATTTGAACAATTTTTGACAAGCCGATTTTAAGTAATTTAATAAAAACTGCATCTATTTTTAAATTAAAACTGAACAGATATCAATACAAAACCAGTCAAATGATATACCTTAAGTTGTCAATCTATGATATAATGATTGTCAAATGTAATTTGATGTTCTGTCTACACTACTACGATATAGTATCTATGCTTAGTGTTCCTGAAATGTATTTTTGTAATTTAAAACTGGTTCGAATGAGGCAAAAGCCTAACGTGTAGAAAATTCAAACCAAATCAAATCATTTATTGCATGTTAATAGATACAAGTATCCTTACACAAAGTGATATATTATAATGAGCACAATAATTATCTAACAGTAATTTAAAGTACACAAAAAAACAATACATACACAATGTAAATGTTTTGACATATAACCACGCTATAACCCTTCACTGCTTTGTAAAAAATCAGTAACACTAAAATAAGCCATATCAAGGAGGTAACTTTTAATTGTCGTTTTAAATTGATGTCTTGGTAAATTTCTGACATTTTGAGATAATTTATTAAAGCATGCAGGAGCATAATGAAGGCTGGAGTTCCAAGATCTTCCGAGGCCCAAATGAACAGGCTTTATAGTCATTGTGTTTCTGGTTGCATAATTGTGTTGTTCATCATGCGTAGTATATAGTTCTAGGTTATCCTTCACAAATAAAAGGCACTGGAGGATATAGCAACATGGAAGTGTCTGTATTCCCAGTCTTTTGTAGGCATTTTTTGTATCTGCTTGATAACTTAAATTTGACAAAATTCTCAATGCTTTTCTTTGCAGTCCAAACAGTCTGTCAGCATGAGCTGAGTGACTCCAAACAAGTATTCCATAAGTAAGCACCGAGTGAATGAGAGCATGATAGGTTGCTACTAACACATCACTCTCCACACACTTAGCCAATCGCCGAAATGCATACATGCTTATGGAAACCTTCCCTGCCACATAGTCTACGTGACTTTCGAAACTCAGTTTTGTGTCAAATCTTATTCCCAGAAATCGGACACTGCAGAAATCTACTTTATATTTTGTTTTAAGAGAAAAAATAACTCTTTCTGTTTTAGTGTCATTCAGGCATAATCGGTTTGCCTGAAACCAGTCACCAACATTTAGCAAAATCGATTCAAAATTAGTTTGAATTTCTTCAGGGGATTTCCGAGCACATAAGATAGTAGTGTCATCGGCAAACAAAATCAAATTATTCTGAAGTGTAGCCACGGGTAAATCATTAATGTAAATTAAAAACATTAAAGGTCTTAATACTGAGCCTTGCGGAATCCCATATTTTACAACACTCACATCAGAGAGCGTACCGTTGGCTAATGTTTGTTGAGATCGGTTTACAAGATAATCAGCCAATAATTTCAAACTCAAATTATTTACTTCATAATATGACATTTCTGTAACAGTATGTTGTGATCCACACAATCAAAGGCCTTGGTAAGGTCACAGAAGACCGAACCAACATAGTTACCGCTCTCAAAACCCTCAATTATATCTTCCATCGAACGAATGCAAGCCATTGTTGTAGATTTTCCTTTACGAAACCCAAACTGATTCTCTATGAACAAGTTATTAGATTCAAAGTAATGTGTTCTTCAAAGTAATATGTTAAGCTATAGGTCTATAATTATTTGACATTGACAAAATTATAGAATGACAACTTAAGGTAGGTTAGCATTTTCCAGGGTTTGCATTGTCACCTGTTCAGTTTTAATTTAATAATAGATGCAATTTTTCTTAAATTACTTAAAATCGGCTTGTCCAAAATTGTTCAATTTTGTCGTCTGTATTTAGCGTACGCAAACCTTTTAAAAACCTATTTACAATTTTGCCGTCAAATTAACAGGGGAGCCAATATCTGGATAGTTCAAAATTTGCATGTGATTTCCTATATTTCCAACGACGATGCACCACCCGGTATGTATTGTTATACAGAACGTAAACCAACAAATGACAGAATCCTGATAGCAACATTCAAAACAAAAGTTAGAGATCTTACGATAGTACAGTGCTATGCTCCAACTGAACCTTCCGCCGATGAAGACAAAGACATCTTTTATGAAACTCACTTTTTGATATTACAGCGTCCAGAGGGGGAGACGTAAACAGTGATCACTACCTTCTGATTGTCTAAATAAAACTTAAAATTCTAAGAACTCAGAATACACAACCACTAAGATGTAAATTCGATCTGCGACTCCTAATATTCAAAACCGAATAATGCAACGGACAGAAGAAATAAGCATCGATAATTAATTATAAATAAAATATAGAGGAGAAATGGAAAGAAGTACAGTAAAACCTTCAGAAGATAGACCAAGAATACCTCGGAGACACCATGGATCTCAGTTGGTCCATAAACGAAGATTAAAGAAAGAAAAGAAATTAAATAAAAAATCCTACGAGCATGTACATCACTAGAGGAGTAATATCGCACAAAGAACAAGGAAGTAAAGAGGTCAGCAAGAATAGATATTGAATAATACCTGTGAACAGAAAAACTTGCACAAAAACCTCAGATGTCAGCTAGAATAAACGATTATAGGACAATTTATCGCACCACTAAAATTATTGCCAATATAAACATTAATAGGGAATGTTAAAATCATAGTGAAAAATAAAGAAGGAAGCATACTGACCTCAAATCAAGATCAGCTATACAGATGGACAGCATTTTTTTTCGAGAGTCCCAGCAGATAACAAATGAGATTGATGAAGTAGCAACGTCTCCAACAGTGAACTAGATCTAGAATCGCAACACGTGATTGATCGATGCAAGAAATTAAGCAAGCAATATCACAGCTTAAACTTGCCAAAGGGGCAGTCCCTGGAAATATACCCGCAGAAATATTTAAGATACACCCAGAAAATATTGCACAGCAACTAGATAGAATAGTAAAAAACGTTTGGAAAACAGAAGAAATCCCGTCAACGTGGAAAGAAGGAGTTGTTGTAAAACTATCCAAAAAGGCAGCAGTTATCTCAGTGTAAGAATTGCCGAGGTATTACATAACACTAATGTAACTGAACATTTTGAACATTTACAGTCATTCAAAGAAGAATATCAGATGCCCTGAATAATTAAATTTTTGAATATCGATAGAACTGTCATTGCAGTTGCGATGATTCAAGAAATCGCCCATAATTTGTTTAAAATTAGGTAAAATATAATTTTTTGTTTCAGTGGCGAAACATCTAGGCTAAGTACGGTGCCCGGTGGCGTAGAGGTACAGGCTCTCATCTATCAACCTCAAGGTTGTGGGTTCGAATCCTACACCCGGCGCACAGTGGGATATTTGATACAGATAGTTGATCGAAATTTTTTTATGTAGACCTTATATAAATTATTGCTATTTTCAATTAAAGAGGAAATAATATGAACAAATTAAAGGATAATTCGTCGATTCTAAAAAAAGAAAGAAAAATCACTGTTCCAGTGTTTCCACGGTCAATGCCACTAATACCAGTAGTAATATCGCAACTAATACTACTAATGCTAAGACTGATCCGCGAGCAATGTCCATACCACTAAAGTCGCTACTAATGCCAAATTGTGCTATACTGCTAATGGCACTAATGCGATTGCTTTGTACACAACAATGCCATCGCGGTTTACACCTCGCATTAGTATATCACTGATTGGCAAATTACAGGAAACCAAGAATGTTTTTCTCATTTTATCAGCAAAGTCGCAAAAAGTCGCAATATTTTATTTTACTGTATGAAAGCCCAATGTTTACTAAGTAAAACGTATATAGACAATATGCTGAATTCTTCGAAATGCGCAACTAAATCTCTAAGTATAATAAAAATGTCACAAATTTAATCAAATTTTCTGAACGCCTTTTAGTTGCAAAAAAAATCGTTAGTATAGAGAATATCAAAATAAGTAATACGTTTTTGTAGAATACATACCTGCAGCTTGCTGAGCCATTTTCAATCAAAACAATAATATAAACGTAAAATTAGCACAAGAACAACAACAATTTATAATTTTAAACATCAAATTTAGCCATTTACCTCTTATCTGTGAGAAGTAACAACTTTGACGTTTCGTTGAAACAAATGAATGCAACTAAACCCACCCATAGCAACGCCATTCCAACTTGATTTAACTTATCATTTATCTTTTTTTGGGAAATCTTAAACACATTTGCTTTATCGAATTTCGATCACCTTTTTCATGCTAATACCCCACCATGCGGCGTTTCATCAGCCGACTATTTTTATTAAAATAAAAATAGTTTGGGTACCTAGGTCGACTCAGCCTTAAATGGGTACTGAGGTAATAATAGGCGGTTGAAGCGTAGTGCTAGCCACATTACCTTCCTTGTATATCGAACGGCTCTAGCATGGCAAGCTGTACCTTGCTACCCAGGCGTTTTTTTTGACCACTGGCTACCAGGTAATCTACTGATTGCTTATGCGGATGATCTGGCTGTCCTGATCACCGCTCCGACCATCACTATCTTCGAAGAAAAGATACAAACAGCTGCCCTAACTATAACCAATAAGTTGGATAGAATGGACATACATCTGGCACCAGAAAAATCAGAACTAGTCGTTCTGGTAGGACATCGCAAGACGACGAACTTAAATATCCAATTGGGAAATTGCCACATCAGACCTCAAAAGGCAATAAAATATATGGGCGTTTGGCTTGATTCGGGGATGTGCATGACTACACATGTCCTTAAAATCAGGGACAGGACGATTGATACCATCAAACAGCTGACCAGAATCACTCCCAGTATTAGAGGCCCCAGTGAAGGAAAGAGGAGAATGCTTGCCTCGGTTGTGCATTCGATGATCCTGTACGCCTCGCCCATTTGGAGCAGGGCAACAGACTATAAATACTATGAAAAAGTCCTCAAGAAAATTAACAGAATGCTAGCCCTACGCGTAGTGTCAGCGTATCGTACAGTTTCCACAGAAGGTGTTCTCGCTCTAGCAAAAATCCCCCAATTATCCTACAAATCGAGGAAAGAAATTTAATATACAGGCACGGCCCAGGGTATCAATCAGAGGTCAGAAAGATAATACTGGACAAATGGCAGAACAGATGGGAGGCATACCAGGGTCGAATTAAGATATTTATCCCGGACGTGAGGGTTTGGATAAACAACACGTGGACGAAAACAGACTACTACATCACCCAGGCGATGACAGGGCACGGTGCTTTTGGAGAGTACCTGTTTAGAATAACTAAGGCGGAATCCACAAAATACTGGTATTTTGAAGCATCAGACACTGCCAATCACACATTATTCGAGTGTAGTAGGCATTTGGAGACTAGAGCATCGGCGGAACAAATATGCAAGGTTAAAATAACAAGGGAAAATGTCGGCGAGCTTATGATGGAAAATAGAGAGAACTGTGAAGTAATCACCAGGATGATGAGAGCCATCATGCTTAAAAAAACAGGAAGATGAAAAGATAAAAATTTGGCAGACACAGACATAAGTGGCGAAACAATCTCCAGTCTTGAAGTAATGCCGCAAGGCGGTTCCGAGATTGGAGAGGTAACTCTACAGATGGGTTTTTAGTGGGTATGACTCGGGTGAGAGGTGACCCCCACACTCTGGCTGTAAATGGCGTTTCCCATCTATAAAAAAAAAAAAAAAATGCTACCGAGGCGTTAAGCGCTATATACGGGAGCTATTATTATTAGAATTCAGAAAAGTACTATATTGATAGAAAAACATAAAATTTTAATTATTAATTTAATTGTCACAGTAGTAACATAATATGTCAATTACATGTTTATTTTACAAGTACTCTAAAATTCATTTTTTTAAATACGAAAACTTCACCAGTTTTGTTTTATTGGTGTATTATATTATCTCACCTACTTCACTATATCTCCTTGAAAGAAGCAAAAATAATGAAAATAAATCTCGGAGAGATATTCAGGAAAAATAATAATGAAATTAATTTATTGAAATTTTGATACTAAATATCATTAAATAATTAGTGGATAATTATTAAATATAAATAAATAAATGCCTTTTTTGTCAAAAAATTTTACAATTTGTAGAAAAAGGTAAAGTAAACAAACAAAGTAAACAAACAAAAAAACAAAAGCGAATACAAAACAAGTATACAAATTACATTGTCATTGTATAGTTAGAGAAGAATATTTCTTTTAAAATCGATAGGCATATTTCGATTAGATAGTCGATTGAAAATTGAATTTCAATTGTTCAACATGTAATTATAATCGGCAAACAAAGTATGATAATACCTTACATGAAGGGAATCTCACTAAAATAGACAAACTCCTTTAAGAAACAATGTAAGTCCAGTTAGTCTTTTAAGACCGTTCCCCGTTTCTTAGGGCGAAATAAAGATAAGATCCCAGATAACTTCTCCGTCTATTTGGTTTTAATTTAATCTGTGGCCCGAGCTAAATTGTTTTATTGGTTCTTTCCGGTGACGAAGGTCTCGTCACCTTTTAGGACAATCCGACGTTCGATTGGTAATTTCCTGGAAATTAACGGCTTTTCTGATAGAATATTTGGTGGTAATAGAAAACTGGATTAAGAAAGGTGAGGAAGACAGTAATTTAAAAAGAAGCAGGTCTTTTGTAGTGAATAAAAGTAGACGATATTACCAGAATTTATTAGTAGATTTTTATACTCTAGCTATACGTTTATGTCAGTATTATTAAGCTAGACATTCCATGCGCTGTTCGCGCATAACAAGTGCCGGAAGTACCTCTTGAACAAGAATCTATCAAACAGAGCATCTAGAATGTACCACTGCCAAGATAAAATCTCGCAATTCAAAAAAAATCAAAAATTTAATAACTATGTGGAACAACATGAAGAACTTTAAATCCGGCATAAGTTATCTATCATTTGTCGCGCTAGTTTTCTCCACTGCCAAGGCTGCAGGATAATATGGAATTGCCTATACAGGACATACCAGCCCTAAGACGTAACCCTTAAAAAAAGCCCTGAACTGCGTTCAAGAAATCCACGTTACGTCAGGCAGAACAGTAAAATAAAAAATGAGTGGGAGGAGGGTTAATCATCGCTACTTTACAAATTGCAGATATTGTGTCCTCCTTTCTTGAGTTACAACTCATCATATAGTCCCAGGGCTTTGACAAAACTCGGCGCACTCAGAGATGAGTTGCTCTGGTGTTTCCCCATTCTCCCCACAGAATCTGCATTCGCCGTTTTTTCTTAGCTTCAATCTACTGAGGTGTGCATTGAGAAGACTTGACACACACATTGACATTGAGAGTGTCTTGTTAAAAACCTCGTCACAATCTGAGGATCATTCTTACTTAAATCAAGGAAATTATTTGATAATTATTTTTTATTTATTGATTATTTTTCTCGGTCGTAACTCCTCAGAATATAGTCCTCGAGTGCCTTAGATCGTTGCAGGATTCCCATTCCAGGTTACGGATGGAGTCCAAGTTCTTGAGTTCCGTTTTTAGTTAGTTATCCACTTAGGAAGCAGAACGGTTCTGGGGTTGAATTTGGAGTGTTCGCTCCTTTTCCAGCTAGATAATTTGCTCGGATAAGCTGTTTCAATTAAAAAGAGCTCGGCATGGTACAGACTTTCAGGTTTGTGATAGAGGGGATTCAAACCAGAGAATCAGGCACATTAGGGAAGAATGCACCTTGGATCAGGGAAGTTGGAGCGACTTCATGAACGCTGACGTTTTAACTCTTACATGGATTAAGAACTTAAACTTTGATATTTAGTTAGTTTTAACATTGAAAATGTTTCTGTTATCCTATATAAGGGAGCCCAAATCGAATTAAAATGCTACATTTGCCACACCATGACGTCATATATACAAGGATATAGGAAATCTCGGCGCAGCGGTGGCAGTCGGCCAGCGCGCGAAAAACCCATTACATCGCTAATTGTTTATTGATATATCTTTATTAGTTTAAAAGCAAAAAATATGGGGTTTGCTTTAATACCTTGTCAAGACATAAGCGAAAATTTTAAATTGTTTCTTTTTTTCATTTAGGCCTTCGTTTTTCGTTAAATGAAAGTTATATTAAAAAAGTCTATTTTTAAACCAAATTTTCGCATGATTGAAATGAGTTATTCATGTTTTTTTTAAAGTTTTTTTTGGTCATAAGCGCTAATGGAAATGATTTTTTGTAAATAATTATAAAAAAATACTCCCTACGAAGACTTTATTGTGTACTGGACCAAAAAATAAGTATTTGTTTTCTCTATACGGTGGTATTAATATATCGATTTTTGATGATAGTACCCTGTTACCCGTTCTAATTTTGTACTACTTTCGGAATAAGGGTCCCCATATCATGTACTGTACTTCCATCCCTGAAAAATTCAGCTTGTGACACCGAAGTGAGAGGTAAAGTCAAAATAAGCTTTAATCTACCTACATCATAGGTAGGTGTAGGTACTCTAGGTATATTCTACCTAGACAGTAGCTGACAGTAGTAATTAATTTGTTATCCGATAAGTAGTTGTCATTATATAAGTTTAATTATCTTATACCTCCTATAACGGTAGGTTTTGGATTTTTTCCTGGTTGGTTTGTTAAACAAAAATATACTGGGCATATAAATGTCTAACACATACATATGTATTGAATGTACTTATTTTAACCAATGCATTGTTTTGTTTTTTTAATCTCACAAATAAGAAATGTTTTATAGTTTTTATTATAAAAAACAGTGATTATACAATTTATTAACACCCCTTACACTGTTTTCTGTAAGGGGTGTAACCAGGAGTGTTTTATAACTTAATGCTTAGATTAAAATTTAATAATATATTTGTACATAAAATAAAATAGACTAGAAAGTCAATTAATTAATATTGACGTAATTACTAAATAATTACAAGATTTTTTTTTCGAATTATTTCAGTGTATATTCACCTAATCATAAAGTAGAGATATCCAACCAGTGCATTATTTTACTCACAAATAAATGTTTTATGGTTTTTATTATAAAACAAGGATTAATTTATTATACACCCCTTAACCCAAACACTCCAAGGAGGATATTTCGTGACCTCTTATTTAAAGTGGACAAGCTTTATTAGTCAATGTTTTAATTACCCAGCGTCTTTAATAAAAATCTAATGTATTTTTTCATAGAAATGATCTGACATATAAAGCAAATTTTATCAAAAAACTTTTTGATTATCTACAAGGAGTAAACCGCTGACAAATGTCTGTATACTAATGCCAAAGTAATGCCACAAATACAAATTAAATACCAAAATTTTTTATAATGCTCCACTAAGGCCAAGCTGATTCCAATATAATACCACTAGTACCACGAATAATATGTAACACATTTGTTTAACGAATTAACCTGTAACAATAGTGGTAGGTACGTGCGCAGATTTTTTCCTGGGTAACTTAAAAGTCGTTAAAAAGTCTAATTATATTTAAAGAAGATATAATTCCAACTAATTGCATTATAAGGCCAATAATGCACAAATAATGCCATTAAAATTTTAGCGTTTTTAATTTGGGTAACATATTTCTTTAACGAATTAACCTGTAACAATAGTGGTTGGTACGCGCACAGATTTTTTCGCTAGGTAACTTATTAAGTCGTTAAACAGGCCTATAAAAGCTATAACAACATAGGTAACTAATATTTATAATTTAATTCAAGTTTTAACATCAAATAATAAATGTTTCTACTGGTGTATTTTTGAAGTGTTCCGAAAACCGAACCAAAATACATAATCTATAAGAAAGGCAAATAAGAAAGTACTGTATAAATACGCTATAAAATTTTTGTGGGTCCAACCGATTTGGAAAAACTTCCTAAATCGGAGAAAATCATACAATCAAAGAAAATAAAATAATCAATTGTTGATTTCTCGACGAACCTTACCGCACAAAGAGACTATTTGAGGTTTTTCTTTCATTTTGGTACTCTTGCTAATACAGATAATCGAAAATCTCCCGTTAACCAATCAGAATTTTTAGATAAGAAGATATGTTTATGCCTATTTTGCCTTTTTCCATTTGTTCTCATTTTCTGACAAAATATCAATTTCTCATATTTTCTTTGACAGCTCTTGAAAGATTCCTAGAATCAAAGCGTTCCAATATAAAATTCACCACAGCGCTTCGCCGCTTTTTTGGAGTGTTCTTCGTGAAGTGACTTCTTTGGAGAAGTACAAACCTCATATACATCCTGACGAGTGAAGCGCGCAGCCATCTTAAAAAATATATATGTATGGCTGAGGCGCACCTAAACGCAGCTAATTTTTTTTATGTCGTATGCTATAATAAGTGGCCTTTCAAGAAATGACAAAGTTACCGTGGTACTATGTGGTATTATGTAACAAAAACATATTTAAAGTAGCCAAATTACAATTTTTCATAGGTAACTGGAGGTACTTCTTTAACATTTCTTTTCAGTCAAACTATAAGGCAGAAATATTTTTGAAAAATGATAGCTTACCACGTATGCCTAAAATAAAAATCATATCAATGTAGTTATTCCGTGAAAGTAAACACTTCTCACTAAAACGCCTGCAAAATTTGACTAAATGGGCTAGATATTTTAGATGATTTTATCGTTTTGTCCGAAAGATAAAGTAATGAGCATTTTTAAATGATAAGCTTGATTTTAAAAATAAACATATGTTTTTTTATTGACGAATGGACATTCCTTGAATAAATTTTACAATAACTTAGGACCTGGGATAAAGTTGGTAAATCGAATTAATTCCGCCTAGAACGTCAAAATTTCACACTGTGCAGCGGTTCAAAAAATTACTCTAAAGGACTTTTTTTGTTAGTGTAATTTAGCAAAGCCTACATAAGCAATAAGCACCCTTCCATAGCATGAAATATGTTACATCAATCTATGATGTTTACATTGATACCTGCACTGTCATAGACGAATTGGACAAACGGATCTGCCGGGTAGTTTTGAGAACGCTGTTGATACCTGATGCTTATGTGGATTATAATGCAGTTTTCTTACTATGGTAAGAAAACTGCAATAATTAGGTAAAACATTCTTGAAGGTCAGGTCTTCAACTGAATGGACACTATTTTGTAATTAGTATGATTCTGCTTAATTAGTAAAACACTTTACTTTTGCACTGATGTTAGCCTCATCAGCAGATGATGCTAAACTCGAGCGTTAATCATCTGCTGATGATGCTAACATGTATAGCGACACACGCATTCAGGGCAAAAGTCAAGTGTTTTGGTGTATTGTGGTAAATTAGTGTTGTATTTTGCTGTTTATATATAAGCATACATGCCGAGAAAATGAAAATATTCCGAAACTTGCCATCTTGATCAAATTTGAAATTTGATCAGCAGGGTGTAATAAAAAAAAGTCCAATAAATGAAAAATTACATAGAGAAACAATTATTAAAATATGAAAAATACTAAAATTAGGAAATATACGTGTCAAGAGTTATTATAAATTTTGGTTACTGTGATTATAAAATCCAACATATCTATTACTTATGTCAAACTCAGTAACCATCAATTCGAATTTGGTCAAAGAATGTCTACAGAAGCAGAACAAATTAGGCACAAAAAATAGGGCCCTCCTACTCTGGGTGCCAGCTCAGCAAGGGAAAGCAATGAAAAAGCAAACGATCTAGCTAGAAAAGGAGCGAATACTCTACTAACTGGACCAGAACCGTTCTGCTTTCAAAGTGGAAATCAACTTATAGTGGAACTCAAGAACCTGAAAGACTCAATCCGTAACCTGGAATGGGAATCCTCCAAAGGTCTAAGATTCTTGAAGAAATTTCTCAGAACTTACGACCGAGAAAATTAAAGATTTTCCTTGATTTAAGTAAGAACTATCTTAGGATTGTGACGAGGTTTTTAACCTGTGACTATATAATATAACAAATTATAACTCAAGAAAGGGGGACATAGAATAGATTTGTAAGGTCGCGGTGATTAACCCGCCCTCCCAATTATTCTACACCTTACTTATCTAAAAGTATAAGCGTTAATTAGATTTTTCAATTAATTAGTTTCAATATGAATGATACATTCTTATAATTTATACACAGATATACTGTTCATTACCAAGAACTTTACAATTGACGAGTTGATAATCGCTGAATACCGTCGTTAATCGGCAAAGAAATCCTATATTATAAAAATACCGTCGTCCGAATGCCTTTTAATGAAAACGTCCCGGTTAAAAATGGCTCGGTCTCGAGGAAAACACGCCCGTAAATTTCGCAGAGAGGAGAATGCTGTCCACCACGAAAGGATATGCGAAAAATGTAATCAAAAATCGTTGCCCTTTCGGTGCTAAAATATTCGCTATATCGAATTGCTTTGCCAGCAGCGCGCGTATTCAGATATTACAAATACGAACTAAAAAAGAGTTATTTACATTTTATTGATGGTACAAAAGAAGTCTAGTTCTAATTTTTTCTGTGTAATTCTTTATTAGTTTTGTATTTAATAAATATGATGATAGAGACAAATTTCTCAGTGTCTATTTAATTAAATTAGTCTTTAATCTAAGGAAAGTTAAAAAATAGTAGTTTCCTTAAGGCTTATAATTTAAGCCTTTTGCTGTATGGCTCACATACAATTTGGTGTAAAAGCGTTGAGTTGGCCACCATGAATTGGTTTTGTAATACTGTTCTGATATTGCCACTCTCAAATTCAAATATTTTGAGATTCTGTTGAGAAACCTATTTGGATCCGTATCTGAAATAATTTTTTATGGATTTCAGAGACGACATTAACCCGACGCCTCTTATGGATGGTAAATAATCATAACCAGATATCAACATTTTTCTAGAGAGTCTTCCTCAACCCGCAATCATCCACTCCCGGATATAGGTCTCTCCTATCCTATTATGTCTCCCTGTTTTGTAGCCTCCTTTCTCTTAGCCTCCATACTGATATTCTATGCGTCTATATGTCTTTATCTAGACTGGCAACATGTCTAGCTCATTGCCATTTCATCTCGAAGGACTCTCTTATATACACTCCGAATATATCTATATTAATCAAAGGATTCGACCAATCTTCCATTTCCTTAAACCTTTAGGTAGCCACATTCACACACACACACACACGTTGGTTCAAGAACGAGTTGAAACCTACCAAGGAACTTTGGAAACTGAAGCTAGAAGTAAACTATGGATAAAATGGCAAGAAAAAGGGGTCAACGGCAAGTATGGAAGGTAGACGAAGGTATAGTATATAATTCCTAATATAAGAGAATTGGTAGAGAGACTATATGGTGAAGTAGATTATTATACCATCCAGGCCCTGTCCGGCCATGGCTGTTTCAAAAGTTATCTATTTAATCACGCGAAATCACTCGAAACTCAACCTGTGTCTAGGAAGTCTTTGTTGCAAACTCTGCAATAAAGATCATAAAACAGCGGAGCATATCACTGCAGGCTCTTGATCGCAAGCCACACTTTTTATTTGAGAAAGCAAGGCTAGAACGGGAGGAACTATGCTCCCATTCAATCAAGCAAGCCTCACAGGTCGCAGTGTTTTCTACAGAGGACGGACCCTTATTATTGAAAAAAAAAGACCAAGACCAGCGCAAGCCTTACGCAAGACTAAGACCAAGACCCAGCATGCACAACTCTTGCGGTTTTGTTTTTTTGTTCTTTTTTTCTGCTTTCATCTCATTTTTCGTAGATAATAATTAAAACAAAAATAACGAAATTTGTATTTACTGTCTCTTCCCCCATAATTGATTAATTAAAAAAAATCGTATAAAAGATTTTTTGTCAAAACATACCGCCATATTAGTTTGATTTTTTTAACCATTTAATTTAATAACTGATTTTTTTAACCATTTAAATAAATAAAAATTATAGGTTACTTATTTGTTAAAAATTATTGTTCTAACTAAGCAAGTTTCATTCTACTAATTTATTTCAAATAGTATTTATTTAAGAATTTTCTATGTAGAAAGTGACCAGAAACCGGACCTTGCAGGACCAAGACCAGGACTAGGGTTTCACGAGATTCTCGAAATTCGAGATTTCTCGTCTCGTCTCGTCTAGACTGAGAATTTTTTTTCGAAGATCGAGAAATTCACTTCGAGATTTTTCGAGATCGAGAAATTTTTTCGAGATTTCTCGATCTCGAAAAACTTTAGATGCTGCAATAACTCAACAACCATAAAAGGCTAGAAAAATGGAAATAAAAAACTATGTTGGGAAACATTTTCTCGTACAATGCTAATTTACATTTCTTTATTTACAATTATTACAAATAATCAAAAGATAACTCTCCCAAAACTGTTCGATCAGTCGGTCTTTTCAGAATAAAGAAATGCCACATATTTAATATATTCTTGTTCTTATGGCACCATTTTTGTATAAATTTCACTATTAACTCCTACTGAGTTAAACGAATTTAAGTCATGTCGAAGAAAAAAAGTTTTTCAATAAAAGACTGTTTCGAGTAAACAAAAATCAGTTTGTTGCACAACGAAGTAAAAATTTTAAACTTTCGTAGGTAGCTAGGTAAATTTTAAACCCATATGGAAAAAAGACTAAGTTAAAAAATAAAGGGATAGTTTTGATTTTCGCTTTTTAAAACAATATATTTTTATTTTTGGGATTTTGGGCCAAAGTCTGCGTTTTTTTGTTACACATGGCTTTTAGTTCATACCATACCTATAATAGCTCTGTATTCTATAACGTAATTTTTTAACAGAGAAAGATTATCTTATCTTTTGGTGCAGACTTTATAACATGATATTTTTAGCCGACCATACCAATAGGTATGGTAGGCTATTAAGATCAGCAAAAAAAAGTAATGTAAAACATTCATAAATGGCCTAAATACAAAATATTTTCATGGTGTCTGTCTGTTACACGATAACTCAAAAACCGCTAAACCGATTTTAACCAAATTTGGCTCAAAAGTACTGTGGCACCCGAGAATCTGGCCATTAGTTTTTTAGGGGGTGGGGGGTTGTTATAAGAGGGGGTTAGGGGCTATAGGAGGGGGTTAAACATTTAAAAAAATCGTAGCTCCAAAATTACAGTAGCTAGCGAAACGCGGTTATCACCCAAGTAGCATTTGGACGTTATCTAACGTCGGGTATACGTCGCGTTCAATAAACCCGACGTCGGGTACCAACGTCGGTTCGACCGCCTGACGACCCTTATTTGCACCTAAATGGGGAATACAGATTCGGGTCGCCTCGACGTCGGTATCTGACCTAATAGGGAATGTAATTCTACCAACTACCAACGTCATATTACGTTGGATTTTAGTTACTTAAAATTCGTCGCTAAGCACTTACGTTACGTTTGGTTTCATATTCGCTACCAAGAATACATAAAAACCTAACCAAACTACCTAATTACAAATGGATTCATAATCACTCCTCGAATATAACTATAAGTCCCTATCTAATTTCATATTATAATAATTCTGAATCATTAATCCAGACATCAGTTTTGTCTCCAACATTAGTCGTCTCACACGACCGAAGTCATCAAACCGGACGACCGGCAATCGTATTATGACGTATATAATTCCTACGTACGCCACGTAACCTTCACTTTGCGTATCAGTGATTTGTGGATTTGTGCAACTATATTTTAGTTTTTGTTTTCTCCTTAAAAAAAATGGGCAGCCACTTTTTTAAGCCTAACCTCACATGTCGGAGGAGGATGGGGTCTGCTGGTTTCCTAAGGTAAAAAATGAAATTAAGATGCACCAGTGTAATGCAGCTTCCGGATAAAAGGCATTTACGGGTGGAGGCTCTGGTGGAGGCAAGACATCACTACTACTATTATTATTTTGCAAAAGCCTCTTTCTGTAAAATGTAGATGAATGTCTAAAAGCCTTTTTAGTGTTTTTTTAGGCATGATAAAAAAATTAAGTTTGTTTACAAAAACATTTTATTAGGTTATGTTCATGATGTTCATTAAGGCGGGTTCTCACTTGTCAGTTTCGCTGACGCAGTCTGACTGATTCAGTGATACTGAACAAACAATGAACGTCAGAACACATTTTCATGTTAAATGATCAGTACATTCGTACTTTCAGTTAAAGTGAAACCCAGTTCTACTTTTTTTCATTTTGACTGATCATTATCGAATAATGAATAGAAACTGAAGCGTGAGAACTACATTTTCGGGATTTGTGCAATTTACAAGTTAAGTTAATTAATTCTTTTAATATAGTTTCACTAGCATCCCGTTTATTTTTTCGCAATATCCAGGACCTGACCACCTACGACGTTTTTTTTTTTCTTTTCTGATTCACCAGAATATTCTGTAATTCATTTGCTAATTGTAAACAAACTTCGCGAACACCTGGTTTCAATTTTGTTTTAACCATTTTCATGTCTATACGAAATCACCACGTTAGAATGTTTGGACCAACTGAATACTGAATGTAGCAAAACATGAAACGTGTGAATACAATCGTTGTTTTTTTATTTTTCATTGATAATGAATCAGTCAGACTGCGTCAGCGAAACTGACAAGTGACAACCCGCCTTTAGGTCGCAAATACTACTTAATGGGTTGTATATACGGACGTAAATAGAGATACGTAAATTAGGTTATAAATATGAACATAAAATACAACAAAATATAATTGGACGTTACTTTAGGGATTATCAGTGAGACGTATCCTATTCGGACAACGGGTAGACGTCGGGCTAGTTCAAGTATATGTACGTCGTGCAAGCCAACGTGGGAACGACGTTGGGAAATTAATAAAAATGGTACGTTGTTATTTTGTACGTCGACAGATCGTTGGATTTACCGACTCGGATCCAACGACGTCGCTTTTAATAGGAAAGCGACGTCACAGGTCGTATCACCAGCACCCGACCTAAATTTGCACAGAGTCTGACGTTGCTTCAGGTCAGATTTAGTTCGAAGTCACATAGATGCTACTTGGGCAATTTAAGATTAGGAATAATATTTGCAACAAAATTTGTAGTAACATCAAAATCAGTCAAAGTCGCAGTTTTTGAGAAAAAAAAATTGAAAATATTCCTTTACTTTGAAACTAAAAGAACTGCCTACCAACTTTTTATTGACATATTTTAGTATGGGCGGCTATACGTGCCTCCCGGTGCCATTTTTTAATAATAATAAATCAGCTATTTATTTTCGAGATTCTCGAAATTTCGAGAATCTCGAATCGAGATCGAGAAATTGACTTCGAGAAAAACATCGAGATGAGAGTTTGTTAATATCTCGTCTCGATGATCGAGACGAGACGAGAAATTGCCTTCGAGACGAGATTTCTCGTCTCGATGAAACCCTAACCAGGACTATTTATTGCAGAGCAAGATCAAGACCAAGAGAATTTTTTTTTGATTAGGAGTCTTGGTCTAGCATTTGCTAATCATTAATCATGAACCAGACTAAAAACTACAACGTTACTGCCAAATATATTCACTCTTCCTCTTTTACATTTTCCAACCAAAAATCCATCGGTATTCCCTAATTTACCAAACTATTCCAATCAGCCCCTAAAATCCGATTCTAAACCACTTCAACATCGTTTGCAATCGAAAATTGAGCGATAATTGTATCGAATTAAACGGAAGCCCTCAAAAGAAAGGGCCCTTTTCTCCTTTTCACCCCTCCAACACCATCTCCCTCACCACCCTCTTTCATCCCCTTCGCTCCTTAATTTAAAATGGCGCCGCTACAGTCGCCGTTTCGGCCATTGCCCAGGCATGCACGAATCTAATCTCTGGAAATTCCATCGATGAAAAGTTTTAGCACAAAAGGGCAAGTCGCGCGGAATCATCTTTGATCCCCCCGGACGAAATTGCTATTTCCAAACGGTCACCGATGATCGGCGAGTGGAACGGTTCGGATTTTACGCTCAAGGTCGGTATTTTTTAATACAAAATAATCCGTATTAAAGAAAAATTTCTCACCTCTTAAGATTACCATTGTTCAACATTAGGTACTATAATGTCCCAGTACTTCGTCCTAATTATAAAAGAATAATCTATCGTTTCGATTTCTATGTAAATCTAAGCCGTGAATTTAAGAATAAAGTATATTAATTAATAGAATACCGTGCAATTGACAAGTCATTATAATTATTAGAAAAATTAAGATATCTGTAATATTGATACTAAAGCTTCATTCAGAACCTCCCAATTAGTGGAATAAATGAGTGGTTCCAATTGCACTTAATCATTTTAATTTACGATCATTCACAATGTCTAAAAGACACAATTAAAATTAATAAAATATCCTAGCAACAGCTTGCGGTAGTCTGTTGTATCCATAGAGAAAGCATAATATTTAGCTTATAAAACAATAAACTTTTGATTTCTAACCAAAATTTTTCTTGACGGATGATAAACAATGGTCAAAATGACATTCCTCGCAAATTTTGAATTATAATTAGTGGAAAAGTCAAAGGTTTGTTAACTTTTTCCACTAATTGAAAATTACTACCAATAATTATGACGTTCTAAATGCTTACACATACAGTGAAGTCCGGATATAGTGAACTCGAAAATTGCATCAAAATTGGTTCACTATATCCGAGGTTTACTATAAAAAAATGGACTTTTGTACACACCTGATGTTTACCGGATAAATGGCGATTATTATATTATCTTTGTTGGTTTTTTAAAAAAATACCATGATGGGTACTAACATTCTTCAAAGATATATTATACAGGGTGCGTGTCAAAAGTGGCTCACCCATATAACTTTTTTGTTTTTTCGGTTAAAAAAACGAGATTTGGTATGTTAGTATATGACATAAATTAGGATTGATTAACGTATTCACTTGTTTTTGGTCACTTCCTGTTTCACCGGAAAGGACTACAACTTTTGATTTTTAAATGGCACCCTCGGTATTTTTTTACTTTATTCGAGAGAAAATAACACTCTGAATAAAACGACATGTCATATGTCAACTTTTGACATTTTTGCATATGGTCTATTTGAAATTATAGCTTGCGGTTCGTAACGAAAATTTGACTCGAAATACCAAGTGTGTGGTATCAAATTATTCGTAAATAAATGCTTTTTCCAAATATGTTAATGATCCACCCTCTTTCCATTTGAAAAAGTTGAGATATGATTAAAATACGGTTTGGGCATATTTTAACCGGTCTGGACAAGACACTAAAAACATTAAACTATCAAATCTGTTTTTCCAAGGGTCCTTGATTAAGAATTAACGTTTTTAACATAGCCATGGCACTCTAGATTGAAATTTTAAATACGATTTTATAATAAGCGAGAATGTCAAAAGTTCACATATGATATGTGATTCTATTCAGAATGTTATTTTCTATCGAATAAAATAAAAAAATACCGAGGGTGCCATTTAAAAATCAAAAGTTTTAGGCATTTCCAGTGAAACAGAAAGTGACCAAAAACAATTGAATGCGTCAATCAATCCCAATTTATGTCATATACTAACACACCAAATCTCGTTTTTTTGTCTGAAAAAGTAAAAAAGTTATAGGGATGTTACTTTTGAGACGCACACGGTATATGTAGTAAACGTGGAAAATAAATGACATTCTGTACAATACCTAACCTAAGTAAACAATAAAAATAATAAAAACTACAAAAAAATACATGTATCCACCTACTCTTTCATAAACAAGTCGGATATTTTAGTTTGTATAAGTCTGTTAGAAAAGTTAATATCACCTCCCGGGGAATTACCTGGGGGAATCACCGAAAAAGTTCATTATAAACGGAAAATGTCTCTTAACCTTGACGAAATTTAGTTCACTGTATCCGAAAGTTTATTGTATCCGGGTTCACTATAAACGGTAAAAATTTACATTGGTCTTATAAGACTTTTTTAATGTATTTTAAAAAGCGTTCATTATAACTAAGTGTTCACAATAAACGGGTTTACTATATACGAACTCCACTGTATTAGGTGAACAATGTTCTACGGCTAATTGAAACTACTAATTTATTCCACTGATTTTGAGGTTCTGAATAAAGCTTAACAATTTATTTTAACAAAATTGTTAAATAGGTGCTTCAATAGTGTCGCGACCTAGCTTAAGGTTGTTCGCCAGGATTGCTTAGATCAGGATTTCTCTTTCAATCAAAACAATCATTAGAAAAAATACATTTATTTAATATAAAATATACAATATAAATATAAACAAATGGAACAATTTTGGAAATGCCAAGACTAAGGGTATGCTGAGTATGCTTTGCCGTTTCACCGACTTCTGACGGACTCTGTCCAACTGACCGACTGACATTTTTTTTCTGGGGATAGTAAAAAATCTTCTGAGACGCCTGGTCTGTTGTTCTAGCGACCGAGGTGTGCCGGATCGGTTAAAAAAAATTCCACTCTATTTGCTTGATAAACTGTGCTGATAAAAACGCATTACTTCAGCACAAATGCCCTCTCTACATTAGACTTTGGTCATATATATGTTACGGTTATGTCCGATGTCCGGTTAATGTCGACATTAACATGTTAATGTTTGGATTAGGTTATGTTTTTAGTTGTTTTGATGTGTGTTATTCTCGAGATTAATGTCGACATTAACCGCACATCGGACCTTAACCGTAACATATACATTAGACATTTCGTCCTCCACAATAGTGTGTATTAGGTTTTCTTTTTTAAAGGGTACCTTTGATTTTTAATCTACCTAGTTTCCAGGTTGAGCATTCAAAAATAGTGTGACCGACATCGTCGATGGCTGCAATATTTACAGGCCGCACTAGCTCTTTTCTTGAAGCGATAAAAATAGTGTTCGAAAACTCCGTGACCGCTAAGTATCTAGGAAAGATTATAGTTTCCCTGTCCGTGCTTTCGTTTAGTCCATCATCTTATATTCGGGATTAACATATATGTGTCCATTTTCCACCGTACCCCTCATCCCATCTTCTTTGCCACTGCTGATATAATATCTTTTTCGCTTTATTTTTAATATCAGCCTTATCTGTTCTTCCTCTGGTTTTCTGATCGTATATTTAGGCCCGTTCCTTTACTACCAGGTCTATTGGTGGTATACCTGCAATTACGAATACCCCGCTTGCTCCACTACAGTTCTGTAAGCAGAAACGACTCTCAAAGCGCTCCGTCGCTGAACTGATAGAAGTTTCTGTTTTTCTTTTTTACTGATCGACTGACTGGCTGATTGGCTAACTCACTAACTATCTGACTGACTCCTGCCTGTCTTCAGCATACTCTTTAATATTTTTGTCTTCTCGTCCCAATCATCGGCGGGTGCGTCATAAAAATGTTTTCTTTGTATATTCCCACCACCGATGCTTAGTTTGAACTTCACCTTGGAATGTCACGATACATCGACCTAATTTTAATCGTTTTAATTAATACTATTTATTTAAGAACATGTCCATGTCGACGTATAGGTGAACGATTCCCTTGCGTCTACATCAAATTAGCTTATTGAAATATGATTTTTCCCTAATTGATATAAACCCAAGTTGACATCTATTTAAGTCTTGACAATAGAAATTAAATAAAATAAACTGAATTTTGGTTATGAGATCTCACAACATTTCGTAGTGGAACAATTATTGATTTGTAGTCTTCTGGCATTTTTTAACATTCGATATTTCTGATGGGATAATATTTTTTCTCATAACACTGACAATATTGCAATATACTCTAATTTTGCAATATACTCAATTTTTCGGGGTGCACCACAGAAATGGGTGTAAAACGGTAAGGTCCATTTGACATGTCCTTTATGGCAATAACTGCGTCAGTATTGTGTGAAGGAGCCTCGTCACGTCGTGCTGGAACCAGTACAGGTTGACATGCCAGAGGTAAATGATCAATATATTCTTCAAATTGGCTTGTCAAAAACTACAGATATGTAGCTATAGTTAAACTTCATTGAAAATATGAGGTCAATCACCCACACATTTAAGCTGAAAGCAACTTGGGGTCTAACTTTTCTAAAGTGCCTAGGATTATTTGCGCTCCAAATGCGTTCATTATTTTACACCACAATTTGTAAAAGTTCTTTATTAGTCCAAATAATATTTTGTAAACATTAGGAGAAATGGTAGTTTTATTTGTGAGCCAAAAACACATGATAATATTCGAGCCTTCTCTCAGGGTCTACGCGGTGTAAGACCGAGGGGAGTGACAAAATATGATAAATATCATTCTATTGAAATTAGTATCTATATCTATATATATTAGTATATAGTTTGATATATTACATAGTTGAATTATTACATAATATGGATGCTATAGGCACTATAGTAGATATAAAATGTGGAAAGATAAAAAAAAAACTGTCTTTTCTGGATATTCAACTGATGGAGGAGTTCCAGTTTTATTAGATTCATGTCTTTTTTTAATATAGGAAGTATTGTTGAGGTTGTAACTCAAAGCCGAATCACGGATAATTTTATGTCAAAATGTTACAACTTCTTCAGCGAACTCTTGTATTTCGAGGCTCGCCATACTATATCTATTTAGATATGCAAAAATCTAATATATCGCCTATAAGAAAATATAAACTTGATGATGGTGGTCAAAAGACGAAACGTTGTATGGTAAATTTGAAAACACTGTTGGGTAGCTGGAAAAAAGTGGCAATAAAAATGTGTTTTTTTGGGATACCTTGTGAAATATCGTCAGAAAAAAATAAAATCGAAATCTTCAATTTTCGGTTTTTCTAGAATATCTTCGGAACTACTCGGAGTTTAAAAAATTTCTAAACGGCATATTATTGGCAGATTAATGTTATAACCTTAGCCTAATTTAACCATTTCCGTATCTCTTATATTTTTCGAGATTCCGATGGTGGAGGTCGAATTTGAATTACCCTGTATACTTTTTAATATTCTTGATTGCGCACAAAAATATCGAAGAAATCCCACAATAATTTAATATTTCTTCAAATAAACTCCTGAAAACCGGTCGTCGAAATGACAGACTTAAAAAAATCGTTTTGGGTGCGGCCTGATCGCCAATCATTTGCCTTCGCGAGCGATTCCCTTTTTATTATTATTATTATCAGCGCTATTATTCAACTCGTTCCAGACTATCGGGTACGCGAATAGTACCTGTAAAATAACTCACGCTAACGCGTCGGTACCGGTCTCCTCGCTAATAAAATAGTCGCATATCTTCTTGGCTAAAGTCGGATCGCCTCGCCCGAGAAAAAGAAAAACATAAGCTAACACTTATTAAATGCAGTTACATTAATTATTTGAGTTGTTGGAGGCATCGGGCCTACTATAGGCACAGTCTGGGCCGGAAAATTTTATCCCATCAAAAACATAAAATGTAAAAAAATGCCAAGTCTCTCAACACAATTCTTCCGCTATAAAAAGTTGTGATGATTTATGTATGATGTATTCTGACAAGGATTACAACAATTTACAAGTGAACCTAAATAATGACCTGAAGAAATTTGAAATGTGGTGCTTCAACAATTCACTAACTATAAATGAGTCCAAAACAGAATTTATAAGATTTAATACAAAAAAGCAAACAAAAGACTTAAATATAATTCTAAACGAGCAAAAAATAAAAGAAATATCTGAAGACAATTACCTCGGCATTAACAATTTAAAATGTGACACACATATAAATAATTTAAAAAAAGAAAACGCCAGAACAATTGCCATACTCCTGAAACTTAAAAACATAATACCACCAAATATGAAGAAACCAATATATCATGCATTATTTTCATCAAGGAATATATATTTAATTAATACGTGGAGTAATACAACAGAAAAAAAACTTAAACATTCTACAAAGACAACAAAATAAAATACTAAAATTATTATTTAACCTAGATAAACTAACACCAACAGAAGAAGTATACCAAAAAACAAAAGAATTAAATATAAGACAGTTAATAAAATATCATAATATATTACTTCTACACAAAATCAAAAATAAATTAATAAAAATAAATATTTCTCTAAAAACTAACAAACAAATACACACTTACGAAACTAGAAGAAAAGCAGACATCAGAACAGCCAAGAGAACTCAAAAAAAACTTTCACAAAAACTAACAACAGAAACTACCACAATATATAATATGTTACCAAAAGAATTAACACAAAGAAATTATAAAAATTTTAAGAAAAAAATTGAAAACATGATATTTGAGAAGAGCGTATAAACGTAGACGACATAGACCAATTTATAAAAAAAGAACAATGCCTTTGATACCACCTGCCCAGGGAGAGTCTTAAAAGTCTTCAAACTGTTGCAGATGAAGAAGGACGCAACCAACAATTGCCACGAAGATAAATATTAACAATATCATTGAATTGTATATTTTTTAAACAGTTGTATATATGTTAGTTAATACACGGTTTATATATATATAAAAACAGTGCCCTTAAAAATAAAGCTTTTTAATTAGAATAGAATATCATATCGTGCAATTGCCAAGTCAATATAATTATTACAGAAATAAAGATTGTTGAATAGATGCTTAAAGAGAGACTAAATAAAATAAACTGGCTTGGTATTACATGAGATCTCACAACTTATATAGTGGAAGAATTGTGTTGCAAGACTTAGCATTTTTTTACATTCTATGTTTTTGATGGGATCTCATTTCTTTTTGTAGGTTATCCTCCTATTTTTATCGTGTAATATATCATTCAAAAAAAAACTTTGAATTATCGTATAAAGTCAGATAATATCAAATGGATTAACTCTAGTTTTCTAACGACTTGTGTTTTTCGACTTTCCGACCAAATTTCATCTTTCCTCCTCCTCCTAGGTGCCGTCTCCGTTGAGGTTGGCGACCACTATGGCAAAATCTTCCCTATGTTGGGCTCGATGTATTAAAGTATTCCCGTTTTAAATATTTGTCCAATCTCGTATATTTCGAAGCCACGATTTCTTCTTCCTTCCTATGCCGCGCTTTCCCTCGATTTTACCTTGAAGTATTAGCTGAAGCTGTTCGTATTCTTCGTGTCTCATTATATGCCCGAGGTAAGCGGTTTTCCTTATTTTTGTTGCGTTGACTAAGTGGGTACGGGTGTTCATTCTGGTCAGTACTTCCACATTTGTTGTTCTAGTGGTCCAGCTTATACGTAGCATTAGCCTATAAAGCCACATTTCGAATGCCTCCACCTTCCTGAGGTCCTCCTGTTTTAGGGTCCAAGTTTCGCACCCGTATAGCAACAAAGGCCAAACGTAGCACTTGAGTGTTCTCAACCTTACCCCTATGGACAAACGCGGGTTGCAGAGTACGCTTCGCATCTTAACGAATCCTGCACGAGCGATTTCTATTCTCCTTTTAATCTCTATAGAGTGGTCGAGCTGACTGTTTATTTCCCTACCCAGGTAACAGCCAACTTTAAAAATGTTTAATTCATGATCTTAACAATGCTTATTCAAACCTATACAATATTCATAAACTATGAGGTATAATTACTAGATATTTTGGTAACCTAGCCAGCTATAGTATGTCTTCATATATGTTTAGTGAAAATTCATATTCTTACTTTATCCACAACGAAGTTACAGGATGGTCAAAAGTGCCGCTAAGACCTTCGAGAAAAGGATGGTACGGCTGTGCTCGACTTGGCGGGGGCACTGCCCATGCTCTCAGATAATTTTCTGTCAAAGATCTGAATCCTAATTCAGAAACAAAATCAGTCCATATTTCATTAGAGTATGGAGGGATTGCGATTATCTTGCCTCTATATTCTAAATTCTTGGAATATTTCAAATTCAAATTTATCAACAATATTTTGTATCCCAAACCATTAAACTAATTCAGTGTAATGTTCTTCACATTTTTGGTAACCAGTGCAGGAAGGCCAGGAGTTTTTGAAGTAGCCATAAGTAAGCATTAAGACTAGGCATATTACTAGGCACATTATAAAACGCCGCCTTTAAAAAAAAGACGTACTTTTTACAAAAAACCTATTTATTTTCAGTCACTTTACTAAAAGCCTAATCAGAATTATATCAGGCATATTAAACAATAATGATAATTTCTGTACACTTCTGTAAAAAGATTTCCTGTTTTCAGTCATTTTACAAAATGATAAATCGAGGCCAGGCAATTAAAAAATGATCAAAATTTAGTCAGCTGTGAGCATAAACATATTGAATAATTTACGCTTTAATAAAAATACCCCATAGATTTCCAATTTATGTCAAAATTTTATTTTGTTTAGACCAAAACAACTTGAAACCTATTTCATAAATTAATAATTATAAGTAGCATAATTTTAAATTCAAAATATATTAAAACTTTATTATTAATATCTCATTTAATTATTATACTATGTAATTCGACTCTGTGTACAGGGCTGGTTCTTTATAGAATTTTGCTTTCTTTTAAAATAAAATGATTTTATATCTTTATAGTAATCGTCTTAAACCATACCTACTCTATTTAACAGAATTATCACTTTTTGTGCCATTATTTCCTAATATTGAAAGAGAAGTTCAAGAAATGTCTTTATATTTACGTGAGTTATGCCAATCCCGCGTAAAATGTTTTGTGCAATCTGACTAGTCTTTATTAGCCATTTTGCAAAGCGACTTAAAAACAAACAGACTTGTAAAATATCCTTCTTTTGTTAAAAACGCCGGCGTTTTATAATATGCCGAGTCTTTTTCTAAATGCCGAGTTATTCGATTCGCCTGCGACATATACATGACAGCAACGCATTTTTTTTCCTGTTGTCTACGCACCTACAGCCGACAGCCGTTCCGAAAGGATTCATATACGAAACTTGAATCAAAAAGTAACCACAATCTAATTCATATCTATTAATTATTTTAATGTCTTATTCTGTCTAAGTGTACAAGGAGAGTCTTAAATACGTGCAAATATTTTCAGCACTGGTAGATCTCGATAAAAGAAACATATTTTTTCTTTGCCGTTTTTCAAATAAGTCTAAAATAACCAAGTAATTTTACTTTGAAAATTTGCAAAAAAATGATTTTTTGCTTAAATTTTGTGAACCACTGGATATTTTTTGGGTTTTCTTCCTTGTAAATTTAATCTACTATCTATATTGCCATATCACCAAGAAATTATGTTTTTTTAACTATAAACTAAAAAATTTCCAAATTTTTTTTCAAAAAATTCCAAATTTAAAAAAAAAGTTCTCGAAAAAAACTCATAATCCTATTTCTGAGTTCGAAATACTACCTCTGAAAATCTTTGCACTTATTTAACCACTAGACTCTAAGGGTTGATCCCAGAGGGGCCTAGGGGTTTTGTATTTTAAAAAATGACACACATTTCTTGAACATAGAAAAAAAAATATTAACTAAATAAACATGAAAAATAATTGTTACTACATCACAAGCAAATAAAAATTAATATTTAGCCAAGAGTCATCGTTAAGTCAAGATTGAAGATTTCTCCGGAGGGTGCCCAGCAGTACCTAGGAGGGGCCCGGCACCCCCGAGCACCCCTGTAGTTACGCCAATGTCTTTAACACTTGTTATGCAGTAATATAATTTTGCATATTTCAGAATATCTAGTATTTTTAAGCATAAGGTAGTAACGAAGAGACTCACGCATTTTATGTAACATAGTAGGCTTACAAATTTATAAATTATTATCGACCTCATGAAGTATGGATCATTTATTATTAGTTCAATGGCAACATGTATAAACAGTGAATATTTAAAAGATACTTTGTATTGCTTTTTATTGTCATTAAGTGTAAGAATAAGAAAAAGTGGTATAACCGGCAGACGATACGAGATGCATAAAATTAACAGTTAATGTAGGGAAAATAAAAAAAATTATGATTTTATGGCTTGTAAGTTCCATTTTCTGTGTTAACAATCTTCGATAATTATGCGTGTTCATGTAACTTAACATGGTTCTCTTTAATAAATAATTTACAATGATAAATTTTAATTCAGTATAGTTAAGGAGATGTAAATATAGACTTTTTCAGTTAGTTATTGAATTGCAGTTTTATTAGTAACTCTGAAAAATAAATTGGTTGTGTATTTATGTATTTGGCAGTGATCTATATAAACAACCTAAATAATTTAGAAGAAATATTAAACTTATTGCCTAAAAATGTTGTTAACAGCAATAGTAGTGGTGCTCTTTGTATAAAAACTTCCCTAATTTTTGTGCTTGATCGAGTAGTTCATCTGTGTCCCCTATTAATCGTTGTTCCAGAATTCTTTCAAACACCTTCGATGGTATGCTAAGCAAAATGATGCCTCTATAGTTTGCACAAGTTGTTTTATCACCTTTCTTGAATATAGGCAAAATAATTCCCAATTCCCGCCAGTCTCGGGGTACCTCCTCTTTATTTATAATATTATTGAGAAATCAGTGAAAACAGTGACAGCACTTTCTCCTAAATTCTTCAACATTTCTCCTGTTATATTGTCATGACCCGCAGTCTGCATTTTCCGCATTTTTATTGCTTTGATTACTTCCGTTTCGTAAATTTTTCTATATTCCTTTGTGCTAGTATTACTTGCTAATTCGTTTTCTTGTGAGTTTGTAATAAAATCATCTGTGCATAATAAGTTCTGGAAGTATTCTTTCCAGCATTTTATTATTTTTTGTTCTTTAGTGAATAAGTTTCCATTCGAGTCGTGTATTTGTTTAACTGAACTTTGTTGATTGCCGGTTTTGAGGTTTTTAAGAACACCGTAGAACAATTTCTGGTTAGCGTGATAATCGTTTTGCATTTTGTTCCCAAACTCTTCCCACTATTTGTTTTTTGCTTCCTTGGCCATTAGCTTAACTTTATCACTCTGTTCTTGATAGAGATTATAAGATTGTTCCGTGCTGTCTTCTAAATACTCTTTCCAACGTTGTTTCTTGAATTTAACTTGCTCTTTTAAATTCTTACTCCACCATGCCGTCTGCTTTCCTGTTTTATTATCTCTACTTATTCGACATACTTCTTCGGCTGTTATCAAAATTGATGTTTTAAAAAGAGTCCATAAACATCCTACCATCAATTTTAACTGTAAAATACTTTACCAAATCAAATTGTTTTTGACGGTCAGGTTTCCCGAACGCTTTTCCAAATCCGGGCCGGACTGCTCCGAACACTTTAAAAATCCGGACATGTCCAGGTAAATCCGGACGGGAGAGGATATACCTCCTAAAATGCTAGGCATTTTTTTATCGGTTAGGCGAATTTGTTTTGCTGGTACAAAGCCACTGACAAACTGGTTTCTCTTTAGATGCAGAGTATTGTTTACAAAAAATAACTTTTTTTGATTTTGTAGATTTCTGTTAAAAAGCGAAAAGCATTATTTTTTTCAAAAAACGACTTTGTTCAATAAATAAACCAATTTATAAAATTTATGTAGATATTCTTGTTCAGTTATAAAAAAACTATACGAATACAACCGTGTATAAACTAGGAATGTTTTGCAATCGACCCCCAAAATCACAAATCCTCCAACGCCATGTTTACGACAAGGACAAGCGCTCGTTCCAAGAACCGAGAATAGTCTCTGGAGTGGATATAATTCACGTATTATCGCTTTTATTTCTCGTGCTGGATCTCCGAATGTCAACAAGTCTTTTGTGCTGGAAATATTTAAGAAAATATGAATCGTACAGGAATTCGGATAAAGTACATTAAATTTTTGTTGTATAGAAATTCTAAATAATTTTGACGGGTGGAGAAATAGCGCAAGTACAAGGGTTACAGAATATTTAATTCTTTAAACTAATGATAAGAATTAAAGTAAATATAAACGATAAGATCGCGAGATTGATTTTACATAATTTATTTTAAACAAAGTTTTTATTCAGCAGATCTTTAATTTCACAGTTTAAGCACAGTTTAAAGAATACATACCAGTTGGTCCACTCTAAGAAATTCTATTGTTATTTTGACTTCAAAGGCGGCCCGTGACCCTTCGAGGTGACAAAAAATTTGTACGTTTACCGGGTGCAGCGGAAGTGCTATTTTATCAGTCAGAACGCTGGCCGTATACGAGGGATCAACTAAAAATACTAAGGAATTTTAATATAGCAAGTAGAAAAATAAAAATACAGTACTAGTTTTATTGATTAACAGCATATCTGTGGGATCCTATAAATCTAAGGCACTTTTCAGGCTCCACACCTACAAGTTATTTTCCTTATCAGACTCTACTTATACATATTATGGTGAATACATTAATATTAAAATATTAGATATATTATTCTATCCTAATTCTTTGGAATATGGAATTGTCAATAGGGTAATTATTATTAATAATTATTATGGAAACCCTATATGAAAAATGTATACTAAAAAAATATAATAAGTTAATTTTTTTAATATATATAATATTAATTTGCATATTTCTTAAATTATAGCCATGTTTTGCTTTATAGATGTTTGCATTTTCCTTTAATTACCTACCCGGAAAGCCCAAATTTTATCGTAAGGTAATAAAAGTACTTTTGCATAAAACTTGTGTTGCAATTGTTAATTTTTTGGGAATTTTTTCTAAATTTTATGATTATCATGAACAGTAATTATGACTGTTAGTAGTTAATTGTGTAATAAATTTTACTGTTCCATAAAATTTAGTAAAAACTGAAAAAAATTCACAGTCCTTTACAAAGATGCAACCGGGGGGGCATTGAAAATGATGAATAAAAACGTAAAAATATGATTAGTGTTAATATGAGTGTATTACATACATATGTTTAAATAACGAAGTTACCAAAAAACAACAGATTTAAAGATTCACTGAAAAAGTAGTAGTGTTAACATTAAATAAAACATTATCAATAATAATTATGCGATCGCACCTATCCGTAAAACAAGCAAGCAAAGAAACCTCGAAAAAAACAAAATAACATACGAAACATCAGGTTAACATGATGACAAATCATGATCAATGACAGATAAAGAATTCTTACGGAAAGTTACACTTTACGATATAATTTTTTAACTGTTAAAGGCAAACCCCATTTAAACACAAAACTTTTTAATACCTACTACTGTATTTAAAAGACTTTTTTTAAATTACTAAATTCTTATCCACGCTTCTGTTTTTCTTGGCTGTTGTGCGTCACGTCACAGATTAACAGGCCCACGTTTGCACCACAAGGCGATGCTGCAGACCACTAGGTAGACCGGTCGTAGAAATTTATGTTATACAACTTGTAGTCAATATACACAAATATTATCAAAAGCTTTTTTTCTTTTAAAATGTGTTCAGATTTTGTAAAAACTATAAGTCAAAATCGCAAAACTTAAATTTGATATGAGTTTCTTAGTTTTTAACTAATATAGTTGCGAATTACAAAAATTCCTTTTCAATGAAAATTAATCAGTTAAATAAAATAATTTAATAAATTACTAGCTTTTTCCCGCGACTACGTTCGCGTTATACCTCGAATCGTTCATGCATTGATTTAAATGATTTTTTACTAATTTATTGAGAGCTAGTTAGCATAGATGTTTTTTATTTTTCATCTCCTTTTTATTTATTAAGAGCACTAATACTCTCTTTATAGTTTATTTTTTATTCTTTGAATGATAATTGAGGAAGATATATTTCGTTATGATGTCACTAAATAAACCCTGGTATAAAATTTTATACTGTCTGGTTTATAATGTTATAGTATTGCATTTTCGTACAGCAAACTTCCATTCCCTTTTCTACTCCCTAAGTGTATAAATTTCATAAATTTGCTTTATCTTTGTGCCAATTTTTATGTGTATAATCCAGAGGTCACCAAGTTTTATATAAATTTTTACTAACTTTACCCATTTGGTTGATGAATTTCAAAAATTTCTTCTAATTATTTTTGTAGGATTTCATTTTTCTAGACCAAATAGTAAGGAATTTTCATACAGCAAACTGTTCCGACATAATTTTACTCTCTAAGAGGATGAATTTCCTAAAATCGCTTTGTGTAGCTAATTCACTAATGGCGTTTAAACGAACCTTTGTGCTAATATTTATGTATCTAAACCTGGCGGTATGAACTCACTCCTAAAATATCTAAAAACTTAAAATATAATCTAACTGACACACCACTGACAATGACAAATAATTTATTTCTGGAGGTATTGTGTGTAGGTGTTTTCAGGTATGTTTTAGTATTTAGTCGTTTTACACAAAGAAATAGCCATTAAGCACTATAAAAATACTTCATAACAAATCTACACATATATACATTTCATTCAAAAAAAGAATCATCAAGATTGGTGAAGCGGTTTCGGCGGGATGGATGCAACAAAAAAAACCTTTGAGGTTTTATATATGTATGGATTAATTATTTTTCCAACATATTTTACTTTGCAAATTTTTATAAATATTCAGACTCGCCAATATCGTAGTCCACAGTGTCCAGCCTGTTTAGCCAAACGTAGGCCGATTCCTCTTCGGAGGCGTGCGGCGTCGCGTCGTGACCCTGGCTGATGGAGGAGTCTGAAGACGCTCATCCGCGCAGAGGAGCAAGTTGACTGCGTAGCGTATTGCGTATTAATCGATTCTGAAACTTTTTATCTCATTTATAACATATTACGCAAGTTTATTATCTTAATCTCGATTTTAATAGATAAATATGTGAAATGCCACCTGAGTATCTTCCGCCATGACATGTTTTTACTTTTTTGTTATGGTAAAATGATTTTTATAAACTTTATTCAATAAAGTATATTTTCCTCCATTTGGTGATTTTTTAATTTTAAGCGAAAATTAAGTATAACATTTTAGGAAAAAGAAACACTGTAATATTTAAAAGAATAAGAAGAAATTAGTCTTATTTTGAAAGAAAAATATAGAAAAACTCTTTCTATAGAAAAAGTCTTTATACTAACCAGAATCCGGTGACATATACGCGGTCTCACCGGAAACATTACTTATTACTTCGCATAACTTGAAGAATATCTACTTTTAATAATGAACACTTCAGAAATACACCAGTAAAAACATTTATTATTTGAGATTAAAACTCGAATTAAATTATAAATATTAGTTACCTATGTTGTTATAGCTTTTATAGGCCTGTTTAACGACTTAATAAGTTACCTAGCGAAAAAATCTGTGCGCGTACCTACCACTATTGTTACAGGTTAATTCGTTAAAGAAATATGTTACACAAGTTAAAAACGCTAAAATTTTAATGGTATTACTTGTGCATTATTGGCCTTATAATGTAATTTGTTGGAATTATATCTTCTTTAAATATAATTAGACTTTTTAACGACTTTTAAGTTACCTAGGAAAAAATCTGTGCACGTACCTACCAGTATTGTTACAGGTTAATTCGTGAAACAAATGTGTTACATATTATTCGTGGTATTAGTGGTATTATATTGGAATCAGCTTGGCATTAGTGGGGCATTATATGAGAAATTTTGGTATTTAATTTGTATTTTTGGCATTACTTTGGCATTAGTATACAGACATTTGTCAGCGGTTTACTCCTTGTAGATAATCAAAAAGTTTTTTGATAAAATTTGCTTTTCATGTCAGATCATTTCTATGAAAAATTACATTAGATTTTTATTAAAGACGCTGGGTAATTAAAACATTGACTAATAAACCTTGTCCACTTTAAATACGGGGTCACGAAATATCCTCCTTGGAGTGTTTGGGTTAAGGGGTGTATAATAAATTAATCGTTGTTTTATAATAAAAACCATAAAACATTTATTTGTGAGTAAAATAATGCAATGGTTGGATATCTCTCCTTTATAATTCGGTGACTAAAAATACACTAAAATAATTAGAAAAAAAATCTTGTACTTATTTAGTAATTACGTCAATATTAATTAATTGACTTTCTAGTCTATTTTATTTTATGTACAAATATATTATTAAATTTTAAGCATTAAGTAATAAAACACTTTGTGCCCTCTTATATCGTAAAAGGTTACGAAATATACTCCTGGTTACACCCCTTACAGAAAACAGTGTAAGGGGTGTAAATAAATTGTATAATCACTGTTTTTTATAATAAAAACTATAAAATATTTCTTATTTGTGAGATTAAAAAAACAAAACAATGCATTGGTTAAAATAAGTACATTCAATACTGTTTTCAATTGTTAATTCAATAATGTGTTATAACATAATATAGCCATTACTATTATACTATTATTATTAAAATAATATGTGTGTAACATATTTCTTTAACGAATTAACCTGTAACAGACATTTATATGCCCAGTATATTTTTGTTTAACAAACCAATCAGGAAAAATCCAAAACCTACCGTTATAGGAGGTATAAGACGATTAAACTTATATAATGACAACTACTTATCGGATAACAAATTAATTACTACTGTCAGCTAGTTCAGCTACTGTCTAGGTAGAATTTACCTAGAGTACCTACACCTACCTATGATGATGTAGGTAGATTAAAGCTTATTTTGACGTTACCTCTCACTTCGGTGTCACAAGCTGAATTTTTCAGGGATGGAAGTACAGTACATCACAGTACATGATATGGGGACCCTTATTCCGAAAGTAGTACAAAATTAAACAGGGTAAAAAGGCACTATCATCAAAAATCGATATATTAATACCACCGTATAGAGAAAACAAATACTTATTTTTTGATCCAGTACAGAATAAAGTCTTCGTAGGGAGTAATTTTTTATAATTATTTACAAAAAAACATTTCCATTAGCGCTTATGACCAAAAAAAAACTTTAAACATGAATAATCATTTCAATCATGCGAAAATTTGGTTTAAAAATAGAGATTTTTTTTTAATATAACTTTCATTTAACGAAAAACGAAGGCCTAAATGAAAAAAAGAAACAATTTAAAAGTTTCGCTCATGTCTTGACAAGGTATCAAAGCAAACCCCATATTTTTTGCTTTTAAACTAATAAAGATATATCAACAAACAATTAGCGATGTAATGGTTTTTGCGCGCGCTGGCCGACTGCCGCCGCTGCGCCGAGATTTCCTATACCCTTGTATATATGACGTCATGGTGTGGCAAATGTAGCATTTTAATTCGATTTGGGCTCCCTTATATAGGATAACAGAAACATTTTCAATGTTCTGGCTGACTGCCGCCGCTGCGCCGAGATTTCCTATACCCTTGTATATATGACGTCATGGTGTGGCAAATGTAGCATTTTAATTCGATTTGGGCTCCCTTATATAGGATAACAGAAACATTTTCAATGTTAAAAATTGACAAGGGCAAGATAAGTTGTATCCAAGTACTTTTTATTACCTTTTGATAAAAAGGTAGATAATTCAAGTTAAATGCAAACAGCTAAAAAGCAAAACATGCTATAACTTAAGAAATATGCAAATATAATTTATTACAGTATTTACTACTAATTGAAGAGCACACGGGAAAAATAATGAAAGTATCAAAAAGGGGGGGCTACACCTTTTGGTACCTAAATAAACGGGAATATCGATAACGGCCACATAGAAACAGGCATTTAAAAATGGGAAAAACGATATAAACTCGGATATAAAAGTCTAAGCGTAATTTGAATTAAAAAAAAGCGGTTTCCTGAACATTTATCATTTCTGGATACTCATCCTTTTTCCCATGTGCTCGTCAATTGTTATATTTACTGTTACATAAAATTTAGTAAAAACTCTAAAAAACTTGTCAATAGCAGAACAAGTTGTATGCACGTATTTTTATTACCTGACGATAAAATTTGGACTTTCCAGGTAGGTAGTTAAAGTTAAATGCAAATATCTAAAAAGTAAAACATGCTATTTAAAAAAAGGCAAATATCTTAAAAAATCATTTAATATGCACTTTGCAACCCGGTAAATACTGCAAAATCCAAAACATAATAGTAAAGTATATACTACTACTCTAAAATATCTACTAAAATAATAAACTAATTGTTAAAAGTAAATATTTTGTGCATATTTCGAGTAAAATCTTTTCTTAATTTATATGTATATTTTTAAAACAATTTATTCATAGTTAGGTTTCCATAATTATAATATACTTAATATGTCTAATACTTTAATTATTATATTCTTAATATCCTATACTATATAAACACATACCTTCCTTCATCTTTTGGGCACTTAAAGAACGATATATTGTCTGTCATTCTACTTTCACAACCATGCACTGCACAAATATTTCTAGTAGACATTTTATTCATAATTCGAACAAAACAACTAAAACACTATTTTTGGTTCACCCTATGCGTCGGACCGAAAACAAAACTAAAATAAACTTGGAACGCTGTGTACACGTCGAGCAACGGATGTAGACTGATCCAAGGCTACAAGACAGGTGGGGAGCGGCGGGAGGAATTTTGATACGGGCGAAGAGTGGATCAACTGATATATTTATATTCTTTAAACTGTGGTTTAAGTGTTAAGTCTTACACTGAAACTGGTCAATATATTTATCCACAATCACGAGTGTCGGAAACTCCCTTTAAAATAGTGGTTAAATGAAAAACACTTACCCCTGGAGATAGGAAAACTTCATTTGTAAGTCTATTTAATTGTATCTTTCGAAAAATAATTCAAATCGAGTGTAAAAGTGCTTATCTTGGATTTCTGGAGAAGTATTATAAATAGTAGATTCATATAATGATTTTCTCTTCAAATTCTCATACAAAAGCTTTAGAATCGGGGCATGTCAAACCAAAGACTTGTTCAATCTGATTGATACTGATATTTTCCAAATCAGCAAGTAAGGATTTATGTAAAAACATACAAGTCCTGTACATACTATACCTACTAAAACTGAAATTACACCTATTTACCACCATGCACGGATTGCCTAAATATCAATTTTAATATTTTGTTTTTGTTCCCGCGTCGTTTTTAATGGCTTCACGTTACACCAGGACTTTGTATTAGATTTAAAACTAATTAAATTACTTATCTAACTATAAAACATTGTTGTAACTTGTACTTTCGTCGTCTATTTTGGCAAATTTGCTTTTATTTCCAAAAAATATTTCAAATATCATTTTAAAAGCAAAATGACAAGGAAAAATCTTCCACTGCGAACGTCTTTGCATCGTCATTTTTACGTGTGATTGTGGTCAAGACGCTCGTAGTCGAAAATTTTGTCAAGTGATTTTGCTTTTAAACATGATATTTAAAATGTTTTTTGGAAAGAAAAGCAAATTTGCCAAAATAGACGACGAAAGTACAAGTTACAACAATGTTTTACAGTTAGGTAAATCGTTTAATTAGTTTTAAATTCAATACAAAGTCCTGGTGTAACGTAAAGCCATTAAAAACTAGACGGGAACACTAAAAAAATATTAAAATGAATATTTAGGCAATCCGTGCATGTAATAGGTAGGTGTAATTTTAGTTTTAGTAGGTATACACTGAAAAAAAGGATCTCTCAGTCGAAATGAATATGACTTTGACCCAAAAGATTGGCGCTTTTCAATAGGGCCAAGAACGACGTTTCTTTGCCCAAAGCATTAACTATCTTTTCATAAGCTTTAAAAAAATCCTTTAGAGAATAGAAGATTCTATCTGTCCAAAGTATTTCACTCTTGACCCAAAATGAATATGCAAAGAAGTTCTTGCTACAAGAACAATAGTCTCTTTGATTCATGCAAAAATTCTTGATTGAAAAGGGACATTTCTTGATTAAAGAGACACTTTCCTTAAACCAATAGCGAATACTATTGACTCAACTAAAATTTATTTTGATCTAAGAGAAGTCTATACATCATATACAGGCATATTACATAACAGAAACATTTTCAATGTTAAAAATTGACAAGGGCAAGATAAGTTGTATCCAAGTACTTTTTATTACCTTTTGATAAAAAGGTAGATAATTCAAGTTAAATGCAAACAGCTAAAAAGCAAAACATGCTATAACTTAAGAAATATGCAAATATAATTTATTACAGTATTTACTACTAATTGAAGAGCACACGGGAAAAATAATGAAAGTATCAAAAAGGGGGGGCTACACCTTTTGGTACCTAAATAAACGGGAATATCGATAACGGCCACATAGAAACAGGCATTTAAAAATGGGAAAAACGATATAAACTCGGATATAAAAGTCTAAGCGTAATTTGAATTAAAAAAAAGCGGTTTCCTGAACATTTATCATTTCTGGATACTCATCCTTTTTCCCATGTGCTCGTCAATTGTTATATTTACTGTTACATAAAATTTAGTAAAAACTCTAAAAAACTTGTCAATAGCAGAACAAGTTGTATGCACGTATTTTTATTACCTGACGATAAAATTTGGACTTTCCAGGTAGGTAGTTAAAGTTAAATGCAAATATCTAAAAAGTAAAACATGCTATTTAAAAAAAGGCAAATATCTTAAAAAATCATTTAATATGCACTTTGCAACCCGGTAAATACTGCAAAATCCAAAACATAATAGTAAAGTATATACTACTACTACTTGACCCAAAATGAATATGCAAAGAAGTTCTTGCTACAAGAACAATAGTCTCTTTGATTCATGCAAAAATTCTTGATTGAAAAGGGACATTTCTTGATTAAAGAGACACTTTCCTTAAACCAATAGCGAATACTATTGACTCAACTAAAATTTATTTTGATCTAAGAGAAGTCTATACATCATATACAGGCATATTACGAGGTATATTATTTTCTGATAAATTTAGGTTTTCCTGGTCTATAGTAAGTAAAGTGATATTATTTTCCTCGATAGTAGCTATTTCTGCTTCTTCACTCCTTGGTATTTTTTGGGGTGGTTCATCACTCTACAAATTACAAAAAAATGTTACATCACGATTAATCAAAGTAAAGCAAATTTGGTCACATTTTGAATTTTTTAATACGACGACTTGAAACTCTAAAATTTTTGTAATTATTTGCTTATTTATTATTCTTATTATATCTATAGTCACGCATGCATTATCTAAACAGGTGCATTAGATAAATGTCTCTTACCTTCAAATATAGCAAATAAATGCTCTAATTTCCATTTTTTTTCAGAAACTCCTTTAAATAATCCATATATCCTAAAATTTGTCCATAAAAAATGACAAATGCATGTTAATAACGATCATTAATTTGTTATACGATATGCGCTTAAAAAGCAAATTATGCAAAATTCCAAGCAACAAAACCCGTGCGTACTATGATGTGCGACCTATAAAATGCGACATACGACTGATCGGACTGCCGACTGATTATATATACCGTCCTTCGTCATCGTCTTTGCGTGTCGTATTTTTCATCAAAAGAGTATTTAGCTATTGGAAAAATGGCCATGTTTCTTGAATGAAGTACTTCCTAGCGTATTTTTCTTATTATCTTAAAACAAAGTAACTTGCACTTGGTTAAATGAAAATAGATTCAAGAAAAATTTTCGAATTTTTCAAGAGAACCAGTTTTCTTGAGTTAACAGAGTTTTTCTTCAGGCAAAATATTTTCTTTTACGCTAAAATAAATTCTCTTGCCACTAATTTTTTTTTTCAAGAACCATAACGACTTTAGTTCAAGTCTATCTTTTTTATCAGTGTAGTATGTACTTGACTTGTATGTTCTTACTTAAACACTTACTTGCTGATTTGCAAAATATTTATGATTTCAGATTGAATAAGACTTTGGTTTACTATACCCGGATTCTAAACCTTATGTACGAAAATTTGAAGATGATGTCGACTGTATTTTATCAGTAATGATGCTATCATTTATAATACTTCTCCAGAAATCAAACTCAAAAATAATAAGTGTGACTATTATGTCCACTTTAGTGCTTCTAATTTAGTAATTTTAGTGTGGGACAAAAGCACACAGCCAATATTAGCAATCATCCACATGCTGCCATCTACAGCTAAGGGAAGAATATCTACATCTAAATCTCGTAATAATTTGAGCTCCTTGTTTAAGAAACCGTTAGTGTTCTCTTCCGTAAGTTTATTTTCTAAAATTAATAAAAAAAACATTTAGTAACAAATCTGTATTTTTTTACTCGTAATAATTTGAGTTCCATGTTTAAGAAACCGTTAGTGTTCTCTTCCGTAAGTTTATTTTCTAAAATTAATAAAAAAACATTTAGTAACAAATCTGTATTTTTTTACTAAACGGCACACTGAAAAGTGATTTTTTACACTTTTCAGTGTAAAACAAAAACGGTTGTTTACCCATTACTTTCATTTTTACTATAACGAATTATATGTTATTAACCATCATTTTTACAATTGCATAAAGTACTTTTATACTCAATTTGAATTATTTTTACACTTAAATAAGAAACTTCACTTTGTGACTTTTTACTCTCAAAAGATGCAATTAAACAGACTTACAAATAAAGTTTGCAGGGGTAAGAAGTGTTTTTCATTTAACCACTATTTTAAGGGGGGTTTTTGACACCCGTGAGTGTGAATAAATATTGACCAGTTTCAGTGTAGAATTTAACACTCAATTTTTTACTGTGCAGTCATGACCTATGCATTCGAAACCTGGACACTTGAACCGGATATTATAAGGAATTGCTGGTCGCACAACGCTCAATTCCAGAATAAACAAGAAAAACCGTAAAAGAATAGAGTGAAGACCTAGAAGAAGACCGAACTTGAGATATTAAAATCATAGATACCCGCTCATCAGAAGCTTAGATACCCGCTGGTCCTGGTGCCCTACCATTTTGGAACAACAATATCTCACCACATACAAAACCTTATACGCAACAAAGATTATCAACCTTAAATGATTCAGACGCTCTCGAGTTTGGTCAATAATAGTCCTTGATCCTCGAACTTGAACCGAAAGTCGATATACAACTATAAAGATCGGTCTGTAAACGTCATCTATTCGACACGAAGCAATAAAATCAAGGCATTATCGAAATGGAACTAAAAAATCACCGTTGTCGTCTATGTGTGTGTACGTTTTGTTCGATGCGGTTAATAGGCCATTGTCGGACGTTTATAAAGTTTGATTGCGCGCAATGTGGGTGAGTTCGTTTAAAAAATAATTTCCTGTGTGCCCGGCCGGGTACAATGGCAGCATAATTACCGCGAGAGATAGAAGAACGTACTCGAGCCGGTACGTAATGACGCTGCGACCATTAGAATGGTAACAGTAAATTTTTAAACGACATTTTAATTAATCTCAATGGGGATCATCGGCAGAGATTAACAATAGGAGTGAATATTTCAGACAGTGGAGTATAAAACACTGGGATAGTGTTTCAATATTTTAGTTTAGTTTTCTTTTTACAACAGTGGGATTTCAACTATCATACAATAGTCAATCGGTAGTCAATACAAAATTAATTGTAAAGTTTAATAATAAATTAATGGTTCCTT
This sequence comes from Sitophilus oryzae, assembly GCF_002938485.1. Lineage (NCBI taxonomy): Eukaryota > Metazoa > Arthropoda > Insecta > Coleoptera > Curculionidae > Sitophilus > Sitophilus oryzae. The sequence continues at coordinate 277,096 of NW_022146187.1, read as the reverse complement.
TAGTGAAAGAAGTTTTTTTAGTGATTAAGATGACATACTGCAGGGTGTTTCCTCACGTAAAAATAAGATTTATTTAGCATATCAACATAGGTCATTCAATAAAACCATGTACATATGCTTCGTAGATCTAAAACAAGCATTTGATAGAGTAAAACTTAAAGATGTGATTTATCTATTACACCAAAAAGGTGTCAACAAGTACCACACAAACTTACTAAAGCAGCTCAATATATATACCGATTTTGTCATCGAAACTGTGCGGTCAGGATTTGAACGTGTAAGACAGTGATGTAGACAGCTTAATGGAAAATCAAATGTATTAAAAAGAGATAAAATGTGGGTCGACACATTTCTTCTATTGTCGGTATTGCCGGATTTTGCATCAAAATTTCAAATCGCAAAAATAAGCGTTTACGAAAATGTTACATTTAGGGTTGGAACTTTATTTTTCACTATTAGTTACTCATTTTGCTACAGCTGTAATAGATTATATTTAGTTTAGATATATTATCATCATTTCAGTAGTATACATGAAAGTTTTTAAAATAGCTTATATTTTTCTACACACATTTTCCTACAAACGTAACTAACCAAACCAAACCAAACCAAAAACCGGCAACACTGTATGGCGCTTTTGATTTTGTCTCTGTCTGTCAACCGGTCATTTATATTATTCTCTGTCACACTCATTAAAATCTAGACCACATAAATTGGATGACCAGCAGGGTATAATAAAACAAGTAACGAACAGAATGTGGCTTAACAAGAGAACTCAAAATCTTATCTGGTATCAGACAGGGAGATAGCCTTAGCCCATGTCTCTTTAACATATTAATGGACTATTAACTTTACTTTAACATAATAATGGAAAGTGTAAACAAGGTTAATGCAGGATTTATGATGAACAACCGTTACCTGAGAATACTCTGTTACGCAGATGATGCTATCCTGATTGCTGAAAATGAAGACGACCTACAGCGCCTCCTCTATAAATTTAACTTAGCGGCACAGAGTCTTTGCATGCAAATTTCATCCAAAAAAACAGAATCTATATCCAAAGATCCAATACGGTGTAAACTAGTAGTAAATGAGCGCATTATAAATGAGTTTAAATTATTTAAGGATAGAAACAACGAGCAGCAGAAGTATATCAGATTAAAAAAGCCTCAAGAATATCAGGGTATTAACGTGATGTAATTTGGAAAAATAAATACATGAGTACAGAGAGTAAGGCCCGAATTTATAGGACCTGTATAAGACCCATACAGAGTTACGCTGCTGAAAGAAGAGCAGAAACATCAGAAACAAAAAGGAAAATGAGAACAACAGAGGTGAAAATATTACGAACAATATAAGGGACTACATTGCTCGACAGAATACGCGAGTAAGGCACCGCTGTTGGAGAGAAAACGTATAGACAGGATTGTAACAGTCAAATTTCCTCGCAACGACCTCTGTGTACTGGCTCATAAATTATTGCAAATAACTATTATTTTTGCATCATGTTTACTACAATTTTATTGTTAAATATTATTTTATTTAGTATTTTACGATTATGCAACCTGATATATACCTTGATATTATACAGCTACACAACATTGTCACTGGATGTCGCCACCAGTAGTAGGATTTTTGTCGAACTGTTTATATCTTTAACCATCACCTGTCCGTCACTTGTCACTGTCATATGAAATCAGATGATTTTGGATTTATTTATCCTTTGTTTTGGTTATTGAAGTTTTATAATTATTAGATAAAATTTCATAGTTAAATCGTTTATTTTTTATGTGGATCGCAGTGTGCAATTCGTTCATTTAATTGTGGGAATTACTGAGTTAAGTTCGTTCATTGACCGGATATAGAATATGGCAGTGGAAAATATTCTAGAACATGGGTTTTTTATTTATGCCTTTTTTGTGAGTGGGACTAGTTGAGAGATATAGTTCTATCTATATCCTGGAGGGAGATTTCCAGTTGAAGTATGATTTTGTGAAGGAAATCCAATCCTTGCATCACTTCTTGTGTATTCCCCGACTGAAGAATATCGTGTGAAGAACTGGCTGCCTGTTTCATGAAGCATTCCCTGTTGGTATTTAGCAGGTCTTCGTATGGAAAGATTAAGACTTTCGAAGCACAGAACGAAGCACGAAGCACTTTGGTTAGAGACGTGGTTGTATTTTGTGGGATTTACATGGACCACCGACCAAATTTCCGTCAAGGGATTAAATAGCCGAATTTTTATCCGATATTCCGATTCGACGTGCCCAAGAAGTACCCGAGTAGTTCCAAGAGCAAGAAGTCCGATCCAGAGCCGTAGAGCACAGAACAATCCAGAATTCCATCCGTTCCTGTAGCTCGTGTAGAGTTGCCCGTTGGACATCATAAACCCTGAGGAGTTGAGGTTCTTTATGTTCATTATTTGAAACACCTGCCTTGCATCTGTACATTTGCTGACGGGCTCCAATGACAGTACATCACGCTGCTGTAGACCACCGCATCAACTCGGAGCTATGCACTATAGCTAAGCCGGAGGAAGTTTTCAAGTACATACATCGAGTAGAGTAAGACTGTACAATTTCAGTTTAGTTTATATTTGATTTATGTAAATCACCCTGACTGTATCTAGTGTTAAGTTAGATAAGGGGGTTGGACGTAATAGGTTTAGTTTTTTTAATTAAATTTCGATTTAGTTTACATTTTCAGTCATTTACTTTCATTTTCATTTTTTATTCTTTCTTTATATATCACTTTTAACGTTTTTGTTATTTTAATAAATTGCTTAAATATTTTTAAAAGTATTATTTACAGTCTAGTCTCATAGTTAAGTTGGAGTCAGTTAAGTTCAAATAATTATAGTAATATTAAAGACAACCCTTCTGTTTTAACCTTAATTAAGTACGGTACAATAGAAGCCATTTCGCAACGTCCCAGTTCCAGTAACTTCTCCGTGTCATATTCGTTGACACATCCGGCCCGAACGAGCAGCGCGCTGGCCGAAAATCGCCCCTTCCCCCTCCATTTTGCATCCATGTTACCATTAATTATCGCCCCGCTCCGTCCCCCGGCCCCCTTTTCCAAAACAACGGTTAGCACAGCCCCACTCCGACCACCCGCTCCCGTAAATCAGCGATTATTAGCGGGCCAACAATTTAATTTCCGAAACACCGCCGCGTTCCGTAATTAACAAATATATCACGGACGGAATTAGGTTCGGATGGAGTCCGAAAATGCCATGTTGCCAATTCGTTTACCGAAGAATGGAGGCAGTATCACTTGTATTGGTTGCAAATACAGACGCAAAGATCCAAGTAACTAATGTTCTATTCAAATCTACATATTTTTCTATTCTTCTTTTTATAGTCTTATATTTTTTATTCTTTTTTTATATCTTCTAATGAAGGTTGGCAACAATCGCGGCGAAACACTGTCTGTCCTGTACAACTCGAAACATCTCGTGTGAGTTCTGTCCAGGCCAGTCTCGTAAGTTTTTCAACCAGGAGTGCTTGCGTCTCCCAAGTCCTCTTCTGCCTTCTACCTTTCCTTCTATAATCAACTTCAGAAGCTTTGCTCTACTATTGCGCATGACATGGCCCAGGTATGTTGTCTTTCGTTTTTTTATATTTGCAAGTAACTCCATTTCCTTGTTGAGCCTCCCAAGTAACCTCTTCATTGCGTACATGATCTGTCCAGGGTATTTTCAAGAGTTCTATACGCGATGTAACTTCTAAGTCGGGGTCAAGGTCCGATGTTAGCCAGGATCCCAGGTATTTGAACTTATTTACCGTGTCTACGCATTGTCGTATACTCGTATGTTGGGTGATGGAACATTTTTTCCTACCAACGACCATTATCTTCGTTTTTATTTTGGCCTTGTTTATTTTAGATTGATTTTTCTCGGTCGTAAGTTCTGACGAACTTTTTCTAGTGTCTCAGACCGTTGGAGGACTCCCATTCCAGGTTACGGATGGAGTCTTCCAGGTTCAGTTTCTTCCTCAGTTCCACCGCGTTTAGTTGGGTTCCGCTTGGAAAGCAGAACGGTTCTGATCCAGTTAGTGGGGAGTGTTCACTCCTTTTCTAGCTAGATCATTTGATTTTTCATTGCCATTGAGTAGGAGGACTTTATCTTCTTTGTTGTCTAATTTGTTCAGATTTTCTAAGCATTCTTTGACCAGCATTTTTTTAATAGATACTAGATGGCTTTGTTTAGGGAAAATTAGTTGATTTTCTCAAAAAAAACGCCATGATTTTTATATCACAGTTTATTTTCTAGTTGTAGAGGAGATTTAATTATGTAATAAAAAATCCAGGTCCCCATTTAAATTAAGAAAGTGGACGATGCCGATGGTCAGGCGAGTGCTTATTGAGTGACCTTATTTGTAATAAATAAAAGAATAATGTAGAGTGTGTCGTATATAAGGGAGATGGCAACGTAGCCTTTATAATCTAGCTAGCAATAGGTCCTGTAGCTGGACGGGCGTGTTTTAGCCGGTTTGTATTAATTTCCGCGTTGACGTCGAAATAATTGAGTCGCGTTAAGCAAATGGCGCGAAAACAATACCATTTACATCGTCGCCATCATGGCCGAACCGCCATGGCTCTGCTCGCCGAAATTTTGTCATTACAATATGCAAATGTTCATTTTGGATACAGAATATCGCGATTGCACTGTCAAAATATTAAAGGTACATTATTGCATTAAGACAAATGTGCACCGTTGTAACTAGTGACAAACTACTAAAAAATGTTTTAATCAATTTCTATTCAGCCTTCTTCGGTTTATCGTTGGATTTTGGCCTTCCCCAATATCTTCCACTCTTTTCTGTCGGTCGCCATGATCATCCATCTCGTGCGTGCATGTTTCCTTAGATCGTCCGCCCATCTCGGCTTAGGTCTAAAGATAGGTTAGGTTTCAAAAAATAATTGTGACAGTTCGAAAATTAAAAAATAGTTAAATTTGCGTCTATAACAGCTAAAAAAGAACTCTATACATGTAATACTTAAACTGAGCTTCTAAAGAAAAACAGAACTTTTAGTGTCGTAATAATAGACTCTGATGCTGATGAGTCAATTATATTTTATAACTAACTGTTTATGTCTCGTAAGGATTTTCATAATTGCTTAAGTACTTTTTGTATATTGTAAGTAAGACTTGGCATTTCCGTTTAATTTATTTGTTATTGCTTGATATTTTTTAATTAATAAATCAAGGTTTCAGAAGTAGGTTTGGATGTAGTAGTTCTCACTGAAGTAGGTTTGGATGAGAGAGATATCATCATTATAAGGAACATACTGGAATCGCAAAGGTTGGGTCAGAACAGAAAAAGGCAATACAAGATACGTACCAAACCATACAAAGATATGTCAGATATTATTATTTAACGTATACACCGAATATATAATCTGGAAATCTCTTCAAAACGGTCCAGAAGGGGCTAAAATAAATGGCAAAATTATAAACAGTATAAGATACGCAGACGACACCGTGATATTAGCAGAAACCGAAGACCAGCTGCGAACCCTAATGGACAAACTGACAGAAGAAAGCATCAGGATGAGTCTAGAGATTAACACCGTCAAGACAAAAACTATGATTTTCAACAGACATCTCCAAGACAATGAAAACACCGATATAATGATAAACGGCGTCCAACTGGAAACCACGCAGAGGTATATTATTTACTTAGGCAGGAAAACAGGCAGCTAGACCTAAGGAAATCAGAAGAAGGATTGAAATAGCTAGGGCTGATTTCCTCAACATGCGGAATTTGTTGAGCCATCCGAAGATAGCTTTACCAACGAGGCTAAGAATATTATAATATTATATATGGCCCCTGCTTCAATATGGACCCTAAAACAGGAAGATATCAAACGACTTAATGCTGTTGAAATTTGGATGTACCGTCGGAAGCTGAGGATAAGTTGGACATCCAGAACAACAAACTGTGAACTGTTAAACAAAATGAAAACGCGCGCACACCTAACAGGCACAATTAAAATCAAAAAGACCTTGGACACATAGTGCGGCACTCAGAATAGGAATAAATACAGCTGATAATAGAAAGAAAAATTGATGGAAAACGCAACATAAGGAGGAAAAAGAAGTCATGGCTACGTAACATAAGAAATTGGACCCACACCGACGGAAACACCCTTATCCATCAAGCACTGGACAAGTTATATGCCATATTGATCGCCAATCTCAACAGAGAAGGCACCTAAGAGGAGGATACCCTTGCTAACAATGCCATTGTTAGCAACATCAGTAAGTTATTAAAACTGCGTAGGTTTATTTATCTAAGTTTCATACATCTCTACTGTCAATTATGGAGTATGTGTTTTGATAAACTAATGTTATATTATCGATAAGTTGAATCAGATCTAAAGATGGAGGTTTTTTAAAGACAGGTACAGTATATTAAACGGCCCGATCTTGACTAATAAAAAAGTAAACATAAAAATGCGAAACACTCGACGAGATCGGGTAAAAATTTTACAAACAAGCAGAGCGGCGCAGGGAGACTTACTTTCAAACACACACAGACTCGCTGGCAGCACATATAGGTACACACTGCCCCGCCGCGATTGAATTATTCAATGTAAATTATTTTTCCGATACAATAAATCTTTTGTCATTGGGCCCTCTCGGCTTCGGGCCACGATAATTAATTGTGGAGAATTAATGACGAACGATGACTGGATACTTTGGAAACATTAAGTGGAGTGGAGCCTCCCGAGGGCTCACGGATTTGTTAATTACTAAAGATACGATCGACGTGGCAGCGGCGACGGGGACCGCCCGTCCCTCTCACCTCTAGGGACGTAGACTGTATCGATATGTCAAAAATATCGATATTAACGTTTGAATTTCGCTCACATTCATATGAAGCTTCGCATACAGTGCTGATGATCCCAATAATGACTGGTATCAACAATTTTACTAGCAAATTTAAACGTTATGTCTTTAAGAGTAACACGTCTACGTAATAATTACAAGGGAAGTTAATTACAGCGACCTTATACATCTATTGTGTCTCCCTTTCTGGAGTTATAATTTATCACACAGTCTCAGGGCTTTGACAAAAGCCAGTATCAGAGCCTAGTTCTCCATCTCCGATATCAGTCGTACTAAAGTTTATGGCACGAATGGTTGTAGGCGCACTCAGTGATGAGATGTTCTGATGTTCCCTCATTTTCCTCACAGAATCAACATTTGCCGTTGTTTCTTAGCTTCAAGCAACTGAGGTGTTCTGAGAAGATACAGTGTCCTGTTAAAAACCCCGACAATCGGAAAAAACTTAAATTAAGGAAAATGTTCGATTTCACCCGGTCGTAAGTTCTGAGAAATTTCTTCGAGTGTTTTAGATCCTTCACGATTCCATTCCAGGTTACGGATGGAGTCGTCCACGTTCTTCAGATCTGCTTTAAGTTGGTTCTCACTTTGGAAGCAGAACGGCTCGGGTCCAGTTAGCGGAGTGTTCGCTCCTTTTCTGGCTAGATAATTTCCTTTCTCAGTAGTTTCTATTCCTTGGTGGCCTGGCATTTTATTTTTTTTTTTGCGTATTTTGTTCAGTTTATCTAGGCATCCTTTGTCCAACTTCGAATGAGTTGATCGCTTTTGACACTGCTTGACTATCAGATTAGAGGGCTATTTCTTGTTTCCGAGAGCTCCGATCTAACCGAACACTATGCTAAAGTTGCTAAATGATCAATCACACAAAATAGGTCTCAAATTGAAATTGAATAAGACCAAGAATGATTAAAACTATTTTGGCTAACCATAGACAACGATATAATTGAAAAAGTAGACAATTATATATGTTTAGGTCATAAAGTAAATTAGGGTAAAGCCAACCAAAATACGGAGATAAAATTCCATTATCCATTTGGCATTATGGAAATATTGGAAATATGAGTGGTATTTTCAAAGATAAGAAGGTTGCAGGAAAAAGCAGGAAAAAAGAAAATATTGGATAGCTGCTATTACCTTCCCAAGTAGCAAAAAGAAATTCTAAAAGGATTGAATTATTTTATAACAGTCGAATAGCGTTGTCTTAAGGACTGCTTGATTTTATTAAGCGTTGGTTTCGACCATTCTGTTTTTTAATAAAAGTTGTCATATTAAAGTATTTTCTAGTGGTTTTTACAACGTATCCTATAACGCATTAAACGATTATTTCTTTTAGTATGATATAACACTTAATAAGACAATGCTATATGGTAACAAACATATTATTTTATTAGACTCTTATACCCACGATGTAAGAGTTCTATAATATTCATATTATAGAACTCTTACTAATATTAACTAGTAGTCACAAGATCATATATTAGTTACTTAAACTTGTCTTATTAAAGTTGTATTACGTTGTATGATAGAATGTTTTATTGCGTTAAACTACGGTGTTGTTGTTATATAATAAATTGTGATTAACAAAATAAATTCGCTGTAATATCTACATTATAAAACTGGTAATGTATAATATAACCTCATTTTAAATTAAATGGTATACCTAGTTATTTAGTTTGTTATTGTTGTTGTTGCAAAAGTAATATCTACGTACGAGTATAATCAATCACAGCTATTATGAATTCTGGACAAAGTTGGAAAAAAGTTAACAAACGCAGTGGTAGTTATAAAGAGCATGTAAGAAAAAACTCCTCGAAATTACGGCAAATAATCCCCAGAATTCCCTGGGTTCTCAAAAGCCAAAATCTCTCGGGTTGTCTGGCTTCTTCAAAGCATTGTTGCCACGTTGATGTAAAAGTTTTACTGTAGTAAATGTTTGTATTGTTTTATTGTTGTTTTTCCAAGTCCTTAGGTTGCCGCTCACTCGTCGGGCACGCATGAAATGCATTGCGTGCATGAATCCATGAAAATCTGATCATGTTTGTTAGTTTAAATACTAATCAAATGAGATTTGGCAACATCTATTTGTCACAAATCTCAATATGTCCAAAATAGTTCTATAGTGCCTGGAAATTCTGCGTAATGATAGATATTTATCCTATACCGTTTTATTTTGCAACAAAGACTTATTAAAGGGATTCATTTATGATAAAATGGTTGCATTATAATTCGTTATGTTTAAGGCAGAATTTTTGTATGGCCTATGGCCACCATTATATGAAGCAAAATTAAAAACATCAAAATAAATTGTAAAATGTTATTTTTGAGAACTATTTTATGATAAGATTCCCACATAACAGTAATAAAGTGTTTACTTAAATTAAAAACAAAAATTTTTGAAAATTTTATTTTATTTTATTGTTTAAATTTATATGTAAACCTTAATCGAAATTAAAGCGCTTTTATTTTTTGCCAAATACATACCTATAATCTACCAGTAAAATTTTCGGCGCAACAAAAATTGTCCCTACTTTTCAAACCCTATTAATGATTTTTATATTACATATTTGTTGTACCTTCTGGCTCTACCCGCCATTTTCATTGTGGAGTAAAGTCTCCTTTTAACAATCCACATCCTCTAGATTCATTTTACGACACGCTTAAAATATAATTTGCTCCTAATATTCTTCGGTAAAAAATAAAATACTCTTGTACCTCGCTAAATGATCAAATGTTTTTATTGTTCTGTTTCTTAGATGTGACCACGTAATACACAATAAAACTAGTTTTATAATAGTCAAATAACGCTGTGTAAAATAGTTGCATAAGAGTTGTATACCCTTTTTATAGAACTTCTATACTACCAAACGGTTGTATAAAAATGGGCCTTTTTTGGTTGTAAAACTATCATATTACGGTCATATAGCACGTTATATGAATTGAGGTATCCTATAAAAATTATCACATAGCTGTTTATACAGTCTTTATAAAATAAAATTTGCTACTTGGGTTATGCTATGTATACCTTATGCCCTATGCATGGAAAATTCGCTCGAGTACTCGATTATTGAAATAACCGACATCGCTCGATTATGAACGAGCGATGCAAGTGACGAGTTACGAGCGACGAACGCAAGCGATTCTATTAAAATCTGATTTTAATGTGACATACTCGATAAAAAGCCGAGCGAATTTTCTATATATGTACATTGCAGGTAGCAAATTTATACGACGTTATCCGTTGCATATATGAGTGACAAAATTTTACGACCTACATCGACAATGCCTTGAAATAAACTAAATCAAGCAAGAGATCAAGCGAATCGCTCGTCGCTTGCTACTTGTCATTCATCACCGAAAGAATATGTACTCTGCACACGCAACTTACTGCTTGACGTTACGAGTACAACAAGCAACAAGCGACGGGCGAAAACCCGTATTTTTAAATACGAGCGATATTTCGAGTACTCGATTATTAAAATCGCTTGAAACTCGAGTACTCGATTATTGAAATTAATCGGTTTTTCCCATCACTAAAAATAACCGCCTTTAAATTGTGGTGTTAGAAAAGGCTGGTAGATCTCAATAAAAGAAACATATTTTCTCTTTACCGTTTTCAAAATATTAAGTCCAAAATAAACGAGATATTTTACTTTGAAAATTTCAAAAAATAAAGATTTTTCGCTTAAATTTTGAGAACCATAAGAACTTTTCTGGGTTTTCTTTCTCGTAAATCTAATCTACTATCTATGTTGCCATATTATGAAGATATTATAATTTTTAATTAAAAAATTTAAAAAATTCCAAATTTCAAAAAAAAATCGCAAAAGAACCTCATAGACCTGTTTCTGGGGTCGGACTATACCCCCTGTATAACACATTGAACAAATATCTCAATTCTGGAATGTTAAAAAAAGACTTTTCACAGTAGTTAGTCAGTCCTATATGAGGTATTTTGACCCTTCATATCTAGAGTATAGCTAGATTAGTTATACCAGCATATCATTACAATAGTACTAGAAGATTTTATAATAATAATGGCTCGCGTATATAGCGTTTAACGCCTTGGTATTAGCAAGGCACAGCTTGCCATGCTAGAGCCGTTTGGTATTCAAGGAAGGTATCGGGCTAGCACTACGCTTCACCGCCTAGTATTACCTCAGGATTGTGAGTACTCATTTAAGGCTGAGTCGACCTAGGTACCCAAACTATTTTAATTTTATTAAAGTCGGTTAATAAACTGCCGGCTGTAGGACTCGAACCCACAACCTTTAGATTGGTAGACGAGAGCTGTACCTCTACGCCACCGGGCACCTACTAGAAGATTTTCTAGAAGAGTTAAAATAAGCACAGCATTTGTTGATAAAGAGCCACTTTGTTTGTCGTTACAGTCAAGGTTTACACTTTGTTTGATCCCTAGAAAAAGAATCGCGATATTTGAGTTTTCTTATATTTATTCCCGTGATCGTTTTAAACTAGATATATGATGTCTCTTCTATATTTAGTTTAGGTTGTATCGATATTTTTTTCTCCTAATCGACATACCTACTTTCACCCGATCCTACTTCGTTCGACCACGTCAAGTCTTAACGAGCCGGGAACAAGAAGAAGATCGAGAAGAGCGCGAGGGGACACCCCGCGGGTCGTGAGATCGAAGGTCAGAAGGTCGAGCGCGCTCCAGAAAAAGTTCCGATTAATAGTTTGTTTGTTTTATTGTTCTGCGTTCTCTATGTGCAATTTCCTGCGATCTATAATCAAAAATAGAGAGATTTACGTTCTCACGATAGAGTAGTAATGATATTAAAAGGAATTGGTTCTGAAAACCACCCAAAAAAAAATGTCGCGATTTTTATTTAGAGAAAAGGAAAAGCTTTGACTATGTTTATGAAATTAGTCTTTTGTGATGATGTGAAACATTTATTCAATAATATAGGTTTTTCTAAATTTACCATACTGATATAATCTAGAAAAAATTGGTAATAGTTAGAGAAGTCTATTAATTAAGTAAATAATTAGTTATTCATAGATGGATGAATCACAAGACCTGTGAATACTAATCCCAAACTATCTACATTATTTATAGTTTACCTGATAACGTCAATTGGAGTAACATAGAATACTAGAAAGATTTGAGATCTAAAAACCCTAAAAATTTTGCCAACGGTTTAATACATAAAAACTTACCTGATATTTTGAGCGTTTCGGATTGCGAAGATCAGTCCTTGTCCTATTACAAAAAGCAGCAATTCTGGGAACTACAGCAATTGAAGGGGTGGCTGCAATAACCAGGCAGGTTCATTTTAATAAATTTGTGGGAAATTGAAAAAGAGCTGCTCGGTTCCTGCTGCCTAACTCACAGCAAGGTAGCTCCAACTAACGTCGCCATTTATGTAGGGGAGAGTTTCCTTGAAACGGACAATTTTACTTTTTTTGCTGTAAAATATCCAATTGAATAAAAAAGATTAAAATTGTTCTGCTAGATTACAAGTTGAGGGTTTGTTGAATGATTTTCCCATAGAAAAGTTGAAAAATAAAGCTAGTCATAACGAAAAAAAAAGTTCAACATTATTTCATAAAATGTCAATTTCATGCCCTTGTTATGGACAGCTATGACCACATGAAATGGACAATGGTACATAAAACGTGAAAACAGGTTGGTAAGTACATTTTGATTTGAAAATAACATTTCAAAAGCACGTTTTACAAAAAAAATGTAAATTTCCAATAATTCCACATGATTTGTGGGCCCACTTATTACACAATCGACACTGGAAAAAATCTTCCTTACTTAAACGATATTCACCTCCACAAACTATGCAAGTATAATCTCTTTCTTTATCACTTTGTTTGTCTTCTTCATTTGAAGAACCATATTTTTCTTGCTCTAGTTGACTTAAATATTCTCCAAGATCTCGTGGAGGTGGAGATTCATCGTGAAGAGAGATTTGAGTGTCAGTGTCTGAGTCACTAGTGCATTGTTTCTTTGCAACCTTCAAAACTTTTTTGTTCTTGGCGACCTTTCTTTTACTTGTTTTTCTTTGTTCTTCCACTTTCATTAGTTTATCCTTTTCAGGTGTGTCTGTTATAATCGAGCATTTTCCTTTTTTTGACCACCGCATTTACTTTTTGTTCGTAAGGGCGCAGTTAGATATGGTCTTAGCATATCCGGAGAAATTATTCCTAACTCTTCTTGTCGTTCTTTCATGATATTTCTGTTTGAAATACCGCTTGTAGAAGGACGATTAAGATCGACATGGGTAGATGGCTGGTCTAAGATATTGTCTTTTTGTGTTAGGTCCACTTTTGACGATAAGACCATTATCCTGGATTTGAGATGTCGGATCAGGTCTGTCAGTTATACTTGAAGGAAGGAAATCATCGTCGGTGAAGATGTTAGAATTAAATGGGTAGATTCCGTTTTTTTTTCAAAGCTCTTGCAGATATTGCTGATTGTAAACGACTCACTAAAAGCAGGATTCACGAACTCAGCTACCTCGTATATTGTTACAGTTTTGCCTGGATTGCTTGTTAACCAGTTGTTCATAGCTTGCTTGTACTTAAGTATAATAATATTAATAATATCAGTGAGAGATATGAAATAATAAAAATAATACCTAGACTTAAACGGACCGTAAACTGCCACATCAAGAGGTTGCATTCGGTGGCTGCAATGCGGAGGCAACGTTAAAATTATTATGTGGTTTTTTCTTGCACACTCAAAACTTGTAGATTCACATGAGATGCGTGATTGTCCATAATAATTAAAGCTTTCTTGTCGATGGTTGGTTGAACATGACTTATAAAATGTTTCAAGGATTCCACAAATATTTCTTCGGTCATCCAACCAGAAGGATTTACCATTCCTTTGGAGCCAACGGTAGCTCCCTTAAGCATATTATCTTTAAAATAGACTCGTGGGAATATGAATACAGGGGGAATTGTCTCCCCTGAAGCATTGATAAAAAAAAGGACTGTTATTAGTGTGCCTCTTTCTGCCGAAGCAATTTGTCCCACTTGTTTCGTACCTCGTACAGCTATTACTTTTGGTGGTTTCGTAACTGTCATGCACCCTGTTTCGTCGAGATTCCATATCATGTTAGGTGCAAAATTGTGTTTCTTATACAATTTTTCTAAATTTAAAAAGAAAGTTGTTGTGTTCGTTTTATTGAAACTGGACGTTCTACTTAAGGATGTACTTTCGGGCTGGCGTAGTGACAGTTCTTTGTGGCGATTCATAAATCCATGAAGCCAGTGGATGCCTGCTTTATTATTTTTATTCCATTCTGGTGGTGTAACTATTTTATTAGCTACTGCAAATTGGTAAGCTAGTTCTCTTGTCTGCGTTGTTGTCAAACCATGACACATCTTGGAGGTTGTTCGTAGGTAAGACACTAATAGCTCCTCCTGGTCCTTAGTTAATGTTTTTCTATTCCCAATATTCCTTACATAGTTGAAGTTGCCTTCTGGGGAGTTTTTATGTTTTTTTTTACCAAATCAGCTAATAAAGATTTCGAAATTCCCGTCCTTTTGGCAACACTCCTTACCGAAAGGTTCTGATTTATAACAGCCTCCACTGCTTCCTGAATTTCTTCATCAGACTTTCTACCTCTTTTGGCCATCACAAACAATCTGCAAAAAAAATGTTTTAAATTAATGATAATTAGCTTCTAAAAACAAAAAAGGGTGCTATCGATAGATTTCAATATTTTCCTTTTGAAAATACAAATACAGAGCGATTACTATTCGTATGTTGTATGGAAAATATCTTAACAACAGAGAATAATTTCACATTGTCCTTGAATCGGACACATTAGTGCCCATGAATTGGACGTCCGATTCTTGGGCGCCGTGGTGCCCGGTTCAAGAAATATGTCCTCTTAGAACTTAACCTCAAAATGCAATTCTCGTCTATCGTTATATTCATAATATCACATACCTGTCTAATGAGAAACAATCCCTCAATATATGTATCCACGGATCGGTTAATAATCGTCACTAGAAACAGAGTTATTCACTTGGCAAATTTACACGAATATTTACTTTACCGGCGACTTTTTTTTCGAAGCGTGCTTTGTCAACATTAAGCGAGATATTAATTCCACCTTTGTACACGAGATGGCGCCTGATGATGCAAACAGAAAGCTTCCATAGACGATGCTAAATTACTATGTGGTAAGTAGCAAACTAGAGCATCCGGTTCATTGGCTGTCCAGTTCATGGCAACTCTCCCCTACTTTTATATTGAGAGAACTGATTGTTACAGGAAACGATTGGCCAATTTTTTTAAAGGGTAATTCATTGAAAATCTGATTTTCGAAAAAAAGCGGAGCTGCCTGGTTATTGCAGCCACTTCTTCAATTGTGAGACGGTTTCTAGCCAGGCGATGTGGAAATGTGCTAACCTTGGTTAAACCCCGGCTAGCGCATATGAAAAACCTGTGGATTTAAAAAAATGGGCAGTGATAGATAAGGTAACATGATAAATAATAGGTGACGGTTAAACAATTTCTGTTTAATGATATCGTGATTAGATGAATGGACCAAGAAGGTTGGCATATCAATTTCAACAAACCGACCACTGATGGATTTCCTTTATAACATCAACTAGAGTGACATAGAACTCTAAAGGGACGGGACAAAAAATAATGATATCGAGTGAGCACCCTATAAGGGTAATAGATTATAGATATAAAAACACAATTACCAAGTTAAGCAAATTACAAGCTAGCTTATCTGAGAATATTGCTAGTTATGCATGGATGTGGTCAGAAGTTCGAGTGCGCTACAGAAAAAGTAGAGTAATGAGTAAATTAATAGTTTGTCAGTTTTATTGTTTTGGAATCTTTATGTTGAATTTCTTACTATCTATACTCCCCGGCACAAAATTTTGTCACTCTAAAAGTTTGACTAAGTTTGATATTTCATAACTTTTTATTTTATAATCTGATTTTTATGATTATAGTATCAATGTGAAGATAAATTTATTGGAAATATTTTTTATTATTTTAATGGCTTATATTCTTCGGGTAGGTGGGTTTATTCCGCGGTAAATGAAAACCTTGTTTTTGCAATAAATTAAAAACACCCTGTGGAAAAAATGAGGCGGCCATTTTGGATAAAAAACACTTTTCTGTAATCTTAGATGTATTCCTAATATTTCATTTTTTGAATTATTCCATTATCTCTATTCTTTTATGAGCTACACATTTTTAAGTAAAATATTGATTTCATAGATTCTTTTATTGACAAAAACAATAATTTTATACATATTTTCAAAAGATAAAATGTGGTTCAAGTCCAAAAAGTATAAACAAACATTCTTAAAAATGACCACAATTGTAGTTTAAGTTAGTTTGCAATTATACAATTTGAAATGCCGTATGATCGAATAAAAACGGCGTCAGTGATGGCTATGAAATGAAGATCGCTGCCATTTTATATGTAAAATTATATGGGAAATGTCATCGATCGTCATTTCATAGCCATCGCTGACGCCGTTTTTATTCGATCATACGGTATACTAAAGCATTGTGTCATGTTTTCTTTTCCAGCTTGTTTAATTTTAATCAAGTAACATTAAAAATCGTTAACGCTCATTTTCTCCATAATTATCTTCTATAGGACTTGATCCAGTTCTCTTCTGAACCCCTCAAATATTATTATTAGATAATTTATAAATATGAGTACTACAACTTCATGAACATCAGTTACATTTATAAGTATCTCAGTACTATTTACAATATATCTCTACATTTGAAACTATTTATTTCAATTTAACAGTGCAACATCGTCACCTAAATATGGCAGAAGATCTTCGGTCGGATGGGATCTCTTACACAATTCATCTCCAAACCACCTGACTATAAGCCCCACGTACTACGTAGTACCGAAAATAAGCGAACCTGTAGACCTGGCCAGTATCATCAAGCCGGACCTCGAATTGGAGAAATGCTGGAAAAGATTGAACTACTTCAATCTGTCACACAGGGGTCGTTTAACAAGTAATTTTAATAGCGTGTATGTGTAGCTCGAGGTTTTCGTCGTATCGAATGAATAAGAGTAGTGATTAATCCTTTAGAAGATAATGCTAGCCATAGGTATGGGAAAGTTTGTGGCGGAATAGAACGACAACAAACAGCTCTTTTAAGTTCATCGCACATATGTTCATTGTATTGAGGTCGGGACTACAAGGAGGCAATTCCAATCTTCGTAGCCCTACCTCATCCAGGTACTCTATAACTACTCGTACTACTAACTCGTTACCCTGCGCAACGTGGGACCTGGCCACTGGCCTGGATTATCATGCATCAGTATATAAACTGATTTCCAATGAAAGGAGCAAATGGAATGACGACTTCTTGGTGGACATCCCCAATAAAACGGTGGGCATTGAGAGCTCCATTTTCAATAAATTCAAGATTGTAAAAATATCAGTACTCTATTTAAAAATGTGTAGCTCAACGAAGAATAGAGATAATAGGATAATTATTAAAAAAAATGTAATGTTAGGAATACATCTAAGATTAGAGGAAAGTGTTTTTTACCCAAAATGCTCGTCCAATTTTTTCTACAGGATGTTTTAAATTTACTGCAAAAAAACAAGTTTTGGTTATTAAACCCAACCTAACCGAAATCTATACGAATATATAAAATACTTACAGGCGTTTTCAGATGGTGCGGAGCGTCCGCGACGGACCGTCCGCGACTTCGAGCTAGTACCATGAGTTTATATGAACGATTTCACATGGGTCGCGTATGCTTCGTCCGGATGAGCTATATTGAAAAAATATACGCTCCGCGCGTACGGTCCGCTCCATCTGAAAGCGCTGTTAAGTGACTCACTGATTAATCACGATCCTGCTCAAACCACTCAACGTAAGAAGCTCAATTTTGGCATACGGATTGATTCTATGGTGTAGAGGTTCGATAAGAAGGGTCGATTCGAATTTCGATTTATCGAACTTCCAGTTCCAAGAGGGTGAAACCACCCCTCAAATATTACAATATTTTTTATTTAAAAAACGGTCAAGTTTCCGAAAAACGCTTAAACACGTATATTTTATTTTGTTTTTTACATATTTTAAGATTTTTTAAAAATGTATACAGGGTGTTTCGAAAAATCTGGTCATTAGTTAATCACGCTTAAAGCGTTTTACGTAAAAAGCTGATTTTTGGAAAACGGATTGAATTTAAGATGTAGAGGTTCGATAAGAAGGGATTTTTCGAAACTCGAATTCTAAGGGGGTGAAACCACCCCTCAAATATTAGAATATTTTTTATTTAAAAACTGGTGAATTTTTCGGAAAAACTCTTAAACACGTATATTTTATTTTGTTGTTTTACATATTTTAAGATTTTTAAAAATTTATACAGGGTGTTTTATAAAATATGACCATTGAGTAATCACGATTCTGCTTAAACTGCTTTACATTTAAAGCTGATTTTTGGTAAACGGATTGACTGTGGGGTGTAGAGGTTCGATAAGGAGGGGTTTCTCGATTGTTTTTTTTCATGCTGACATAAATGTGAGAAAATTTTATCCAGTTTGTATGTTAATGGAAATTCTTGCTTTGCTTTATCATCACCATTACAAATGATTAATTCGACGCGAACGAATTCGCGGCTACACGCTATATATGTAATATAAACCATTAAAATAATAAAAAATAATGCCAACAACTTTTCTACCAACTAATACCATAATCATAAAAATTGGATTACAAATTAAAAAGTTATGAAACATCAAACTTATCAAAATTTTAGGGTGGCGGAATTTTGTGCCGAGGATTTTATAATCACTAGTTCAGACATTTACGGTCTCATGATGAGAGTACTTATGAAAATAAAAAAAAAAGCTGCCAAATAAAGCCGAAGAAGCGATTTAAATTTAGCAAAATGCAAGAAATATCTAAAAATGTGAATTAAAAAAGAGATGGAAAAATATGGTAAATAGCTGTTTAGCCTTCGAGTGATTAATCCCCAACAATAAATTATTTATATTTATGTCAATTCTCAATAACACAAAAAAGTTATACATTTATAACAATTTTCTTCAAACTGAAAGAACATTGACCTGCACCCCTGTTATTTATTTTTTAGAAACGTCTAACATGTTAAGATTAATGAATTTTCAAATATCAACAGATATCCTTAGATAAAGGAATCCCCGCGAGGACAGTTTTTTACCCAACGGTTTAAAGTCTACCATCAAAATGTATTGTATTTCGTCTCAGCAAGAGCCGATAGCTTAGCTGAGAATGAAACCTACCCTTTGTTAGTTTATTTCTTTTTCACTTTCGTAATACCTCACCCCGGGAAGCCACTTATGATCTTTAATTTATACAGTAATTATATGAGAAATCGGTGATATAAATATGTATATTCATTGTTTGGTTGAAAGACGGTTAAATTTAGCTATGGGCATTGTATATTTAACATAACATTTATAATGAAGGAATATATACAGTGTTTAAAAACAATCTAGGGGCTGATATCTAAATCTAAAGAATCCTATCATATTGAAAACTGCAAAATATACAATATTATTTTCAAGTTGTGTGCGTAGACGTAAAAGTAGTTTACTTTTATGCCTAGACCAGGGGCGGGAAAGTAAAATAGCAAAAGTGGTTCCACCGTTTCCATGGAAATATCAAATAAAATAGTTCCAGCCTCAGGCGCTAGGTGGTAGTGCAATTAATTTTTAGGTTAAGAAGTTGCTACTAGTTATTGCCAGATGTCGTTAAATCAGAATTTTTTTGTAGTTTCCATAGTTTCCAACGGCCATTGTCATACTATTGTCAAATTCTCAAAAAATATTGTCCTTGTTATAGCGCCAATCATAATATTATCAAATGATTATCAAAACCTTTTTCAAACTATAATTTGTTATATGTGTTTTAATTAGACAATTCCTTTTGTTTGTGGCCCTAAAAATATAATGTAAGTCTTTTATTTTTGCCATCATTTAAGTACCTATTTATATTTACTCCATTTACAAAACTTTGGGTGTATTACGTAGGTCTTGTTTTATTATAATTAACGATGTTTAAATATTTGACTTATAAATAAAAACTTTGAATAATAAATAATATTTACCCATATTTGGCTTTAATTTTATTTAATAATTGTATAAATTATACTGTTAAATCTTATTTTTTACACAACACAACGATACTTGTCATTAGTATTGTTGAATTTGTGTAAAAAATAAAATTTAATAATCAAATTTAATTATTTTAGAGTAAAATTCAATAAATACGCTCATTTAAAAAGCCCGCACTTCGATCCATTTAAAACAAGCCCTACTCAATAGATGGCGCCACTTCTGTAGGACCATTTTTCAGTATGGCAGTCCATTCTTTTTCTAGCTAGGTATATTCTTTGGCCTAGACGTTAAAATTACGTTTTTATATTGTCAATCACGTGGCAAAAATTAATACTTCTGTGACCTTAGAAAAAAGATTATTTTTTTTCCATAGCAACTGTTAAAATTGCCTTATATCTATCAAAAATAGTAGATAAAATGGTATTTTAACCGCAAGGGTAGATTAAATGATACTTCAACAGCGAGGATAGGTTAAAAACTTTATTTCTTCTGGTACGTTTTATAATTGCTTCCATTTTTGAAAATTTTTGTATTCCTTTTCATAAGTTATTCGGGATTTAAATGGAAGTAGTTGGGATATGGCGTTTGTCGCCTCAGCCTGAATATCTGTTGGTAATTTACTTATTTCGTTTTGAGCCATTTCTGGCTCCAATTCAATCAGCAATCGACACGAAAGAGAATTAAAAAATATTGACTCAAAACTGACAACTAAAGAGACAGCTTTATTTATTTGTCAAATTACATAGAAACCAACGCCAAACCAGCACAATATTTTTTCTACTCGGCTTCTGGCGACCATCATCAACTTATTTTTTTTAAATACGGACCTGATTTTTTTTACAATTTAATTAAGTCCTTTCATCACTATTAAAACACTATATATGTATAGTCACTTTGATATTTGCCGACGTTTTGTACAGAAAATTCTATCACCAGAATATTTTATGCAAAAAAAACAAAAAAAAAATCAAATTAAAAATAAAAATGCAATACGGCATTTTATTGAGCATCAAATTGCGCAACTTTGCCTCCATTTAACCGATCCTGTATCTCTTACGGTTTCCGAAATCCCAATGATGAGCGTCGAATTCGAGCCGCCCTGTACAGGGTGGGTCAAATTCGACGCTTTTAAATGGAAACACCCTTTCCTGTAGGAGATAGACGAAAACTAATATCGGTGTCTGGAGCTCAATTTTCTTTAAAAACATGATGGTGAAAACCGCACATGAATATCTGTTACTGTTTCGGAGTTACGGGGTGTTTTTCAAAAATGTGCATTTTTAACAAATCGCTTAACTTTTTTGCTATGGAAAATTTTGTATTTCTATGAAAACATTTCCAAAGCACCTTTTTAAGTAGAATTTAATGGTTTAAGTATAATTTTTTTTAAATTAATATTTAAGAGTTATCAACAGATAAATTGATTTTTTATTTGGGACACCCTCTATATTTTTTATTAACTGAAAAGAATTTAAAATTACCTTTCCAAAAATATAGCACACTTGATATTTTGTTATAATCCCCTTCGAAATACAGAATTTTTAAAAGTTGGCCACTTTTAATTAGTAGGCTTTGGAGCTCTTATTGATGATATGCCCTTAATGGAACTGGAAAACATATTTTTCCAGCAAGACGACGCACCGCCTCTGAACGCTGAAGTTATCAGCAAATTTTTGCAGCCAATTTCAAGGATAATTGAATAGCTAACCATGATCCCAGCCGTTGGCCGTCGAGGCCGCCTGACTTAGTGCCCACGGATCTAATCCTATGGATATATTTGCGGAAGAATAAATGTTCCGTATTCTTCCGTATAGTCTAGACAAGAATTAGAAATACTTAGCAGTTATGAGAGGGTATCTTTCACCCCCATTGAGTTAATGAATTCCGCGAGAAATGTTCAAAAACTACCCCGTCTGTCCATAACAGAGTCAATATGTTGAACGCCTGTAGCAAAATCTTATGTCTTGGTTTGCTATTTATTTTTATTGTTATTAGATATAGTTTAAATGTGTTGATGTTGGTTAAATATATTTTAAATTGTTATAAAATTCTGTATCTCTCATAGCAAATATTATTTTCGTTTTAATTGATGCTCACAGCTAGAATTTTTTTGCTTTACAGCCGGTGCCGTTCAAAGCCTACTTATTTAAAGCGGGCGAATTTTTATATACTCTATATCTCGAAGAGGAATCAAACAAAATATCAAGTGTGTTATATTTTTGGAAAGATAATTTTAAATTCTTTTCAATAAATTAAAAATATACAGGGTGTCCCATATATAAAAAATCAAATTTTCTGTTGATAATTCTTAAATTATTAATTTTAAAAAAAATTATACTTAAACCATTAAATTCTGCGTAAAAAGGTGCTTTGGAAATGTTTTCATAAAAATACAAAATTTTCCATAGCAAAAAAGTTACAGCGATTTGTTAAAAATGCATATTTTTGAAAAACACCCCGTAACTCCGAAACGGTAACAGATATCGATATGCGGTTTTCACCATCATGTTTTTGACAAAAATTGAGCTCCAGACACCGATATTAGTTTTTATATATCTTCTATAGAAAAGGGTGTTTCCATTTAAAAGCGTCGAATTTGACCCACCCTGTATACTCAGATGTAAAAAAACGCAACGGAGAAATTTTAGGTCAAATTTTGAAAGTGTTATATTTTTGTTATTTTCAGCTCTATTTTCATGATTTTTTTAGCAAGCTGTATATAATTATATCAACTTTAATTCGTAAACTCAGCTTTTTATAAACTTTATTATTTGGCATATTATACAGGGTTAATCGAGGGGTTGCTTTTTTACCCTAAATTTAAAAAACCCTGTGCAATAATTTCGTCACTAAATTTTCCTAAAATATAATTTTACAGTCAGAACCATGACTCCTCAGCTTTTTGTTTTTTGATTCATGTCAATACATGCTTTGATTAATTTTTAAGAGCGAAATGAACTGATAACGATCAATTTGCCATTTTGTTAATTATCATTACTTTTTATGTAATTTTTTAATATGACGAGTTTTGGTGACTATTTTCGTAACGTCATATTACACTGCATTGTATACTCTATACTAAATTCAAAAACGTTAGACTAACGATAGACTCCGGGTTTTAATAAACATTAATAACGATCACTGAGCTAACGATATTAAAGAAAACATCTGTAATACATATAAAGAGAAAAAACATTGTAAAAAATACCCTAATAGTTTGTATTGCCGCCCTTGGCTGCTATAACTGCCTGTATACTTCAGACTCTGTCTGTTCAGACTCTCATTGTGGGCTGGATAGATCATATTGCGTAATATTTTCCTTCTGCCAAGCATTTGCCAAACGTCGAACATGATGGAGAGTTCATAATAGTATAGGGTTCACAATAATCACCAAAGCCATCTTGTCACATTGAAAAATAACTTCAAAAAAGACATGATAATTGAAAAAATTGTAAATTGTTGGTGACAAGCTCATTTCGCTCTTAAAAATTAACAAAGGCATGTATTGGGACATAGGACAGGGTTGCTACTTTTTTTGTTTAAAAAATCGGGACAGCACTAGTGCAACCTTTTTTCTTAAATGTAAAATTTGATGTGCCCATTGGGTTTTGAAACAATATTTTATGCCTTTTTGCGCTAACTTAAAAAACTATTCGAAATTTATAAATAATTATGTAAAAATAAAAAATGAAAAGTCGAAAACAAAATTAAACAATCAATTAAATCTTAAACAACTAGAACAAAACCTAAACAAAATCAAAAGTTTCATCTATATGGCTTTATTAATTCATTTAACTATTTTTAAGTGAACATTTTTCAGCAAAATAAAACACTAAGGCACTACAATATACCAAAACATTTTAAAATATAACATATTTAGTATACACAAGCATAAAAAGGCCATATGTATACATATGTACATATTCTTTATCTATTTTTTTTGGCTTTAGGTCAGGTAAGAAAAGAAAAAAATGTACATTTTTATACAGGTTAAAAATGGAACCTAAAAATAAAAGGACGAAACAAAAACAAAGATAAATGATAATTTAATTAATTTTATTTATTTGCTGGCATTTGTACACAACTTTCTCGCAAAATACGAATTTAAAAAAGGAAATGAAAAGAAAGAAAACAGTCAATCCATCATCACAAAAGATTTGTTTGAATAAACGATTAATTTGATCATTTGTTCCCGACACAATTACAGTTTCCTTTCTTGTTCGCTCCGTGACACAGATTTAAGTACGTATTAAACCCCCCCTCTGCCTCTACTACCCCGAATCTTTAATGACTCCTATTTCATCCGCTAGGGGGCCACTCTCAATCTTTAATTCATACAGTAATTATTCGAAATATCGCCGCGGGTGATCTTCGACTGTTTTTTCTGCCGTTCCTTTGTTTCGCGAACAAAAGCGACAAAGCACCATCCCCTCCTCCCCCGACGTTCCTCACCGTAGTACTTGGCGAGCAATGACAGATGCGACGCGCGCGCGACTGTTTTTTTTGGGTCCGATTAATCCTCGATCTAGTCGGCTACGGTAAAAAATCGCTTGTTTCGGTTAATGCTCGCGGAGGGGTTGATGATTTTTTTTCTGTTGTGTTTCCGGTAGGGTAATGGATGGGTATTAGAGTGAAGGTTATTTTTTTGGTTGGTTCAGTGGGGTGTAAAATAATTATGGTTTATAATTGCAGAGAGCTTCGTAATAAAATATTAACAAAAAAGTTAAACCTTTATTTTACTACATTTGAATATTCTACTGCTACTTCTTCTTCTTCAAGTACCGTCTCCTAACGGAGGTTGGCAATCATCATGGCTAATTTGGTTTTATTTGCGGCTGCTTTAAATAATTCATTCGGCCTCATTCCATACCCTTCTCTAAGGTTCTTCAGCCATAATGTTCGTCTTCTGCCCCGACTACGTCCTCCTTGGATTTTTTCTTCCATAAAATTCTGGAGCAATTCGTATTTAGGGCCTCTTACAACATGTACAATATTCTAATTTTTTCCTCTTAAGGGTTTTATGTATTTTTTCTTCCTTGTTCATACGGCGTAACACCTCGATATTTTTAACTTTATTGACCCAAGAAATCTGTAACATGCGACGATAACACCACATTTCGAAACTACCAGTCTGTTAATTTCGGCTGTTTTAAGGGTACCTACACAGTTCGGCACCATACAATAAGGTCGAAAACACGGAGCATCGGATCATTCTTATTTTTAAATCTAAGTTTATATCTCTACTGCAAAAAAAAATTCTTTAGTTTTAAAAAAGTATTTCTGGTTATCTCAATCCTGGACTTTATTTCTTGCAATTGTTCGGCAGTTTCATTTATTATTGTGCCCAAGTATTTGTAGTGTTGGACTTTTTCTATTGGCGTGCTGTCTATTGATATTGAAGTATTTACATTTTGGTCTTTTGTAATAATCATGAATTTAGTTCTTGTTCAATTTTCGCAAATTAAACAAGATCTCCTAATCCGCAAAAAAAATTGACTTTAGCTGTTTAAATTGTAAAAGACGTTAGTTCCTAAAGACCTTAATTCAACTGTAAAATGGTTTGAGGATCACAAAATAGCTGAGAAGCGCAGTAATTAGAAAAACTAAAGTAACAGGTCTGATCGCTCACCTGTACGCCAGCATGAAATCTAAAGACCATTATACAAGTATATAAATATTGTTAATAAGGCCAAAGTAAATCATACAAGGCTTATAAGATATTTCGAATAATGTATTTCAAAAATGAACCTTCATGGCGGGTTCATTTCTTGAAAAGACTTGAAAAGATTGTTTTTTCGCAACTAAAAGACATATCTCAGGGCTTTGACAAAAGCCAGTTTCTGACACGGTTTTACAGTGGTTAGTTCTCTATCTCCGATATCAGTCGTACTAAAGTTTATAGTACGTATGGTGTTTCCCGATTTTTCCACAGAATCTGCATTCACTGTCGTTTCTTAGCTTCAATTTATTGAGGTATTCATTAAGGAGATCTCCTGTTAAAAACCCCACTACAATCCAATGATTGTTTTTACTTAAATCAAGGAAATGCTTTGATTTTTCTCGGTGGTCTTGAGAAATTTCTTCGAGTGTGTTAGACCGTTGGAGGATTCCCATTCCAGGTTACGGATGGAGTCTTTCAGGTTCTTCAGTTCTGCTTTAAGTTGGTTAAAAAAAAACGCAGAACGGTTGTGGGCCAGTTAGTGAAGTGTTCCCTTTTCTTTCTAGGTAGATCGTAGGAGGGCTTTATTTTCTTTGCCTAATTTGTTCAGCATTGCATTGAGTTGATCGCTATTAAGGCTGCTTCAGTATCGGATAGGAAGGCTATTTGTTGATTCCGAAAGTTCCTATCTAAGATAAGTTGTACGCATCTTTCGATAGCGTTTTCTATAGCCATCTTTTGATAGATTTATGCCTGAAGAATGCCTGTAGGTACCAATTGCTTCGGAGTATTTAGTTTTTGGTCCAAATACTCCTATCGCTGTTCCTGTTTTAATTTTGGAAGTATACTACGTTATGGCCTTTTAAGTGCTGATGAGCAAGGGTTACTCAATTCCAATCCTTTTTGTTGCTCAATACTGCAGTGAGGTGTTTCTCAAAGTTGTACATTCTTGGTATATCATCGACTAGTAGTTCGAGGAGTGTAATTTTCCTTTTCATGGCATTCCAAGCTCCTGAGCTGACAATTCTCCCAGTACTAAGTAAGAACTATACAAGAAGAAGTACTAGATTCTTCTTCTTCTTCTTCTTCTTCGTAAATTAGGTTAAGCCCTGTGTTTTCTTCAATGGTTCCCTAAGACAAGTTGAGATGATGAAGACTAGCTTTCATACCATCTTATAGGTGGTCGTCCAGGCGGTCGAGGCGTGTTAGGTCTTTTCTCCTTAATAATTTTCGCTAAACGGTCATTTGGCATCCTGTCCACATGGTCTCTCGACTCTCTTCTCCTCTTTCTTGTCCATACATCCGGTATTTTATGTGTTTCTCTTATATCCTCACTTCTTTTCCAGTCATATAAGGTATATCCTGTAGCTGATGTCAGTGTTCGCATTTCTGTTGTTCTTAGGAGCCGTTTTGTTATTGTGTTCTCTGCTCTAGTTTCTATCGCATACGCCATAACCGATTTCACGCAAGCCTACTAAATTCTAACTTTGGTTCTGACGCTCATATATTTATTTCGTCAAATTATATCCCTAAGGGAGAGCGCCCACCAAAGTGACGTAGCATATGACGTTGCACATACATGGCAATGATATGGCAACAGAGTTGCCTGATTTTTCAGGATGCGCACATATAAGTGATGTGGCAGTGGCATAAACAATATAAACATGTCGTCCTCAGAGGATGAAGATTTGATAGCAGTTGTAAACCTAATTAATATGAACCAGAATTATCCAAAGCGTCGCTATTGGATACGCCCCTTTTGCAAAAAGAGACAAAGGAATAGTGGATTTAGTGTTTTTAAGGAATTGCATATCTATCCTGAAAGATTTCAAGCATTTTCAAGACTACATTATAAACTTAAACTACTAGAAGTAAAAACTTGTGTAACTAAAAAGCGTCTGACTGAATAGACTATATTTATTCTGGCAGCTAAGTTGCCAATTTAGAAATTTCTAAACAGAGTACTTGCCAAATAATCGTTTTATAATAATAGGTGTTCATGACCATTTCATTTGAGTCATTGATTAGTTATTCGATTTCTGCAAAAAGAAAAAATGAGAAAAAAAGCAATGAGATTTTTGAATGTCCGGTGTCCGGAGTGCGAAGGAGATAACATCACGTATCTGATTATATCTTGTTTGAGGTTGAGGATTTCCTCAAACTGATTTTCGGAATGTAAAAAATGTGTGCACTTCTATCAACGAAATATATACACATTAAAATTACTAGTTCGTTAACTCGAAACAAGTCTACAGGCACCCCCGTGCAACGTCCAAAACGAATTAAAACGAACGCAATCGGTGCGAGAGACCGGACGATGCGGAGAGAAAGAGACGGCCGCCGTCCATAAACCCCCAACAGGTGTTGCTGGAAGGATAAAAGCGTCATCGTAAAGTCTGCGAAGCGTAAAATAAACGTAAACGGCGATCATATTTGTTATTATTGATGATGGTATTCGAGAAACACGGCCCGTAATCCTACGCGGTCGGCCGCGGCCGAGAGTTGACCGGCTAACCGGCCGGTTGATTGGACGAGGTGTTGCGTACGTACGTCTCTGCTCGAAGACACGTCCACGCGGAATCTGCTCGAGTTTATGGCTGGTAGACTAGTTTCGGTAAAATTTATCTAAGAACTATGTATTTGTCAATTTGTAGAATTTATTCAAATACATATCAATTTTTTTAATATACTCCTTTCTAAAATAATTTTTATTTATTAAATTTGGTTGTGAATGATTTTCATATTAGTTATATTGTTATGGTTGTGGGCCAAATTTGGATTTCTAGATTTTTCAAAACTAAAAGACATACAGTCTCAAGGTTTTGACAGAAGCCAGCTTCTGAGACAGTTTTACAGAGGAACTCCATCTCCGATATCAGTTCTACCAAAGTTCAATCTACTAAGGTGTTCGTTCAAGAGACAGTGTCCTGTTAAAAACCCCGTTAAAATCCAATGATTGTTTTTACTTAAAAAAGTCCTGAGAAATTTCTTTGAGTGTGTTAGACCGTTGGAGGACTCCCATTCCAGGTTTGGTTTTGGAAGCATCGGTATACCACGTTATGGTCCACGTTATGTCTCTTAACTGCTGATGAGCAAACGTTTCTTCCTTCCAATTCAATACTGCTCGACACTCTCTGCGATTGCCCAGCAATTATAACTGAAATGCTAACTCTGAAATTTATTATCTCGATACACGTGTGATATGAAATATTAAACCGCGTCAACAACATAAGTAAGATCTGGCAACAAGTCGATGTTAAATTAAAAGTCGCTATTAACAATTTGCGCAATTTTCGTGACCGGATCTACAAATTTCGGGAAACAGGCTTTAATGATTGTTCTGCAAAAGCCTACGAATTCATAGAAAAGAGCAGTTGAGTGGTTACAACGACTTTTAAACAGAAAAGGGTTCACAAGAAAAATCAAAAGTTTAATTAAGAATCTGTAGATGATCCTATTGCTTCCGCTGAAAGTAGATTCAGAATTGATTTTTTATTACAATGGTTGACGCCGTGGTACAAGACATTATCACAAGATTTACTGCACTCACTGAATATTACAACAATTTTGGATTCATGTACTACATAAATAATTCAAAATCTTTGCCAAATAACGAGCTTTTGAAGCACTGTAATAATTTAAGTGTAGTATCTCAAGATGGAGAAAGCAAAGACATACAATCTTATGAGCTTTACGAAGAACTACAACTTTAAAAGTACCTAATCTACCAAACTCCATTAGAGATGCCAATCATATGAGTCAATACTTAATTACAAATGATTTGGAAGAGATCTATCCCAATGTTTATATTGCTATTAGGATAACGTTTATAGTTAATGTTTAGTTCAAGTTAAAAATTATAAAAAACTATTTAAGAAACAGTATGAAGCAGGACCGACTGTCTGCTTTAGCAATACTCTCAATCGAAGCAGATTTAGCTGCTAAAAACAATTACTAATCCTTACTAGAAGACTTTAGAAAAGGAAAAAGCCGAAGAAGAATATACTTATATAAAAAAATAAATCACTCAAATTACAAAATAAAACCTTTTTTCAAATCTATGTATGCTTTTCAATATTCTTCCACCGCGCATTTATATTTTTACTTACTTAAATCATTTTAATGAATTAAATCATTTGATATTAAGTCATATTTCTAAAGCTGACTTAAGACTTAAAGTTTAAGTCATTTTCAAAATTCCGAAATCAATTTATTCCGAAATAAAAAAAAAGATTTGTCATTAGAAAAAGATTTAAGTGTTTTAAAGGATTTAAGTCTTTTTGGAAAAGATTTAAGTCTTTAAAAAAGATTACAAAAATTACAAACGACTTAAATCTTTTAGAAGATTTAAGTTTTGATTGAATTGCTTGAATTGTAATTTATAACAAAAATCAATAAGTTTAGCTACAGTTAAACACCGGATTACCAGATCAGCAGATTTAGTATTCCTTTAATTCTGTTTTAATCTGTCGGTTTTAACTTGACAATACAATATGAGCGAAAACAAAACGGCGTCAGCGATGGCTATGAAATGAAGATCGCTGTCATTTTATACAGGGTCGCCCATCGAAAACGTTCCGCAAGGCATAACGCCCAGGATAATTTTTTTTCCAGAAAATTCAAAAACACGTCAATTTTGTTTGTGAGGGGGACAATTTTTGCCCCAAAAATGATTACAAAACCTTCAACCCTCTAAGCGGGGGTGTCATCCCCCAATTTTTTTTCAAATGGGAAGGGGGGCCAAGTGGTACCGCATTGAAAAGGGCTTTCTATTCTCTATACTTTCCCGCTTTGTTTTTGAAAATCGGTCAAGCCATTGAGAAAATATGAATGATTGAAATTTGAAAAGTTTATTTAAACATTTATCAGAGTAAATGATAAGGATAAAACCCTTCGACCAATTTGCTGTTTTTTCTTATTATTTCTAGATGTTTACGCATTTTTTCACTTGCCACAAGGATGAACGATCGGGTTAGGTAGAGTGTACTTTCTTTTTGAAAGGTGTAGTTAATCGGCACAACTGTCGGTACTGGGCTGAGGACAACCCCAGGGTTTTTCACGAGGTGCACCCACAAAACCCTAAGAAATTGAACGTGTGGGCTGGTATTTTTAGAAATTCTCTTGTGAGTCCTTTTTTTGTTCCTGGAAATCTAACAGGTGATATGTACTTGGATTTACTGGAAAATACCATCGACCCAGCTCTAACTGACATCATAGTATCCTGGATACGTTGAAGCGGAACTAATATTTCAACAAGACGGTGCACCTCCACATTACTCTCAAAATGTGCGTAATTATTTAAAAAATAACTTTCCCGTTCGGTGGATAGGACGAAGGGGTGCAATTGAGTGGCCTCCCCGGTCACCCGACTTGACTCCTTTAAACTTTTTTCTATGGGGACACATAAAAAGTAAAGTGTATAGCACTCCACCCGCCTCATTAGAAGACCTGCGAAGACGAATTATTGATGTTTGTTGCGAAGTGACCCCGTAAGTTCTTCAGAATGTTCTAGAACGGGTTGAAAATAATTTGTATTACTGTATGGAGGTTGATAGGCAACATTTTCAGCATTTTCTTCATTAATAAGATAAGTTTTTTTTAATTAATTCAATTTATGCGTTTTTAGCAAAAAGTACTTTTCAAATTTCAGTCTTTCATATCTTCAAAATGTCTCGACCGATTTTTAAAAACGAAGCGGGAAAATATAGAGAATAGAAAGCCCTTTTCATTGCGACGCCACTTGACCCCCCTACCCATTTGAAAAAAGTTGGGTGATGACACCCCCGCTTAGAGGGTTGAAGATTTTGTAATCATTTTTGGGGTAAAAGTTGCCCCACTCACAAACAAAATTGACGTGATTTTGGATTTTTCGAAAAAAAAAATATCCTGGCTGTTATGCCTTGCGGAACGTTTTCGATGGACCAACCTGTATATAAAATTATATGGGATATGTGATATGTCATGGATGTTCTTTTCCAAACCAACTGAACGTCGTTTTTATTCGATCATAGGGTTATTTACCCATACCGCTCAATACTACAGTAGGGTGTTCTCAAAGTTGTACATTCTTGGCAGCCCCGGATCTACAATTTTTTGAACTGGGGCAAAAAATTAATAGTAGCGCCCCCTCTCTCCAGCGTTTGAAATAAATTAATTTAAAAAACCTACAAATATCTAGATATACAGTTCATACCAAATAAACTTTTAGTCACGTGATAAGCTTGACTGGAAGAAAAAAAATAGAGTGATGACTGTATATGTATAGTTGTCGTGAAATACCCTGTTTCGTGCACCACGTCTATAGCGACGTGGCGAGTCCGCGAGAAATTTACACCTGACAGTAGTCCCCTCGCGCCCACCGTCAGTCTCAACGACCAACACTGAAAATAACCCGAGAAACAGAGAGAGAGAGCCGGTCGGCCACTCCCAGAATCCGTTGCAGATAAAGTCGTAATGGGCTCAAATGCCCTGCCACGCCGTTTTACGACCACATTGGGTGGCTAATTAATTAGTACACACCACCAATTTTGCAATGTCGATCGTAAATTTCACTTGCCTTTTTTGGCACTGTAAAAAAATGTCGAATAGTTTGTAATATACAAATGTATCGGTATTTCCGACAATCGGTCGGTAATCTATTTCTTTTTTGTCCTACATCAAAGATCTTGAGTTTATTTTTTTAAACATTGCTAAAACAACAACGTTGATGATGTGTCTTTGCACAAGCTAATTTCAATCTTCACAGATAGCTAAGTAACGCTAAAGGCAAAAGTTTGGTTCTAGACTATAGAAATACATTGAATGAACGTAGAAATGTTACTTTGCCTAAGGCCTGGCGCACGTTGATTAAAAGGGCAATGAACCAAGCAAGGCTCATCATTGCCCTTGATAGATCCAGAACCCTACTGCGGACCTACAAAAATATTTACAAGGAATGTCCCAAAACAGTGGGTGGCCAACAAATCTCTATAGTATGATGGAGAAATTCACAAGGACAGAGACTTTAGTTAGAGACATAATTTACGGCAGATCTGATAAGCAAAAACCGGAAGACTGCCAAAGCAGTAATGAGTACAGCTCAACAGGGCATTGTAAGCGTAAGCTTAACATGCATCTGATGCAACTGACGGACAAAGCCATGTACAGATTTTGTCAATCTGAAGAACAAACAACAGAACACATTTTATTTTAATGCAACAGCCTGGCAAATGTGCTATTCTTTGTCATGACAATGATAAGCCACAGTTAAAAAGCTATTATGAAGGGTTTAATCTCCAAGTTATTAGACTTTTTGAAAAAATAGGTCTGGGAAATATAATATCGAGATCAGAGGAGGACTATACTTTTAATAGATGTGGTAGCAGTCGAACAGGCTCTCAAAAAAACAAATCTAATCTAATCTGATCTAAGGCCTTTTAGTTAATAGTTCAGCAGTTTAGGCTTGCTTTCCAACTCGAGAATATTTGTTGCTACAAAAATCATGAAAAATCTCTCTCTCTCTGAAAAAAAAAACAATTCTACGACTCGAACACATATCAGGTATTACTTACAGTCTTCCTCCTCCTAGGTGCCTTCTCTGTTGAGGTCGGCGATTACTATGGTATATGGCGATTAATATGGTCCAGAGCTTGGCGAATAAGGGTGTTTTCGTCGGCGTGGGTTCAGTTTCTTATGTTACATAGCCATGATTTCTTTTTCCTCCCTATGGAACGTTTTCCATCGATTTTTCCTTCTATTATGAGCTGTATTTCTTCATATTCTGAGTGCCGCATTATGTGTCCAAGGTAGGAAGTCTTTTTGATGTTAATTGTGCCTGTTAGGTGTGCACGAGTTTTTATTCTGTTTAAAACTTCACAGTTTGTTGTTCTGGAGGTCCAACTTATCCTCAGCATCCGGCGATAAATCCACATTAAGGCATTTGATGTCTTCTTGTTTTAGCGTCAATGTTTCGCATCCATATTGAAGCAAGGGCCATATATACCATTTTAATGTTCTTAGCCTCGTCGGTATAGCTATTCTCGGCCAGCATAAGAACTTCCGCATGTTGAAGAAACCAGCCCTAGCTATTTCAATCCTTTTCTGATTTTCTTAGAGTGGTCTAGCTGGATGTTTAATTTTTTCCATGTCCAATATGTTTTAATTCCCTGTCCAAGTAAACATATCTCTGGGTGGTTTCGAGATGGACGCCGTTTGTAATGTCAAACAATTATGTCGGTGTTTTCATTGTCTTGCGGATATCTGTTGAAAATCATAATTTTTGTCTTGACGGTGTTAATCTCTAGACTCATCCTGATACTTTCTTCTGTCAGTTTGTACATTAGGGTTTGCAGCTGGTCTTCGGATTCTGCTAATACCACGGTGTCGTCTGCGTATCTTATATAGTTTATAATTTTTCCATTTATTTTAGCCCCTTCTGGACAATTTTGAACAGATTTTCGGATTATATACTCGGCATAAACGTTAAACAATAATGGTGACAATATGCATCCCTGTCTAACACCTCTTTGTATGTCTACGTATCTTGTATTTCCTTTTTCTGTTCTGACACAACCATTATGATTCCAATGTGCGTTCCTTATGATGGTAATATCTCTCTCGTCCAAGCCTACTATGATGAAGGAGTCTTACCATTGCGATTATAAACCAGATGTTGAAAAGGTTCGATTTAGGAAAAAGTACGATATAGTATATAGTATATACTCTTCCCTATGTATTGTGAGTGAAAGCATAAAAAATAAATTATCGACATTGGTGTTAATTAAATCTCTAGTACGTACAATCATGACACTGTTACCAGTTCCTAAATCGTCCCGTTTGTTCTTTCACGAACGTCTATATTCGCCTCGTGAAGATGCGGTAGGTTGCCCGATGGGATCCTCGACACCCACTTGCCACGGCCGGAGAATTTGAAGTGTTCGACGAGGTGCCCGCTCTAAGAATACTCGTAAACCTGATATCTCATTATACATTCTAATGAGTAATCGTTGTCCTTTTTGAGCGCTACGATTTAAATTTCATTACCGGCTGCACCGCAACAATGACCGTTTTAACGGCCTTTGTGATTTCTCGGAATCATTATTACCTGCCTTTAGTACGACTCTCTTAAGGCATTAAATGGTGTCATGCAAAGTGCCAGTGTTACCCTCTGGTGAGGTCCGATTGTTATTTTATTACTTTGAGCGTCTGGTCTTCATTGCCCGGAAATAATCTTAAATAACACTCTTTATCTATGTATTGGAAAATATCTAAATATAACTCCCTCTGTAATTTCAAACTTCCATTGGAGAACACTGTACGAATAGTTTTTCCTCCTCTTACTCTAATTCCAGACAATTATAACAAATTTATTAAAGACTTTTAAATATGTGCTCATAAGGATTATTCTTCTTTTTTCAAAATTTAATAAGTGGTATAATATCTATACTAATATATAAAATCCTTAAGTGACTCACTAGGTACCCGGTGGCGTAGAGGTACAGGCTCTGGTCTACCAATCTCAAGGTAGTGGGTTCGAATCCTACACCTGGCATTTCATCAGCCGACTATTTTTATTAAAATAAAAATAGTTTGGGTACCTAGGTCGACTCAGCCTTAAAGGAGTACTTGGGATTCACAATCCTGAGGTAATAATACGTGGTTGAAGCGTAGTGCTAGCCACATTACCTTCCTTGTATACCGAACGGCTCTAGCATGGCAAGCTTTACCTTGCTAGTCCCAAGGCGTCAAACGCTATATACGGGAGCTATTATTATTATTATAAGTGACTCACTGATAAATCACGATCCTGCTCAAACCACTCAACGTAAGAAGCTCAATTTTGGCATACGGTGTACATAGGGTGTAGAGGTTAGATTAGGTTAGGTTAAGCTCAATTTTGGCATACAGGTTGACTCTAGGGTGTAGAGGTTCGATAAGAAGGGATTTTCCGAATTTCCAGTTCCAAGGGGGTGAAACCACCCCTCGAATATTACAATATTTTTTATTTAAAA
Source organism: Sitophilus oryzae (assembly GCF_002938485.1). NCBI lineage: Eukaryota > Metazoa > Arthropoda > Insecta > Coleoptera > Curculionidae > Sitophilus > Sitophilus oryzae. The sequence goes on along the minus strand of NW_022146187.1, from coordinate 241,497 downwards.
AACGGTCAAATTTTCGAAAAAACGCTTAAACACGTATATTTTATTTTGTTTTTTTACATATTTTAAGATTTTTTAAAAATGTATACAGGGTGTTTCGAAAAATCTGGTCATTGATTAATCACGATCCTGCTTAAAGCGCTTGGCGTAAAAAGCTGATTTTTGGAAAACGTATTGACTTTAGGGTGTGGAGGTTCGATAAGAAGGGATTTTTTGAAACTCGAATTCTGAAACTACTATCTACACTAATTCTGAAACCACCCCTCAAATATTAGAATATTTTTTATTCAAAAACCGGTGAGTTTTTCGGAAAAACTCTTAAACACGTATTATTTATTTTGTTGTTTTACATATTTTAAGATTTTTTAAAAATTTATGCAGGGTGTTTCATAAAATATGACCATTGAGCAATCACGATTCTACTTAAACTGCTTGACGTTTAAAGCTGATTTTTGGCAAACGGATTGACTGTGGTGTGTAGAGGTTCGATAAGGAGGGGTTTCTCGAATCTCAAATTCCTAATTGAGTAATCAAAAATCTCAAATTCCTAATGCTCAATAATCATCCCAAGAGGGTGAAAACGCCCCTCAAATATTACAACATTTGTTATTTAAAAACGGTTAGTCTTTCGGGAAAACGCGTGGATACGCATAATTTATTTTGTTGCAAAAAAAGTTTGCTACAAAATATCTTATGCGTAATTATGATTTGTGTTGCAAGTCTCGGGTACACGCTAGTTAGTATATATTTTAATTGTAGGATGGTTTGATACTGTCAAGGATGGAATTATTCGATATATAAAATAACATATTTAATATTAATATATTTCGTAAATTAATAATTCGATTGAAAGGAAGTATAAAATAATTAAAGTTCATTGGCATTTACGCAACAAAAGTAAAGTTTTAAAAATCAAAGTTATAAGCATAATTGGCAATTGCGAAAATATTTCCTTTCAATCGAATTATTCGACATATATGATGGAGGCGATTTTTATTTTATAATTATTCATTAATTTACGAATAATGTGCATGCCAATTCATAATTCCAACATTTTACGGTAGTTAGTAGATATGTTTTTTTTTCTCTAAGTTTGTCTCTCGGAATCTAAGTTCATTTATTCATTTTACTTTATATATTTAAAACATGGCGAAAATACAAATAATTAAAATACATCATATACGATTTTTTTTAATACTTCGATAGCAACGAACAAGCTTACATGCTTTTACTTTACATTTACCGACTTAAATAATAATTATATATTTAAAATGCTTCATTATTTGGTAGGACGGACTATTTTATTTATTTTAATTTATTGTATTAATAATAATTGGAGATGGCAAAATTTATATTAAGACTTAGGAATCTCTTATATTAGTTTTGTTTTACTTATTTTTTACCATTTATAAATTCAATGTGTAGGAACATTTTTTTTATTAAATGTCCAGTATTTTTTACAGAGAGAAAATGCTGTCGAATCCTTATTGTTTAATTTTTCTTTTATCACTGCATATGGTAATAATTTTTGTGAATGTTGAGAATTTTTATTATTGAGAATAATTTATTTATTTTTATTCTATAAGGACGCATAAAACGACTTCCAGTATATTGATGATATATATTTTAAATTATTTTTAGTGTTGCTATGATAAATATATAATGATAAACATAATTTTTTAATGAGAATTTTATTATTTCAGTTATTTTTAAACTGTACAATTTAACCTGTTGGTTGAATATCATTATCAAGGATGACACTGACCTAGAAAATATTATTCTTGTTAGGAATATTTTGAAATATGAGTGCTGAAGGAGGCGACCATATTTATTTAATTCGTGTTACAAATACTGCTGACTTAGAACTGCATTGTACGTCTGTGTGTGTTGAAAAATGTATTTCATTACATGATATACTGAGCGATAATTATTTTAATGATAGTTTAGAATTTATTTATTTTATTATTATTTAAATTGATTTTTTTAAATATATTTTAATGTCTTTTGTAAAAGCACCTGTTCTACCGGAATTTATACCGCCACCTACTTTTGACCCTACAATCGACTGCCCAATTTCTTTTATTCGAGAATATGATAAAATAACTAGTAAGAATGGCTGGAATTATGCTTTTAAGATAAAATATTTAGAATGTTACTAGAAAACGCTGCTTTTTATTGGTATAAGGAATATGTTAATGACAAAAATAATTTTAATAAAGTCTGGAGCGATATCAAAAAAGATTTTATTTTAGAGTTTGGAAGTGAAATATCACTACGCAAACTAAAATCTAAATTCCGTACACGGAAACAGGGAAAAAATGAAGATATAAAATCTTATTATTACGATTTACTATCAATTGCATATGAAATATATGGTAAAGTAAATTTTGAAATCTTTAAAGATCAATTCGAATATGGTTTACATGAATCGTATAATTACCATTATTATTTACTGCTTACCGAAAATATGAATTTCCAGAGTTTGAAAAATATAATCTATAAAATAAGCGATTTAAAAGATATATTATTAGAATCCAAAACATCAGCATATTCCAGAAATTCTTATCATTCTCAAAATTCTAATATAAATAAAAGACAATCACAGCAAGTAAATTCAAATATCAGTCAGAGGCGCGATGATTTTCAATATGAATATTTTACTAATCATTTAGATTCGAACTTAAAGGGCAGAACTAGTTTTATAAATAATAATAATAATTATGGTTCAGATAGAATAAACAATGCAGGTCAATCTAAGTACAGTAATTTTTCACAATCAACTAGGTCGTCAAATAATATATGTTGTGATAATCAGGATACTCTCCCATACGAAATGTATAGTAACCAGGAGGAAAATATTTTAATGATGTCAAAAGAGGATATTTTTAAAAAGAGGATGATTTTGTAAATGACTATAAAGAGGAAACGTTGGATTTCCTCACTTTAGAAAATGCGCAGGCAGAGGAAGATGATAATACCCTCCCTGTAGCGTTGAAATATGCACAGGCAGAGGAAGACTATAATACCCTCCCTGTTGCTGGAGAATATTTGCAGGTAGATGATGGGGATAACACCCTCCCTAGCAAAATAGAATGTAGGAAAATACAAGATAATCAGAATGAACTCTTAGACGTAGAATGCAATTCCTCAAGTTTACCTATATTAAGTAGTGATAAGACAAAAAATAGATTAATTTCCTCTGACAATAGTCCTGGGAGAAGAAGCAAAAGACATTTTTCTGAACAGCAATCTACAATTGAGTTGCAGAACATAAATGGAGAGCTACCTTGTTTAACAAGAAAGCGAAAGGTTTTAGACTATAAAACTGGAACAGATAATACAACGCAACGGAGCGAAAATACACTCAGAAAAAGACATAGAATACAGAATACGTTATCCAATAGGCGGAACGCCATGATGGCGAAGGATATTATTATCCACCCTAGCCACCCTCCCTGGAATTGCTGTATATAAGTCAAATTTTACAGTTAAAATTAGATGTTGAAAGCGAAGAACAGAGGTACCCGAAAAAGGAAAACCGATTAAAGTAGAATTTAAGTTTAAATTTTCGTTCTAATATCTAGTCAAAAGTATAAACGTACAAAAAAAAAATATTTTTTTTAACTTAATATATAAAATAGGTAAAATCTAGTGATATATTTCTAATTTCTATATATAATATTAGCTGACACAGTAATTTTATGTGACAGAAGTATAAAAAAAAAATCGTAATTTCAAACGTATTTATAATAGGTATAATCTCAGTCTTTAAGTAAATGTATTTACTCGAAATCGTTATACGACAATTTTTAGCAAAAAAAATAAAAAAAAATAATTTAGTAAATGAAACTAGTATAGGTAATTCAAATGGTTCACGGTCAAGGTGCGAAACTTGATCACGACACGTCTCATGACATACTTTTTGGGCTAGTTTGCACTTTTTTCATTGTTTTCTTTTTATGTTTAGTTATTTACTGTATTTGGCATTACTTTATAAAGTTAAAAAGGCAAAATAATAGGCGTTTAAAAAATTTAAATAGATGTAATTTTAACAATGAAAATAAAAATATTAAACTCTCTTGCGTATCTAGCGAAAATCGAACATTTCATTATAATCTAGAGCCAAATGATAATCAGAACCTCCTATCTCCTATCTCCTGGGGATAAAATAAATGCAACTATTGAATGCATACAAATAGAATAAGTATTGTGTATACGTGTATTGGAAAGGCAACTCTGTATGCCCAAGTTAGTCTTCTTCAAAATAAAATCAAGATGGAATATTGAAATAATTGGAAAAAAGATATGTTTTTCTTAACATAAAATATTAATGATGTCTTTATTAATGACATGTATTATTGAGCTCCCCTAGTGTGTAGGTTTTAAATTGATATTTAACCCTAACGGCGCGCAAACTCTAGGACAAATATCAATTTGAAACGAAAGTATTGAACCACTAGAGTTAATTATTTAGCGCTTAATAAAAAAAAAAAAAAGAAATAAAGTAAATTATTATAAACCCAAATGTAGGTAGGAGATAGAGGGCATACAAATTAGGTAGGAGTGTTCATAAATCCTACAAATTTGCAACGAAAATATAAGTTTATTGTTTGTTTTACGCCCAATCATATAAAATTTTTATATTCTCCCTTGCCGTCAAGAACAAAAAAAATGATATTCTGAACTAAGTTGAAAAATGAAATTAAACAAACAAACTTAAAATAGGATTAAGTTTGATATACTTTAAGAACTAGTTTATAAGACATAATAATTTAATACAATAAGCTGTAAGTAAGAGCACATATTTACTCTTTGTTCTCTTTTTCATGTAATTACTGGTCAAAACTGCCAATACCAAGCAACAAGTCAAGGAACACCACTGAGAAGAATCGACGTATGGACTCAACCCCGAAGGAGAAAGAAGAATGTAGTACCACACCATCATGCCTATACGATGCAAACTGCCTACCCTTGTTTATGAAGCTTTGTGAACAGTACACTATGGTAATGCAGTCCGAAGCAAGTAGTCCAATTCAAAAATGGCTTCAGAACGTGCTGTCAAATTTGGTCTGGCGATATAAGCAGCTACAGGAAGAGTTATTGTCTTGTCTAAAAACTGGTCTCTTCTTCGAAAGATGAATTCGACGCCAATCCAGATGACAAACAAAATCATACTGGAATTTTGTTTCCATTGTCAGCCTACACCGATATCAAGAAACAACTCCCTAAGGACGCAAGTATTGAGGAACAGCTTACCAAAACAAAGAGCTTTTCAAAGTGCAGGGAACGGGAGGCATGTGTGCATTCGTTAGGTTTAGGATGTGAAGGTGGATACTACAATCAAAACTTCACTTTTCAGCCTCCGTGAGCAGCCGACGAGATTTGTGGGTGGGTGTTTTATGAACGAAGTCAGTGCAAAGTATTGAAACTTAAAAACTATATAGGTATTGTGCAGTTCACGTTAGTGCCAGTATTAAAAGACATTTTTTTTGTCTATATGTAAACGGCTAATCGCCATCCTTAAACTTATAGAGAAGCTTTTTTTATATTTTTTTTTTAGTTAGTAATTTCTTTAAAAACATTTTTTTTAATTTTTTTTTAATATTGTATACTTAAAACATTTTTTTATTATGAAACGTTAAGCACAATTTATTGCAATGTATAATAATTATTGTTAGAAAGTATAATTTCATAAATCTTGAATTATCGCTGGGGTCCAGCTTTAGAGGTGCGGGGGAAGTGTCAAGGATGGAATTATTCGATATATAAAATAACATATTTAATATTAATATATTTCGTAAATTAATAATTCGATTGAAAGGAAGTATAAAATAATTAAAGTTCATTGGCATTTACGCAACAAAAGTAAAGTTTTAAAAATCAAAGTTATAAGCATAATTGGCAATTGCGAAAATATTTCCTTTCAATACTACGAATTTATAAAATCATCAAATCAGCACTAACGCGGTCATCGCACCGGTCATCGCACCGATAGACCAATAATGCTGATTCGATGATTCGACGTAACGAACCAATAAATACAAAAATGTCACCTGTTGGGGGACAGTCGATAGTCGATAGTCGATAGTAAGTTCGATAAGGTCGCGGTCGAGATTCCGGCATTGGCGTTACACTACCCTGACACTACCCCCGAGCCAGTGATGATGTTCGTCCATAAATATAATATGTAAGTACACATTTAGTTTTATAATTATTTTATTATTCGTAGATTAATTAAATTGATCATTAAGTTAAATTGAAGTATTTATTATTTGCTATGCCCCTAGTCATAACCCACAAAATGGGGTGTGACAATACAATAAGTATGCGAAAGGAAAAATAGTTAGTATATTAATGCAACCATATGTTTAATGCAAGCATATGTGTTATCTTAGCCGATAGTCAAACAGCGATAAGAGCGATCAACTCAATTCGAAATTCGGTTAAAGAATGTCTAGAGATAAGCAAAGAAAATAAAGTCCTCCTACTCTCGGCGCAAGCCCATCAAGGAATAGAAGGTAATAAAAAAGCAAGCGATCTAGCTACAAAAGGAGCAAACACTCGAGAAACGTTCTGCTTCCCAAGTTAAAGCAGAACTTAAGAACCTGGAAGACTCCCTCTCTAACCTGGAATGGGAATCCTTCAACGGCCTAATACACTAGAAGTAATTTTTCAACCTAGAAAAATCAGAGGTTTTCCTTGATTTATGTAAGAACAATCTTTGTTGTCATGGGGCTTTTAACAGGACATTGTCTCCTATATACTGGCAGATAATAAATGCAGATTCTGTCGGGAAAATGGTAAAACAACAGATTACTGAGTGCGCTGAAACCACAACCTTTCGTGCCATAAACTTTGATACGGCTGATGTCGGAGATGGAGAGTTTGGTTTGGTCTCACATACTGGCTTTTGTCAAAACCTTGAAATTGTATGATGAGTTATAATTATAATATTATGATTATTGTTAGTTCCCAGTAGTTAATATGTAGATAAAAAAATCGTGGGTGTTTGGGAAAACCCCAAACACCCACGATTTTTTTATCTGCTTATAATTATAATGTTATACCTCGTTATAACTGAGTAAATCGAACTATTTTAATCAGAAGCTACTATAGTATATACCATATGATCGAAAAAAAATGGCGTCCGGTTGATTTGAAAATGAACATCGATGACATTCCTCATACAATTTTACATATAAAATGACAGCCATCTTCATTTCATAGTCATCGCTGACGCCGTTTTTGTTCGATCATATTGTACTATTTACATTAAATTTCGGTGATAACCAAGTTATTATTACTGAGGATGAAGATGATATGCACTGTACGCTTAGCTTAAATGGAGCCTAACCATAAACCTGAATATATTGTAGCTGGAAATGTATAAAGAAATCTTCGCTTACAAAAAGGTAGTTAAAAGGGTGTGAACTCATATAAATATTTTGGCTCATTAATCACTAGTGATGGCTAAAATACCCAAGATAGGATTTCCATAAATGCTTTTGGAAATTCCGGACAAGTCAACTCAGAAATCCGGACAAATTAACTCTAAAAGCCGGACAAAATCCGGACCTCGCAAAAAAACTATCAATTTATTTATGAACTTTTATAGGACGCAAATAATAGCCCCGGAATCAACAAAATATAAGCCAAAAAATCATTCACTTCCCAGAAGTGCACAAGAAGAGAAAAATTTGAGCGCCAAAGTAAATGGGTACTTACGAACATGCGTCGGTCGGTCAAGTAGAGCTGTAGCATCGTAGAGACTAAAATATTCAACAAAGTAACTGAGAAATTGACTCAACTATAACTGTAAAATATGTTAAGTTAAATTGTGTTTGCGGTGAGGTTTCCCGGGCGCTTTTCCAAATCTGGGCCGGACTGCCCGGACACTTTAAAAATCCGGACATGTCCGGGTAAATCCGGACGTATGGAAACCCTAACCCAAGAGATTAAAAGCAAAATAAATCAAGGGAGAGTTGTAACTAAACAGCTAAATTCAGTTCTGTCTCATTTTACCCACAGAATCTGCATTCGCCGTTGTTTCTCAGTGTTCATTTTTTAATTCTCCATCTATTAAAAAATAATATACAGGGTCTTCCATTTAAAAAAACACAACAAGTTTGGCGTAGAATTTTAAACACCCTGTATGATTTAAGACTACGATACTTATAGCAAGGTAAGTATAGACCATCTAATGTAAATATCTAATATAATTTTGATTCCACGACAGTTTTTGTATTTTTAATAATTTTTTTAGGGGCTAAAAATAATTTTTTTTATTTATTTATTATTATCTTTGAAACTATCAAGCATATCTAAAAATATCTTAGGACTATGTAAAGTGATCAGAAAGGAAGCTAAAAATGTAATAATATACAGTGTGTTCCATTTAAAAAAAATCATCCCGATCCACTCACACTTTTTGAGCCACCCTATAGAAGTTAAAAAATTTGTCGATTTCAAAACATAATTTACTAAAATTTTTTGATCGATAATTTGTTTTTGAATCAGTGCCAATAACTAATTCTACCAAATACGTTTTAATTAAAACAAGGATGAACTTATATCCTGAAACCACTCACACTCGATTTTCTGTCCTTCAATACTGGGACGCAAATCCTCTCATTGCTCTTATGGGGAGGCCGTCGTATATTTTATTTAAACGTATTTAAATTCTACAAACCTTTAATGCGGTATTGCCAACTATTTCAATCCTTCTTGATCGCTCCCTCTTACCAATACTTTGTTGTTCATTAGCCGAACGAATATAATAAATAACAAAGCCAAAATTAATACACTGTAAAAAAATGAGTGAAATTTCACTCAGATTTCACTCAATATTTTCTCAACTTCTGTCCATACCCGACTGGGTGAAATTCCCACTCTACAGAACTGAGTGAATCTTCAATTCTTAGAGTGAAAAGCACTGAGTGTTTTCACTCAATCGAGATTGGATGAAAGACTCCTTTTTTACTCATTATGGTTTACCTTGAGTAGGATTTTGATCGATGTTGATAATTTATTCACTTTAAAATGAGTGAAATCACTAAGTGTTGAGTTCAAATACACCTTTTATTGAGTGACTTTTACTAAAATTTGTGTTACACTTAACTCGATTAGTACTCATATCTGAGTATTAATTTCACTCAGTATTGAGAAATATATTCTAAATGATCTTTTTAAAAGCTATATGTAAGCTAACTTGTTATTTTATAACAGGTGAGCCTTTCAAAGGTAAGTTTCAGTTTAAGACATGGTCTCGAACATTTCCATTTCCTAAAATTCACTTTTGGGAGGCATCTGTTTGTTCACTTGTAATAAAATAACAAGTTAGCTTACATATAGCTTTTAAAAAAATCATTTAGAATATTTCGTTTTTTTTAACAAACCAAATGAAAAACTGTAGAACCTTCAAAAATATTTTTATTTGTCATTTCTATTTGACAAAAACAAATAAAACCAAATATAACACTATTATGATAACATCAAAAACATTTTAAAAAGTTTTCTTTTTGGAAAAAAATACAGGAACTTTTTAAGCTAGACGTCTAGAAAAGTTGCATCACATCGCAAAAATCCGCTTTATTAAAAGCATTAGTCAGCTCGGCTACCAACATTCTCGAATATTTCTAATTTCTAAACTAATTTTTAATAACGAAAATACCTCCCAAAATCCAGATACTTTTCCTCCTGACAATTAAAAAAAAATGTTATTCTGCCAAATGTTCCAGTTCCCAGTTTCAGATTGAGGAAAAGTAACTAGATTTTCGCTACGCTAATTAGTCAAGGAAACATCCGAGCATTGCGGCAATCAGTGGACGCAATCGATTTTGAATCTATGCTATGTTGGGCAGATTTCTGCGATGTGAAAAAAAATGTTCTTAACATAAAACATATTTAGGAGTTATGAATTCGTATTCGCTTCACCCAATAACTCCTAAAAGATAAAGACAAAGTGCTTATGATTCAATTCGATGTGACGTCATCACTAGTGGGACTTTATATTCTTATGATTTGCCGTCGACGCAACGACAACATTATACATTTAGCTAATATTATTGTTAAAAAGGATACAAATACTTCACTTTTGATAAACATTTTACGAAAAAAAATTAGTATTATTACAAAAATATTTTAATTTTCTTAATAAAAGGGCCACCTGACAACGCTGTGCTATAAATCCCGGCACGTGTCCTCTGTCATTTCGTCAGTTTCGCTAAGAAGCGTCGTGTGGTTTCTTAAAAGTTATAGATAATTCGATAAGTTTTGAGTGTTTTTAGTGTTATTGTGTGTGTAGAAAATTGTGCATAGTGTTTCAGCCATGCCTCAAATTTGTTGTGTGCCCAAATGCCGTGGAAATTACGTGGGTGAACCTAGAGTGTCGGTGTTTGCTTTCCCAAAGGATGTCGTGGTAACAGCCAAATGGTTGACAAACATACCCCGGAAAAATTTTGTGCCGAATATGTATCATAAAGTGTGTGAACGCCATTTCCCAAAAGGTAGTATAATTCGAAAAATCTCCCAACGGGGTCCTAAAACAGGTAAGCTTCTTGAAGTAAATTAGCAAAGACCTCACCTGAAGGAAAATGCCGTTCCTACTATTTTTCCAAATTGCCCGATATAGTAAATATTGTTTTATATTCTTAAGTAATATTTAAAAAGATAGTACAAGATTTTGAAGACAGTTTTCTCCAAGTGTTTAATAAAAAACATTCTTTTCTAATTTAGTTTTGCAATATTTAATTCAACAAAACTTATTAACTTTTTTAAATGGATGTGGTGAACATTCTCCAGAAGTAATTGCAAAACTTATTCTTAGTCGCATATCAAATACCCTTATAAAGAATTACTGCGGTAAAAAAAAACAATACTTTAGAAAAGAGGAGGCAAAGAAAATTAAACACCCTTGTGAAATAGAATCTATATACCTAATTAGACACACTTACCTAATTTATTAAATATTGTTCTCAACTACGAGTATTGCTTAATAATAGTTCGTAGGCATAACAAAAACTATTTACATACATCTAGAAAATAAACGGAAAATTTTAATAATGTTCAATCATAGTCAACTACTATTTTGTAAAAGTATGTATGTAAAATTATCCTTTATTACAATTTTTTTATAAATATTTCAAATCTGTACGTTAATTAGACTAACATCTATAAGGATTTTTATTTAGAATTATGTTTAAAATATAATAATTTCCTTTTTAATGCCTATATAATGATTAGAACGCTTGTATATATATTCCCACTAGTGATGACGTCACGCCGAAGCACTTTGTCTTCTTTTAGGAGTTATTGCTTCACCACGCCACGCGGCCACAGTCCCACTTTACATCACACTTTACACAAACACTATGGGCTTGTAACCTTATTGGCGCGTTCGAAGGGACAAGACAACTTACGACTCGAGCAAATAATTAAAAACTGAGGAAAAGGGGAATAGCTTATTCGGTATCGAAGAAACGCATATGACGTATGATTAGTAATGAGCGAAAATACTCTAAACTGGGAGATTTTACTCAAATTTTTATTGTGTTAAACTGTAACATGAGTTTTTAAGTGAATTTTTCTATTCCATTACTCAAAGATAGGGGTTATAACTCGAACATGAGCTTATTAAATCGCTATTGATTAAATAGAGATCATATTTGAGTAAAATGATGAATTTACTCTATTTTAGATGAAAATGTACTCAATTATTTCACTCAAAAAATTCACTCCCTGAGAAATATGAGTTCACTCAGGCCGATTTTTTACAGTGTATGACATTCAATCATAAATTCATCACACACCAAAAAAATCTCCGTAGTCCTTTGTAGCGTAACAGGCCGATCCTCATCAAAACAGCACTCGAACATCCCATTACGACGTTAATAACAATTATCAAAAAAATCTCCCCCTCTCTCGACCATAGGGGCCGGCCGGGGCGCTAGCGTAAAAAGGGTTACAAATGGACCGGGTCAATCGAAAACAAGGCGAAGTACGTACGTCGGCGCATTAATTGTACATTGATATGCAAATGGGCTCATCCAGTCGGTAAACTGGTAATCTGCGCGCCTCGTTATTTCGCACAGCGGCGGCCGGCCCTTCAATCGCTCCTCGCATCTGCCCCCGAAAAACAATGTTTCGGATTAGCTACGCGACCCCATGCTGATGGCGGGGTGCGGCTAATTATTAGGATGGTGGAAAATTAACAGAGAAACCGTTATTGGGTGATGAACATTTGAAACGAGGCTTGCTGCGATATTACTACTTTAAATTAAATATCATTTTTCGGGTACCTTAAATATTTGCAACACAGTGTGTGCAATTTGTGCGCATATTTGAAGTGAAACTTCTTACTAACAGCCAGCTAACAGCTATTAAATTGAAGGATTTGAAGGACATATATTTTTTTATGAATATGCTTTTTATACACTTCAAAAAAATAAGCGTTAATAAACTTGCGTGCATAGAAATCGGCCCACTGTAAACTTTTGACTTTAACTGTGTCTTTTAGAATCTATTTATCAGACCAAAAAAAAATGAGCTGTTTAAAAACAATTTAACATGCTTTAATATGAGTATAAATTTATCCAAAGTACTTATCGTTTATATGCGTAGCAACGGGTAAACAAATGAAAGGCGTTAGGTGTTAGGTGTTAGGGTGACAATAAGAATAAAAAACATCAAATATTGCAATTACTACTTTACTGTTACTTTGTAATCGAAATTTGCACATTGTTCTTTCATTGTTTGATTAGTGTTTCAATTTAATGCATACATCACGGAAAAAAGCTGCCAATTGAAAAAAAAGCTGCCTGCTTTAATTGAAAATGGACTTAAACAGAGAGCTGTAGCTCGGCAACTGCATATGACACGCGGAGCGGTTCGAAGAGTGTGTGAACGTTATGAAGAGACTCGATCCTTTCGTAGGCGACCTGGAACTGGTCGAAAGAGATATACAACGGATCGTGATGACCGCTTTATTGTGTCAACAATATTAAGAAATCGGCATCTTAATGCTATTCAGGTGCATCAACAGCTCCGTGAAACACGAGGAGTGACTGTTAGTCAGAGGACAGTAAGACGAAGATTGAAGGAAAGTAACATGACCCCCAAAACACCCGCAATTGGTCCAAAACTTACCCCAGCTCATCGTCAAACACGCCTGCCTTTTGCACGGAACATCTGAATTGGCCACTAGAATGTGTTTTATTCTCAGATGAGATCAGGATATGCCTCTATGGTAGCGACCGAAGAAGAAAAGTGTTCCAGAGGCCAGATGAACGATTCGCAGAATGCTGCATTGAGGAGCGGATTGCTTATGGAGGTGGTTTCTGCATGATGTGGGGTACAATTTCGACTGCGCGAACCGACCCAGTTTTTATCCGTTGGGACGACCGTCGGCACGGGAGAGGAGGTTTAACTGGTGCTAAGTATATTGAGGAGATTTTAGCAGTTCATGTGGTACCTTACGTCGACTACATTGGAAGCGAATTCACTTTTATGCATGACAATGCGAGAGCACACACATCACGAATCGTACACGATTACATTTCAGAAGTCGGTTTTCGGGTTATGGAATGGCCAGCATGCAGTCCAGACTTAAACACGATAGAACATTTATGGGATGAGCTAAAACAAAGGATTCGTACTAGACAAAGAGCCCCAACCTCTATCCCAGAGCTCATTGTTGCAGTATAAGGAGAGTGGCTTAACATACCGCAAGCAACAATATCAAACTTGATTGAATTTATGCCAAACTGTATGAGAGATGTTGTAAGAGGAAGAGGGGGTCATACCCATTATTGAAAATTTATTTTAGTTAATTGTCAATCAATAAATAAATAAATAATGGCATACATCTTAGTAATATCTTAGTAATAAAAAACGATAATTTGTTTCATGCATTAATTTAATAATTTTAATCCAAAGAAACCGAAATACAAATTAATATCTCTAAACTCTTTTCAAAGAATATAAAATTGTCTTTCAAACAGTATATATTTTTTCTTAATCTGACAAATATATTCTAAAAAATATAGAGTTAACTTCAAAAGTTTGTCTTGGGCCGATTTTTATGCACGCAAGTATAAAACCATATACTATTCTAGCTTTTTAATTTTATGTTTTTTTAATTTTTATTAAACATTTCATAGAAATTAAGATAGCGACACAACTTTATAGGCAAATGTTAGCGTTATTTGAGGCACCATCAAAGAAAGAAATATACGCGTAGTCCCAGAGATGTTACAGCTTAGTTATTTTGCGATACAAGGGAAAAACGAGAGTAGCCCACGCGTAATTGCATTTTTTTGTTAGAACAATATGTTCTCGACATATTAAAAGAAAGCTCCTTACTACTTCGGTGACAGAATGACCCGTGGCCCGTGGCTAACGTCATGTTGGTAATGAATGACATAACCTCAAATTAAGAATCGTGTTTTTTTTTAATCCTGGATATTAAAGATTTATTATTTATTATTTTTATTCTTCTTCGTCGTCTCTTCATGTCTGAAGAATCGTGACATAATGGCTATGTGCAGCTGGTGATTTTTGTCTTCCATCGTTGGCGATCTTCCGCCTCTCGAAGATTTGATTGAAATGGATGACCTGTGATATTTGCTATTCGGTCAAGCCATCTTGATGGTAATCGTCCTCTGGGTCTTCGGCCTTCTACTTTGCCTTGTACAATGAGTTTTTCAAGGTTGTCTTCACCTCTGCGAGTGATATGACCGAAGTATTGCAGGATGCGTCTACGGCAGATGGTGGATAATCGATCTGTGATGCTGAGTTCATCGAGAATTGACTGGTTCGTTCTTCGAGCTGCCCATGGGATACGGAGCATTCTCCTCCAGCACCACATCTCAAATGTGTCTATACGGTGTCTATCAGCGCTCTTGACGATCCATGACTCAGACAGATATAGGAATATGGAGAACACCAAAGATCGAACAAGGGTCTTTTTGGTGTTTTTGGTTATGTTCCTATCTGCCCATATTTTTCTTAGGCTCATCATAGCCGTCCGTGCCATTGCTATACGTCTTCTTATCTCTGCTTCACAGCCCCCATTATTTGTTATTAAAGATTATTTTTATACCTATTACTAGTCTTGATATAAAAAGTGCATTTTTGATTATTTCCTTAGGCTAGGATATTAAAATATGGTTGGATTTTAGGACATAAATAGATGTAAGTATGGTTATTTGTATAGATATTTATAAAGCTTACTATCTGTTTTGCACTTTCAATTTTTGATGAGACAATTGATTGTATTTTTGAAATGCCCACAAAAGACCTACCGATGATTCCAATCCACACCTGTAATTTTTAACCAATCAAAACGTGTTTTTTGACAAATCACCATGGCAACGGATAAATTTTAGTGAACATTTTTTCCTTGTGGGCAACCAACAGCGAATTATACTGGAAATTTTTTGACGTTTATAATGACAGAATATCTTTTTGAGAGTTTGGTTTTTATTTGTTTACATGATAATTTTGATACATTTCAATTACAAAGCTGAGATGAAAGTTTGTAAACTGCTTCCATACGCTTGACTTCGATTTCCTAGTATTCGCGGGTGTCAACTGCTTAATCTCTTGGCGAATATTTTCTTTGCTTTCATGACCGAAGCGAAACATTTTTTTTAAGCCGTGCCGCTGGACAGCTTCAAAACTGAAATAGTTTTTAGGTTTGGGTGTCACTTAGTTGTCATAGTAACTAAATAATCAATTCGACCAAAAATCGAAAAATACATTTTAATTATTTGATTTTCAAACACAATTTGGTGTGGAATTTTCTTACCGAATACCACACGAGGTCAAATTAAATCCGAACATTTTTTCTCGCTCATTAATATTTTTAGAAAATTATCCCTCCTCTTCGACTCGGGATAATTTTCAAAATATTCATGAGCTCGAAAAAATTTCCGGAAATAATTTGACCTCTAGTGGTATTAGTAGTGAAAACATCCATTAGTGTCATAGAAGAAGAAGATGTTGTTTTATAGATATTCTAAGTTATGTCCAGAGGCGCGTATACTGGAGGGGTAATGGGGGTAATTATTCCTTCCAGGAAGTAATTTAAAATAAGATAAAATGTAATAAAAGAAATTAATAATACCAATCAAAATAGAAAATGCAGGCCAATCCAAGTTTATTTTTTCCACACGCACAATACTTTTCATCGTAAATTTAATTTAAATCTAGTATTTTACTTAAATATTGCCACTACCCCTGCCAGACTCAATCTCTAGATGCGCTATGATTATGTCTTGGCATGGCTCTCTCCGAAGCCTTTTATGTAGTTGATAGTTTTTCTATTTCTACTTAGTAAGGGTCCAATTTTCTACACCAAACCTCATAACTGGTACCAGACCAACTAGACTAAGTACCAGAAATTGAAACAGACAACCTCCCATCACAACCTAAGATAAAAATTCAAGATAAAAGGACGAATTATATTCTTATCGGAACATTTATATCTCAATCTGATCCTAATAAAAACATATATACAAACGAAATTCCTCGGCCTGTCCATAGATCTCCGGCCGGTACGACTTATCTGACCAGAGGCGGCGGCGGCCACTTCTTCGCCATCGGCAAATTTATTTTATTCGACCTCTCGGCCGATCTGATAACGAAACACGCCATTGATCCCGAAATGTGTGTACTGGATGTTTTATATACGGTTGTGGCGCGCGTACCCACTCCCCCTCGCCACCACTCGCTTTATGGAAAAACGATACGGCCGGGGTGATTTACATTATTTATTTTATTGTCTCCCGGTCGGCGAACAAGCCAGCGGTACCGAGTCGTCGTCGACTTAGTACCGCGTGCGGAGGTATTTCAACGATACGATGGAATATGGGAGATTACGTGCGGGGTGCTGGAGTGGGAGAGATATTTCGACTTTATGGCATTAAATTAAATACAAAAAATAGCAGAGAGAGAGTTACTGCGAGTTAAAGTAGAATACAACAGTCACGTAAGTTATCCTGTTAATCCAACCGAATCTGAGCATCCAACACTAATAAGCTCTGCAGATGTAAATGAAGCCCTCCAACAAATGAAAAATGGCCAAGCCCCAGGTGTGGGAAATGTTTCAGTAGAACTTTTAAAGGCTACTCCCTCAGCAGTTTTAGAAATTCTGGCAGATATTTTTAGTAGATGTTTAAATGGAGAAGACCCGCCCAAGAAATGGAAAAAAGCGATTATTACGTCCATATTTAAGAAAGGGAGCCGACGCAACTGTGGAGAACTACAGAGGAATTAGTGTCATTTGTACTGTTGCTCGACTCTATGGCAAAGTATTAAAGCATAAGATAGAAGCACAAATAACGGAATCGGAAGAACAAAATGGTTTTAGACCGGGACGCTCATGTACTTGATGGCATTTTTACTCTTAAGCATCTAATCGAAAAAAGGCTAGAAAGGGGAAGGACGGTCCACTTGACATTTATTGATCTACAGAAGGCATACGATATAGTCCCACTAAGTAAGTTGTGGGTGTCAATGCAAAATTTTGGCATCAATAGTTGGTATGTCCAAGCAACAAGAAAATTATACGAGGGTTGCTGTAGCATAGTTAAACTTGGAAACAATATTTCCCAATAATTTCTTGTGAATAATGGCTTAAGACAAGGGTGTTCATTAGCACCAACTTTATTTAAAGTATCCCAGTAAGGAAAGACACTTTATATACCTTACTGTTTGCCGACGACCAGGTCTTAATACCGGGAGACAGAGACAACTTCAGTTATATGTTCAGAAAACTGCATGAGAAATATTCGATGTGAGGCCTAACAATAAACACAAAGAAGTCGGAGTACATGGTAGTGGGTGATGACGAACGTGAGGATTTGGATGTAGGAATCTGCACAATTAATAATGTCTGTACGTTTAAATAATTGGGCGTCACTTTTACAACAAATGGAAAAGCACTGAAGGTGTTGCAAATAAACTTGGTCAAGGCAAAAGAGTTATCGGTCAACTTAACTCGTTGTTGTGGAGGGACAAAATTTCTCAAAAACAAAAATTCTACTAGATAACTAGATAAGGCCATTGTAGAGAGCTTTACCACTTATGGCGCTGAAACGTGGGAGCTAAACAAAGTAGAGAAAAATACTATATACAATATAGTTGCTGTCTTTTGAAATTGATTTTTGGCGGAGAAGTTGTCGCATTTCAAGACTGGAACACATGTCAAATCAAAGAATACGAGAAATTATAGGAGAAAAAGAAACTATTCTGGACGCCATTGACAAAAAATACTAAGTTGGCACGGACACCTCCAACGAATGGATAATAACCGATGGCCAAAAAGAATTCATTCATGGACACCTGGCGAAAGGCGGAAACGTGGAAGACCACCTCGAAGATGGAAGGAGGGCGTAGTTGACGCTATATATTCAAGGGGCCTTCAGGAAGAAGACTGGAGAGACAGAAATCTGTGGAAGTTGAGAAGCGGGAGACGACGAATGTCTTAAAAATGCGAAATATATATACAACAGTCATGTTACATAGGGCGCCTTCGCTTAAAAAATAGGCAAATAAAATAAAGTCCTTCTACTCTGGGCAATGAAAAGGTAAACGATCTAGCTAGAAAAGGAGCGAACACTTCACTAACTGCACCAGAACCGATCTGCTTCTCAAGTGGAAACCAACTTAGAGCAGAACTCAAAAACCTGAAAGACTCCATTAGTAATCTCGTCTAAGACACTCGAAGAAGTTTCTTAGGACTTACGACCGAGAATAATAAAAGATTTTTCTTGATTTAAGTAAGAAAAATCTTCGGATTGTCACGGGGTGTTTAACAGGATACTGTCTCCCTTTAATAAACATCTTAGCAGATTGAAGCTAAGAAACAACAGCGAATGCAGATTCTATGGGGAAAATGGGCATTATTTTGGTG
Source organism: Sitophilus oryzae (assembly GCF_002938485.1). Taxonomy (NCBI): domain Eukaryota; kingdom Metazoa; phylum Arthropoda; class Insecta; order Coleoptera; family Curculionidae; genus Sitophilus; species Sitophilus oryzae. Next base: position 222,587 of record NW_022146187.1, on the reverse strand, counting down.
TTAAACCTCATCACTGAGTGCGCCTAAATGACAAGAATTTGTGCCATAAGCTTTGGTACGACGATATCTCTGTAAAACCGTTTCAGATACTGGTATTTTTAAAGCTTTCAGATTGTATGATGAGTTAAAACTCAAGAAATGTATAAGGTCATGGTGATTCTCAAGTAGCATTTTTGGACACAATTTAGGTACTGTTTCCAATAATTGTATCTGTTTCTTGACACAAAATGGAAACATTTTCAAAACCTATATATTTTATATGCCTTTATTATGTGTTTTCAATGTGGTGGCTCTAGCCGTTTTCTGAAATGTTTCGATGCGGAATCAAAACTTTTAGAGGAAATGTTTCGAAACATTTTCTGTAATTTGTGTCCAAGATGTTCCCGTTATCAGTAGCCACTGTTTCTAAATGTGAAGAAACAAAATACCAAACTAAAATAGCCTATCTCTGTGTGTGGATTTCAAAATGATAACAACCATCAACAATGTCGACCTCCCCCATAATTTTTTTGTCTCAAAATCTTTGTTTTTAGGTTTTCTTGCACAAAAAATGTCTGGCAAAAGCAAATTCATCGTTTAATTTATCTACTTTCATATTTTTAATGTCCCTTCTATATATCATTATTTGTTGCTACAAAATATTTTTGTTTGAAATATGGATTTTTATTTTTATTTCTATCTCATGGTTCTGAAAAAAAATATAAATCTATGTAAGTAAAACGCTTATGAGTTTAAAAGCTCAACAACCGATAAAACCATATATTTTTAAAAAATGTCTATACCTATGTGGCGGATTCATCTCTCCAAAAAAATCCTTTATGGGTATTTCGCCACTGCACTGCAAAGAAAGTCAACGGTTTCTTGTAGACGTATCTGCTTTAAAAAAAACTAAAGTAGTGTTCTCATAATAGTTTGAATTTAAATATTTTAAATAGTTTTTTTCTTTATTCTTTTTCTTTTTTTTTGCTTCCGACGACGGAAAGAGATAGACTTTCCGAAACGTTAAGCATTTTTTTCTTTGTTAGGTAAATTTGTATAACTGTAAACATAACTTCTGACAAGCAGTGTCCGTTTAGGTTTAACGCCAGAAGTGTTTACAAAAAATAACTATTTTATTTTGTAATACGCATAAAGGATTTTTTTGGACATATATTTTTAGTTAAAAACGCTACCACTAGCCAACATGGCGGGATTTTAATTCATTATTTTATAAAATTGGCATGTAGTCGGACACAAATCATCTACATTATATCATATTTGTGTCTAAAAAACTCGTGTTTCGAAAATAAATCGACAATAAATGGAAACCTTGTATCCAAAATGTTTCGATTTAGCGCTATCTGTGTAGACATTTCGAATTAGTCACCTGTCAACAACGCAAATCAAAACTTGGATCAAAATAATTAAAACATTATTTTATTTACTTATTATAACACAATTAAAACATAAAAACATTTCTGGTAACATTTTTCTTCGGTTTCCTGTTGGGTATAGGTAGTGGCTGTTATTACATTTATCCTAAAACAAATCGTCTCTGTAATGCCTATAATAAATAATAATTATAAAATCAAATAAGAAATATATCTGCATTTGTACACACCATATGTTCTTCGTTCTGCATTTTTAATTATAGTACTATAAAAACTTGAATAATGCTTAAATACAAAAATTCAGAAAAAAAAATCAAAACAAGTAACGTAAAGTTATGTTCTCATATATGACAGAATATCAAAAAAAATATGGAAACTTTTCAGGCACAAAACGGGTACAAAATCTTTGTAAATGTGAGCCACATCTGTTTCTTAAAAGCTTCGAAAAATTTGTGACACTAAGATCTTTATTTTTATAGTTTATGCAGGGAAACCATATTTTGGTAAAATGTTTCGAAACAAAAAGCGATTTATGTTACGAAACATATGTATCAAACTGTGAAGAAACTGTTTCGCCATGTTTCTCAGCAAATATTTTGTTTCGATTTTGTGTCTAAAAATGCTACTTGGGTTAACTCCTCCTAATAAGCGTGCATAATAAATAATATTATGAATTTTGGACACTCGATAAAAGATTTAAAAGTTTGTTGATGCAACTCAAGATTGAAAAGAGTGACCCCAATGTAGCATACGGGAATCAAAGGAAAAGAGTTTGGTTTAAATATATGTTAATGAATTCAACATTTTTATTTATATTAAATAATAATAAGAAATCTAAAAATATAGTTTAATACATATGTCTTGTCGTACGTCTAAATTACAATTTGGTACTACTTCTCGGTTATAGACTTACAAATGACATACGTCCAAACCTTGCTTCGAGTATTTCTCTGGTCGACCATATCGGCGACTACCACCGACCGGTAAGGCACTTAATAAAATTTATAGGTTAGAATTCGCGCAGCGCAAGAAATGCAGATTAATTTATTTATCACCTCTGCAGAACAATGGTCTTATAATATTCGCTGACAATATCCCCAGACGTATTCTTGTATTATTGTTTCAGATATTGAAACTCGTTTTGAATATTTATTTTATTATTTTTCGTGCCGATTCGGTTATGTCTTATTACTTCTTTTTTCTTTCGATCCGTGTGCTGAAGGCGCGTTCGATTTCGATGGGAATTAAATCAGCTCAGTCCGGTGGTCAATCGAATATTTTTTTTGTCGTTTCTTGTTAGTTGTTTTTCTTATTTGTCCTTTGGGTATGTAATATCGAAGGATATGTTTTGGAATTCCACCAATTTTTTTCACCAACATTAGCGTGCAATTTTTAAAGATAACAAACTTTAGTAAACGGGGTTTTTGCTTTTAATTTTTTTTAATAAAATAATATCCTGTAATTTGCACACTGAGATTGACGTTTCCAAAAAATGTAATTTTCGTGTGTGGTCACGGGACAATTTGTTATTCTAAGTCTGAGTACCATCAAAGTACGTAGCGTACTCCACGCACCCCTAGTGATGTAAAGGGTAATATTACCGCGGTAATATTACCGGTAATTTTGGTGCGTAATATTACCACAAGATCGGTAACATTGAAAATATTTATTTTTTTCTGCTCTACTCTTTTCCATTTTCCCAGCTCTAAAATAAGTATGTTGGTTGTAGATATTTTAAATTTACCATCGCCAACAGCCGCAACCGAAAGAACCTTTAGTACTTATGGATTTGTTCATCGGCCAAGAAGGTACAGACTTACCTTTACCGTGGAAAGGTACCTTTCCAACTTATAGTGCCATAATTAAAACTTAGTAAATAAAGAAGAATATCCAAGAATGGTAGCTGCTGAGAAAGAAATGGAAGAAGAAGAAGATATTGATTTAGAAGTAATAGACTTGACTCAATTAACGAAAAAGAATGAAGGACCAGATGATGAGATTGAGGATGATTTACCATTATACACTAAATTACGTATTATAAAATGGGGGAAAAAACGTTCTTGTCTTTTTTTGTAATGTTTTTACAGTTTTGAAATAAAAAATTATATTATTTAAAAATATTTTTTATAAATTACCAATGTTACCGTAATATTATGTAATATTACCGGTAATTGTACATCACTACGCACGGCCACAAAAGAAAATATTTATGATTTTTAACTAAAAAACTAAACGGAGATGTAGTATGTTATTTGCCCTTTTTAAACCGAAACTTCTTTATGCGTGATGGGAGTAAAAATTGAATGCCGTGACACATGAGATGCGAGAGGAAATGTGGTAACTATCGGAGGCTACGACGAAGCGTCGTAACTTGGGCCCTATTTGAGCTGGGGGGCTGAAACTCGGAATGTAGATGGCGCTCGAAGAGAGAATGTAGATTTCTGTGTTCTGATTTCTGTGCTTCGGAATGTCTTTTTATAATATTTTGACGACGTTTCGTGCACTACGAATCACTGCATCATCAATGAATCAAATCAAAAAGTCGTCCCATTTAAATGAAATTTGGTATGTCGATAGATTGAACCAAGGCCAACTTAACCATGTACGACACGTGTCACTGTGACGTGTCAGTTTTGACGTAAGAAACGTCAAAAGTTGATGTCTAATTGCGACCAAATTTGGTGGGTAGGCTATGTGAGCGGCACGGTCTCACCTTTCCTCAAAGTTGGATACGTTTTGTTTACATCTTCATCAGGGTGGGACTAAGGATTTGATATTGAAGAAAAATGTGGGTCGATTTCGACATAATTGGGGACATGCTACTGGATGAGGTTCGATTTTTTCGAACCGATGCACAGTGTGTGATGTAATGGACAAAATTCACACCAAACGCAATTTTAAACTATGCAATATGAGAATTTGTATAACATCTTTGGATACAATATTGGTCACTATATAACGTAAGTATAATACCAAATCGTAGTTGGCTATGCTTTTGTTTCTCTGCGCGCATAAACTTTGACATGTCAAGCTTTGTCAAATTTTAAGCTAATAAACGTAATCTGTCCAATTAATTGTGTTTATAATTAAGTGTTTTGGGTTTTTCCATAAAATCAAAATGGGTTCTATTCCTGAAGGTAAGTACTTCATATTGCTACCTAATATTACTTTTTGCACTAAGTCCAGTTATGGATTCATAACGGTTTAAAGTTCCCTGTTCATTTTTTTTGTAATTTTTAGCATTTCCGAATTTGTTTAAAGTTTAAAAAAAATCACTTGTGATCACCTATTGTACTTTTTTATCAGTTGTTCATAAACTAATGGTGTTGTCACAGACAAATTTTTAATCACCATGGATTACCATTAACGGAGTTATGATTTATTTTTAGAGAGAGGTGTGATAGTCAAAAATAAGGACTTGGTAGAAGCTTGGTTAATAAGTCCAAAAGGAAATCGAAAGCAGCTGGTATACGAAAAAATATTGAACCTCATAAATGTATCTGAACCTTCCAAGCAGTTGCAAGATGAACTTCAGAAATATACTATTAATATATATATTATAATTAATATATATTATACTATTAATATATATATTATACTTTTATAGGTTAAAGAAGGTAAAATGCCAATTTTACCTTAATAGCTTGAAAGCAGTTGAATTTAGGTATACTCGTAGCATATTATACATGAAATGTGCCTAAAATTTTGCGTAGATTCCAAATAATATGAAGAATTATACAGGGTGTTCCATCAAAAAACAAAGCTTTGCTCTGGTACCTACAGATTTTTGAAATACCCTGTATGAATGAAAATATTTTTAGATTATGCAACCTAATTACTATACAATTTTTTAAGCGAATTTTTTCTTTATCGCTAGTAGTTTGGGTTATTTATTAAAATATCAACCAATAACGCACTATTGTGACACCCTATATATATTGTTCCGCTACTCAGTATTTCTGTATTTTTTTAGTCTAAACTATAAGTAATAAAACAGCGTTTACAGAATTGAAATTGGTTCACTCATTTTTGAGATATCTAATTTTGTCCTTAACTCATATACCACGCAACACTGTGCGATGCCTCTAAATGGACGAAATCCCCAGGATGTTTCTTAATTATGGCTTGATTGGAAACAAACATACAGTTTATACATTTTATGCATTAAATAATTACATATTATCTATTTGTTTTAACAGTCTCTGGTTGAAAAATTGACTACCACCCCCCACTCCCCTATTTGTTAACTTTTTGAAAAATGTTATTAAGAAGATATGATCCCTTTGTGCTAGTTTATATATTTTTGAAGTCAATTTGATCAAACTAGAAAATAATTAGTATTGCCCTATAAAGAATAAAGTAACGATCTGTTGACAAAAGTTAAAAATACAAAAAATAAGAAGAATTAATATACAGATTCCTCGGTGGTCCAACCAAAAAAAAATTTATCCTACCGGAAACTACCATCAAAACGACATAACAGACACCCGAATAACTCTGGGCGTGGGCGTAAAATATTAACTACGCCCAACCCGATTTTCTTTATCTTTCCATCGCGATACGCCGCGGGTCCCCCCGGGGCACCTAGGCCCCCTAATTATACCGAACATATTTAACGCGACGAAAACGCACGCACACACGGCCACCGAATTAGTCGGCCGTGGCGGTCCGTAGCTTATCTCTACGATTTCGTAATTTTAATAACCGGTAGCAGCGGATAAAAAAACAACCTGAACGTCGTTTCGTCTCGTTCTGTTATCTGTTGAGCGGGACAGCAACCGAAATCTCCTGTGTTTGCCGTCCAACTAATTTATCAATTATGTTAAGTTGGGAGGCCATACGTCTTTTTCTTTTTTCTGTTTGTGATCCCGATTGGAAGGAGGTAATTATTGAGACCTTATCAATTTACTCAATTTGAATCCATGTAAAAAAGAAAATAAATATGAATTCATTATAATCAGAAAATTCACCGCAGTTGCGGAGAATTTCTTTTAAAAGGAATGATCTCCATCGCTTACTGTAAATGATTATTAGTATCATTAAGTTCCCTCTGATTCTGCATTGCATTAAATCCATTAAGCAGCATGTTAATCAACACAGACAGTGGCTTTTAGATATCCGAAGAAAATGTGAGTCTCGTTATGAATATGGATGATATCAAACTGATATCCAACACACAAAATGGTCTAAATAATCTTATAAGAACAACTGAAGAATTTTCTAATGGTATAAGAATGAACTTTGGCCTAGAAAAATGTAAAACAAACCATATATGAAGAAACTAAAATGGCGTATGGCGTCAGATAACTTCATCCGTCTAAAAGAATCAGGAGGAGGAACTGTGAGATCCATGGATAAACATGAATCGTACAAATATCTAGGATTTATCTAGTCACAGGAAATCAAGGGCAGTGAAACGAAAAATCAAATAAAGAACACGTTCAAGACTCGATTAAATGCTCTCATGAAGACAACCAGCCCTGTGCAAGCAATAAGCTACAAATACTTTTGTAACGCCAGCGGTAACATATGGCTTTGGAATCATTAAATGGATCCCTACAGAACTGGATAAACTAAATAGGTCTGTTAGAACTATTTATACAATATATCGATACCATCATCCAAAAGCATATAACGAACGTTTCCATCTTCCCAGAGATATAGGAGGACGAGGCATCATGGATTTACGACTACAGCATAAAAAACAAATTAAAAATTTACGAACGCACTTCCACGCGATAGCACCAAAATCAAGCCTCTATGATACATAGCTTGATAAGCAAAACGGATAAAAAACTGACGCCTTTGAATCATACAGAAATGAATATAAATGCTGGTTACACAATAGCCCTACAAAAAAGCAAGTGGCAAGGGAAAGAGCTACATGGCCGATACCTCAACACTTGATTTGGACAGCATTCAGAAGCCAGCTTCAGTAGCATGGCTGACACACGGAACAATTTTTCCAGAATGGCATTGCTATTTTACTTTATCATTCAGTAATATTAAGTCCCAGAAATTACACTCATAAATATACAATATGACAAAACGGTTGCCTAAAATATATGTGAATCATCTATAGATAAATTATGACAAAGATACAATATGTCCCCGGTTTTACATATACAGTATGTCCCCGGTAATGCGATTTTTTTTGAAAATTTGGATTTTAACATAAAGGCACCTGCTATATAAGGAGAAAATACATATATAGATTAAGGAGGGGAATAAGGAGTTTTGAGGGGAATTATTGTTATTATTATATTTTTCAAAACGTTCATATCTCATAATTTTTATATATTATCCCAAGTAGCATCTACTAAGTATATCTATATAGATTAAGGAGGGGAATAAGGAGTTTTGAGGGGAATTATTGTTATTATTATATTTTTCAAAACGTTCATATCTCATAATTTTTATATATTATCCCAAGTAGCATCTATCTGACTTCGAACTAAATCTGACCTGAAGCGACGTCAGACTTGGTGCAAATTTAGGTCGGGCGCTGGTGGTACGACCGGCGACGTCGCTTTTCTATTAAAAGCGACGTCGTTGGATCCGAGTCGGTAAATCCAATGATCTGTCAACGTACAAAATAACAACGTACCATTTTTAGAGACAGAAGGATTTATGTGCGCAATTCACGACCATTGTAATAGCCACAAGATTATACCTAAAATATATAATAAAGGACCCTACAATTAAAACAACTGTATGCCGAATGTGCGGAGATGGAAACGAGAATATAGAAGACATTATTAGTAATTATACAACTCTAGCTTCAAGAGAATATACGGACAGACATAACGTAGCAAAAATAATACATACAGAACTTGGTTTGAAGTATAAATGCATTAACGAGTGCATTCCATATTATAATTATGTCCCAATGAACGTTCTAGAGAATGATGCATGTAAATTTATACTGGGATAGAGAAATATTAACCGATCGGACATTGCAGCACAACAGACCAGACATTTTCATTACTGGTACCCATCTAAAAAATGATAATTACAGAAAAACTAAGTGGCAAAATTATTGGTGTTTTTTTAAACCCTAAATCTGCAAAATAAAACATTAATTTACCACAATACACCAAAACACTTGATGATTGAGACACTGAGATGATTAAAACTTAGCACTGTAGAATGTAGAATGAGTGGAAGGGGGGTTAATCACTGCCACCTTAAGTATCTATTGCGTTCCCCTTCATTAAATTATAATCATACAGTCTATAACACATCATACTTGATCATCATCACAACAGCTGGTTTCTTCACCTCTTTAACTTGGTCTCTCCTTAGACCTGACAACAGTGTTGTCCCGAACCTATAATAGAGCATATATCCCTCTTTCTCTATTGCCTCCTTGGATTTGAGGGCAATTCCTATTGTAAGGACCTGACCATAACCCTCTTTTCTTAAGTTAATGACTCGCCAACTCGATGTCTTTACATTGGAGTTTTGAGCCTGGATAAGGCTCAGCAGGTAGGTGGTGTCTTTCCATTTGCTCCTCGGCAGAGAGACCGTGATGGTCTACCCTTTTGGAAAAAAAAACTTAGCATTAGTTTTAATCATCGGCTGATGATGTTAACGTGGTTAGCAAAAAGCGCGTCCAGTGCAAAATTAAATGTGTTTGGTGTATTGTGCTGAATTAGTATTTTAATTTGCAATTGTAACACCAAAGGTTCCAACCCCCAACTGTAACCCTAAATCTGGTAATTTTAAACAAAAACAAATGTTGAGTTTTAACAAATTAGAAACTTAAATGCCTATACAGGGTCGCTGATATATATGGAAACAGTCGATTGTTAGGTAAAATAGGTATAAGAGGTACCGCAAAAAGTTAAATATAAAAGTTATAGGGTATTTAAATATCTATTAGCGGATACCTAATAAATTTAAGGTCGGTCATAAAGCCGTGGCACATCAAAGTTTTTTTTTTAAATGAAACCCCTTGTGTATTATTGCATACTTCGGATCTTCTTTCAATTCTAAGCAAAAATCGCGATACACACAATGTACCTCAAATCAACCGTTTCCGAGTTATTGACTTTTGAAAATATAACTTAAACAATTCGATTTAATTAATTTTGATCTGTTCGGTTTCATTTAACGATGCCATTTTGCGGAAACTGTGATACTTAATAATATTTGACATTAGTTTTCAAGTTAGCATTTATAGATGTATAAAATTAGACTATCCCAAGTCTGGAAATTCCAAAATTTTTGTTTAACATTTCAAAATCAAAACTTCATAATTCGGAAATTATTGAATTTACATACATTATGTGTATTATGATCATGTACCCAAGTAGCAAAAAGAAATTCTAAAAGGATTGAATTATTTTATAACAGTCGAATAGCGTTGTCTTAAGGACTGCTTGATTTTATTAAGCGTTTGGTTTCGACCATTCTGTTTTTTAATTAAAGTTGTCATATTAAACTATTTTATAGTGGTTTTTACAACGTATTCTATAACGCATTAAACGATAATTTCTTTTAGTATGATATAACACTTAATAAGACAATGCTATATGATAACAAACATATTATTTTATTAGACTCTTATCCCACCATGTAAGAGTTCTATAATATTTATATAACTAATAGTCACAAGATTATATAATAGTTACTTAAACTTGTCTTATTAAAGTTGTATTACGTTGTATAATAGAATGTTTTATTGCGTTAAACTACGGTGCTGTATACAACACCAGTTATATAGTCTTATATGATTAAATTGTGATTAACAAAATAAATTCGCTGTAATATCTGCATTATAAAACTGGTAATGTATAATATAACCTCATTTTAAATTAAATGGTATACCTAGTTATTTATTTTGTTATTGTTGTTGTTGCAAAAGTAATATCTACGTACGAGTATAATCAATCACAGCTATTATGAATTCTGGACAAAGTTGGAAAAAAGTTAACAAACGCAGTGGTAGTTATAAAGGGCATGTAAGAAAAAACTCTTCGAAATTACGGTAAATAATCCCGATAATTCCCTGGGTTACCAAAAGCCAAAATCTCTCGGGTTGTCTGGTTTCTTCAAAGCACTGCTGCCACGTTGATGAAAAAGTTTTACTGTAGTAATGTTTGTATTTTTTTATTGTTGTTTTTCCAGTCTTTAGGTTGCCGCTCACTCGTCGGGCACGCATGAAATGCATTGCGTGCATGAATCCATGAAAATCTGATCATGTTTCTTAGTTTAAATACTAATCAAATGAGATTTGGCAACATCTATTTGTCACAAATCTCAATATGTCCAAAATAGTTCTATAGTGCCTGGAAATTCTGCGTAATGATAGATATTTATCCTACACCGTTTTATTTTACAACAAAGACTTATTTAACGGATTCATTTATGATAAAATGGTTGCATTATAATTCGCCATGTTTAAGGCAGAATTTTTGTATGGCCTATGGCCGCCATTATATGAGCAAAATTAAAAACATCAAAATAAATTGTAAAATATTATTTTTGAGAACTATTTTGTGATAAGATTCCCACATAAAAACAGTAATAAAGTGTTTAATTAAATTAAAAACAAAAATTTTTGAAAAGTTTATTTTATTTTATTGTTTAAATTTGTACGAAAACCTTAATCGAAATTAAAGCGCTTTAATTTTTTGCCAAATACATACCTATAATCTACCAGTAAAATTTTCGGCGCAACAAAAATTGTCCCTACTTTTCAAACCCTATTAATGATTTTTTATATTACATATTTGTTGTACCTTCTGGCTCTACCCGCCATTTTCATTGTCAAGTAAAGTCTCCTTTTTAACAATCCACATCCTCTAGATTCATTTTACGACACGCTTAAAATATAATTTGCTCCTAATATTCTTCGGTAAAAAATAAAATACTCTTTTACCTCGCTAAATGATCAAATGTTTTTATTGTTCTGTTTCTTAGATGTGACCACGTAATACACGATAAAACAAGTTTTATAATAGTTATATAACGCTATGTAAAATAGTTGCATAAGAGTTGTATACCCTTTTTATAGAAGTTCTATACTACTAAACGGTTGTATAAAAATGGGCCTTTTTTGGTTGTAAAGCTATCATATTACGGTCTTATAGCACGTTATATGAATTGAGGTATCCTATAAAAATTTTCACATAGCTGTTTATACAGCCTTTATAAAATAAAATTTGCTACTTGGGTGTACTCTGTTTTTTTTTCTCAGGTAAGATTTCGACAGAAGAAAAGCAGATGACGTGAAAAAAAGTTTCTAATATTTTTTAAGTTAACTATGGATGGGTTAAAATATTAATCCATCATGCGTCATCTCTTGCAGTTTTTAACCAGTTTTATTGGTTTATTTCAAAAATGACAGATCATATTTCAATTTTATTGGTTTGACGGAACTATGAACGACAAACGGAGGCCGATGCATATGAACTCGCCTTTAGATTTTTGAGGCAAGTATAGGTTATAATGTTGTGTCAACTTATGTCAAATACCTTGCGTTTTGGAAATTGATGCATTTTGATTGGTGTTATTACGTGTGTTTTGTGTGTTTTGAAGACAAGTGGAGGAAAAATCAAGGGAAAATTAACTGTAGACCCAGAGCACAGTTTACAGTTAATACTCACTGCCCAGGCAGAAAGTCTTATACACCAATAAAGTTACCATCAATAAAGTTTGTATACCATCTCGTCATAGATAAGTGCATCTCGTATATGGTACGGAGGATCGTACTAAACATATACTAAAAACTGGAGTAGCTGTAAAATATCGGCATCACACGATAGGTAAATAATGAATTTTAGTACCTACTGCAAAAAAAAAATAATGTCAAAAAAATAATGTATGGTTTAAAAAAATTAAGATTAAAGTTAATTAATCAACCTTTAAAGTATAAAATTTGGTAAATGTTATTATTAATATAATAGTTTGTTTTATTTCTGTTGTTTAATTTATTCCTGTGGAATATTACAAATTTGTATTTGTACATAAGTTATATTGATGAATATGTATAATAATAAATGCGGGAAGTTTCTTGAAGCTTGAAAGTAAGAAATAGTTCTTTTTTATATTTTTTTGGTATGTGATTTTTTGTTCTTGTTTGTTTTGTATTAGCAGATATCGTTTTTTTTAAATGAAACAACTCGATTACATTTTTTCAGTTTTGAAGTAATCACTTGTCAGTCAACTTTTAAATACCTATACTAATTTCCTGCTATGCATTCCAATTGTACCAACTTATATCTTTGTAAAATAAAATAAACTATTTTGAAATTAAAATGACAGACACATCTATCACTGTCAAGGATCTTGTCGCTGGATAGACTATATTTAAGGGTGTATTCCGTTGCTTACCTTGGTTATGGTTTTATGTTCCGTTTCTATCGGTTTCCTGAAAGGCTTCTTATTACGGAACACGGTTCCTGAAAAATTCGGTTATAACTGTCATCAAACTAACCAGCGCGAGAAGGCTGATTTTTCTGGTTTTGTTTGTCAATCAAATATTGGAAGTTCGAGTGAAATTCTCATTTGATTTCTAAATTTTGTAATAATATTTTATATTTATGTCCAAAAGCAATGGAGGTAGGCAGTAAAGGTAAATAAATTTCATAAATAGAATGACTTTTTAGGACCACCTCGAGAACCACTTATCATGGAGTCAATGTTTTTTAAAGTCAGGAACATTTAAAGAAAACATGAAAAAGAAGACAACAAGTAATCATGAATGTTTTGTAAGCTATAAAGACATAAATATTGATTAGAATTGATTATTTATTATTGATCTGTTTTAATATTGGACCTGCAAATCTTCACTTGAGCTGTCTAACGAGTTGAGAGTCTTAACAATTTATTAATAAAATACTTTTCAATACTAAACTCCATTGAAATGAAGAAGCAAACGTAAGAGCAATTAAAGAATAGGTAGAATACAATAAAAATGCATAAAAGATAAATTTTATAATAGAGGTATTGAAATATAGAAAACGTCAACATTTGACGTTCCCAGTATTTTACCTAACCGTTCCGTATCAAACCGATGTTTTTCAGGAACCGCTCTTTACCGTAGTATCACAGTTTCCGCAGAATGGGATCGTTTAATGAAACCGAACATATCGAAACTAAGGTACATTTTTCACAGTTGAAGTTAATCAATCAAAATGCCATGCGTAAGATCATAGAGTTAAAAATTAGGTAAGATAGTTACTTTTAGAAATTTAAAGTCATGGGCAACCTAATAAATAAATGCCTTTATTGTCAAAAAATTTTTCAATTTGTAGACAAAGGTAAACTAACAAACAAAGTAGAAAAAAACAAGGTACACAAACAAACAAACAAAAGATAATACAAAACATATAAATAATATTGTCAGTCTTATTGTTAAAATAAACATTTATAAATGTTTACAATGTCAAAGAACAAAAAATTTAAAATAATGTTCAAAAATATTTAGCCAGTTTATAGCAAAATATCAATGACCTCTAAATAAATTAATTTCGATGTCATTAGTAAATATAGCAATAGCAAACATTAGACCAATGTTTTCAAGATCAAATTCGATTTTCAATTCAAATATAATTCATTTACGGCGTAGAAAGCCTTGTCTAGTAAATAAGAGTTCAATGCTTTGCGAAATGAAAAAAAATGATGTTATGGATTTGATTTCAAATGGCAGGTGATTGTGCATTTTTTTCGAGTTGTATAATATTGAACTTTTAACTAACTCTGAGCGTGGGGTAGGTAGATAAAGATCTTGCTCCGCGTTCCTGAGTGGATAAGTGTGAGATGGCCTTTCTTGAGAAGCTGATACATGTTCACGTATTAGGCAAACGGATTCAAATATAAATAAGGAAGGAAGAGTCAATATTCTTAATTCCTTAAAAACGTCCCGGCAATGAGTTCTGCTGTTTAGTCCTAGTGAATATCGAACAGCTCTCTTCTGGAGCTTGAAAATGCGGTCAAATTGAGTCGCACAACACGTACCCCAGAATGGAAGGGCATACCTGAGGTGCGACTCAAAAGTGCATAATAAACAGTTCTAGTCACTGACAAGTTAAGCTCCTTAGAAACAGACCTTAATGCAAAACAGGCAGAGCTCAATTTTTGGACAAAGCTTCGATATGTATGTCCCATTTCAGAGAATTGTCCACAACAAGCCCTAAAAATTTTACAGATTTTACGACGTCAATGGTGGTGTTGTTAAGTACAAAAGGCTGCAACGAGTTTTTATACGACAAAGCTTTAGTTTTAGAAATGTTGAGACTCAGGAGGTTCGAATCGCACCAAGATTTAATGGTGATTAAGTCATTTGATATAATCCTATGAAGTGCCGTGATGTCCTTGTTGCTCCAAGTGAAGCTAGTGTCGTCCGCAAAAAGACATATTTTGCCACTGATGTTTATGTTAGCAATGTCGTTAATAAAAAGAAGAAACAAAATAGGGCCTAGTACTGAGCCTTGTGGTACTCCACATTCTATTGGCTTGCTAGAAGACAACGTGGTATTCACCCTCACAAGTTGACTTCTCTTGCACAGATACGACTTAAACCATTCGAGAGATGATCCCCTGAACCCATAGTGTTGCAGTTTATTAATTAGGATCTTATGACTTACACAATCGAACGCCTTAGAAAAATCACAGAAAATTGTTGCTGTAGAATGATGGTTGTTTAAGGAGGGAAAACATAGCGTCATTTGTGGACTTGTTGCTTAGAAATCCAAATTGATATTCAGTAAGTATTTTGTACTTAAACAGAAAAGATACCAGCCTTCTTTTAACCAACCTTTCTATGATCTTAGATAGCGTTGGAAGGAGTGCAATTGGGCGATAGTTAGAAGCTTCATCTTTGTCTCCTCCTTTGTGCAGAGGAATGATTATTGCCGTCTTAAGACATTTTGGAAAAATACCATTTTGGAACGACATGTTTATTAAAGTTGTTAGGTGATTCAGAGTGCTTTCTGGCAGATTCGAAAACATTTTTAAAGTTAGCCCGTCGCGTCGGTCCCAGAAGAAGATTTATTTTTGATGGTATTAATTGTACTGCGAAGCTCTTCAAGAACTACGGGCGAAAAAAAGAAACTGTGTAAGTTTACATTATCATTAGAAAGATAAGAAAGTGGATCATGAGGAGGACATATGGTATTAGTTAAGTTTTTCGCTACATTTACAAAGTAATCGTTAAGGTTCTCAGGCGAGGTAGAGATATTGCTAGACGAAGAAAAGCTTTGTTTCTCAACTCATTCACAATAGACCATGTTTCCTTAGCAACATTACCAGAATTGACTATTCTCCTATTATAATAAAGGTCCTTAGCGGCTCTTATAGTCTTATGATAAATTTTTCTGTATAGTTTTACGTAATTGGACTAAACGACTGATATAGCAATTGCTAGTCGTTGCTTATCGCCTTTAAATTAACAATTAAGATTGGATTTACAAAGAAGACATTTGTTTTAAAGCTCATCGTACCGGGGATCCCAAAATAATTCCTTGTTCTTTTTTCGCCACAACGGCGACGATGACACCAACAACAACGCATAATTTCAACGGGCCATATTTAAAATATCGTATGATTTATTTATCTTTTCCCCTCCGAACGAAAAGAAATAAAAAATACAATAAAATAAAAACGCGCCCATTTTTTACCGGCTTTAGGTCGGCGACAGCAGCGTGCCCTATCTTTTCCCTTTTTGTTTGCATCGGGGCATAGTCGCCATTTTTTTTCTTTCGTTTTTCTCTCGATATCGTTCTGTTTCTTTTACGGTACAGGTGTTCGATACATTTTTCACGGTTATAGTGACTTATTGCGCTTGTTTTGACTCTTGTTAGGAATCGAGAAATTAATGTCCAAGAAAAAGTCAAAATAAATTTCGAACCAGTTGATATACAATATCTACCGATTACTAATAGTTTTATTAAAACGATTAGAATAAAGATACCATCTTAATTTCTTTGCTCTTCTATAATATCTATAATATTTGTTGCTATATATTCTTCTTCGTGTGCTCGTTTCTTACTTTGTCTTACTAGACAAAGTAAGAAACGAGCACACGAAGAAGAATATATAGCAACAAATATTATAGACCAACAACTATTATAGATAAACCAACTTTACTAAGTTGGTTTACAGCTCCTTCCCTAATAACCCAATCTCTTCTGCATTTGTTCTGTTGTCTCCCAAACATCTGCCCCATATATCACAATCATCATCATCATCATTCTCAGCTTATTCAACCATTTCCAATCATGGTGGAGCCTCCCTCCCATATTTAGATAATCTCTTTGTAGGTGGGTACATTGTTGCCTACTGTTGGCGATGCGGGCCCAAGTTATCCCTGCTAATTTTCTAATATCATGGTCCTATCTCAAATTAGGTTTTCCTCTAGGTGTCTTAATTCCTCGTGGGTACCATGCTGCAACTTTTGTGGTCCATCTGTTGTCCGTTCTTCTTGCCAGGTGTCCTGTCCACTGCCACTTGAGGGACTTGATTCTGCGGATGGCATCTATTACCTGGGACCTTTGTCGTATCCACTCTATTCTTTTACGGTTTTTCTTGGCTATTTCCAGCATAATATTTCGTTTAATCGAGTGTTGTGCGGCCTGCAGTTTCCTTATAATATCCGTTTTAAGTGTCCAGGTTTCGCGTGCATAGGTTATGACTGGTAGTACACATTGATCGAATGTTTTCTTTTTTAGATAAAATGGCATTCTAGATTTGAACATGATTGAGTTCCTTCCATAAGTACTCAATGCTAACTTAATTTTTTTGTTCATTTCTTGTAGTTGAGATCCCGAGCTCTCGATGTCACAGTACTTTCTATTATTGTTTTACATAATCTAATTTTAATAGCATGTTTTGTTTGGTTGCTTTACAGAACTGAATTTCTGTGCAATTACAACTTTCTCTTGATTTATCCTGATCTTATTGTTGTACTCGTCATCTAGTTTTCTAAGCATATAACGCAGATAATCTCATCTTCATTCTCAGCTATATTAAAAAAAGTTTTACGCCTATCTGGAACTTTAGAGCTATAAGATATCATTATGGTCTGTAAATTTATTAGTATTTACTCTATATTTAATTGATAATATTCATCTACCCAAGATAATGTAGCATTCAGTTCAGCATAACGTGCTTTCAGACAAAGAAGTCAGATAAGCCGGTCAACAATAAAAATTAAACGAATGCCATCTGCACGTTTTTTTTTCGTTGTACCGAGGATCCATACCGAGCGCACCATAACCTCAAAAAAGATCATTTAACCCGATAGAAATTAATTCCGAATCGTGAGATACGATTAGGCCTCCCGTCGTGATAATATATTTACGTCTTTATCACCGCGTGACGGCAATTGTTTATTATCACAATTATCATTTGTAAATGATTTGCATTTGTTAACGTTATTAACGAGGTTCGCGATCGGCATATTAATGGCATTAATGGCGGGTCAATGGTTGTACGCCATTTGGTGATTTTTTTCGGAATGGGTAATTATTTAAGGTGATTGAGATACAATTTTCTTATCGCTTGTGATTAACTATCAATTTACTGTTAATGTTTACTTTTTATAACAGTTATTATACAGGATGTAACAAAATAGTGTACCTGACTTCAACGGGTGACACTACAAATAAACAAAACAGTTTCTTTCTTGATAGTGCTTACTCTTAACAGTATATTATTCAGGGGCGGATATAGGAATTTATTTTAGGGGGCTCATTTTTAACTGAAAAGCCTAATATTTAACACAATTTATAGATTTTAGGGGAGGCTTGGGCCCCCTTCTCTATCCGCCACTGATATTATTCAACATATCTTACGCAAACACGTGCACACCCACATATCTATTAAACTGAATTTCACATACTATAACTTTTAGCAGAATATTATTTTAATTTTTACACATCAAACAATTCTACATAAATACATAAACTTTTTTTAAACAACTTCATTTCAACATTTAAACAACCGATGACCTCCTGATATATATTCCGAGATTGACATTCCACCCATAGTTAACTTTTTTCCAATCCGTTTTTCCATCGAGATGAGTCCGATGCATAGATAAATGAAACAAGTTTAGATTGGAAAGTGCCAATCTAAACTTGTAGGACAATGTAGGACAATGTAAATACTATTTGGCGCTATTCTTGCAACGGTCGCGACCCAAAGCTTTTGATAATATCGGAGCGGTTCGGCTTTTTCCGAAATTATGTCGCCAAATATTGTTAATTCAAATTTATTATTTTTTTAATGTTATAAATCAAATACAGTGTGTTGCATATACGTCTACAAGAAACCGTTGAAGTTCTGTTAAAATCAACGGTTTCTTGTAGACGTATCTGTTTTAAAAAAGTAAAGTGATCTCGAATAGTGGAATTTAAATATTTTAAATAGTTTTTTCTTTATATTTTGTATTTTTTTGCTTCCGACGACGGAAAGAGATAACTTTCCGAAACGTTAAGCATTTTTTTTTGCTTAGTTAGGCAATATAGTATTACCGTAAACATAATTTCTGACAAGCAGCGTCCGTTTGGGTTTTGTAGATTTTCTTGCAGTGCAGTGGCGAAATACCCATACAGGATTTTTTTGGAAAGATGAATCCGCCACATAGGTATAGATATTTTTTACAAAATATATGTGTATCTATCTAGTAACAGTTTTGTGTATTGTTCAGCGAAAAGAACTTTAAAAACTTTTATAATCTAAAAAAGCATGTGTTGCTTTAGTGAGGAGATATATAATTCCTTCCAGAAATTATTTCTAAAGTATTTGCAATAAGACTAGATGCAAATATCTCGGAATCAAACTATATAAAGATGGAACACTAGATGAGGCAATATTAGGGGGAAACATGCAAGGCAGAAAAGCAGTTTCAATGTTATACGTAATACTATGCCAAGGAATTTAAGACGAGGCTCTTTAAGCCTCGTCTACATTCTGAGTTTCAGCTCTCTAGCTCATAGGGCCCGAGTTACGACGCACCAAGATCAAAAAGCCAACGTTACCACTTTTCTTCTCGCGTCTCTTGTGTCACGACCTCCAATTTTTACTCCTATCGCGCGTAAAAAAGTTGCACTTAAAATAAAAGCATTTACAATTCCATCTTACAAAACATACTTCCATTCAGCGCTGCATACTTCCATTCAAGCATGACCTCTTGGAATGATTTTAATACCAAAAATTATGTTATAAGAATTTAACAACTTTTTCTCGTTGTTTTATTTTAAAGTGTATTTAACTTAAAACCGCAATTACTATATAAGTGTATTGAACACCGATAAATAATCTAAGCTCGATCACAGCGCCACAATCTCCGTGGGCCGCAAATATTCGATCACCAACGTCGATGGGCCCCGAGGGTGACTCGGACGAGCCCCGAACCGAACAAAGGGGGGCTGTTGTTTTTTTTCGTGGCCGGTCGGTAATTTATGCGTCCGAGGGGTGGAGCGCGGGAGGAAGGAGACCGCAACAATGGTCGGTTTGCGCGGTAATTAGCGACCAAGTAGGTGGAAATGTAGGGCAAAATCGGCGAGAGATGCAGAGAGACAAAGAGGTAAGTCGGGGCATAAAGCCGCCCGGCGGCACATCTGCCTTATTTTCGGCCTACGCTACTTATACGGGGTGATAATTAAAAATACGTAGTAATTTTAGACTTACAGGGTGGCTCACCGTTCAATAAAGGTCAATATCATGGTTCTGGTCTGAAATTTTTACTCTATAATCTTTTTTATAAAATATGGGAGCTAGTGATGAGCAAATAGAAGTCCAAGACCTAGACTCTCTTGGTCTTGCTTTTGGTTTTGCAATCTATAATTAATTATCTATAAATAATACATTAGGGTGCACCAAAAAAAAATTCTTTTTAGTTACCGTGAAAATATCGTTCAGAATGATGAAAAATTCTGGTAAAGTTTGAGCTATTAACATTAATACTAAGAGGCGTCTCAACGTGTTTTCTATTTCCAGTTTAAATAACACCGGAAAACAAATCCTAACAAATCAGCGTTTTGTTAGGCATGAACGAAGAATTATCTTCAAAAGTTCATGAATACTTTAGACTGTTCGATGAAAGCCCGTTTAGTAGGGATACAGTAGAATCAGGATTGGCGTTATCTCAGGAATTAGCGAAAGCAAAACAAAATCGCTGGATTGTAATGTTAGAGAGTATTGACATGTTCAAGAGCAGCAGAAAGGCTTGGCAACTACTCAAGCGACTCAGTAATGATCCTATTGCACCTGTAGTAAGACCAAGTATTACATTAAATGAAGTTGCCCATCAGTTGCTGCTGAATGGGAAAACTGATAGAAGAAAGGATAAAATAAGGATAGTCCGACAATACCCAGAAACGAATGTTCTGTCCACTGAGTTTACTTTGGAAGAATTGAAAGCTGCTATTAAAAAGTGCAAAACCGGCAAGGCGCCAGGACTTGACGACCTTCTGGTGGAACAGATAAAACATTTTGGACCTGCGACTATGAATTGGCTTCTGCAACTCTATAATAACTCTTTTGTGCAGCAGCAGATTCCCAAAATCTGGAGAAGGACAAGGATTATTTCAATATTAAAACCGGGCAAGCCTGCTTCCGACACCAAAAGCTATCGCCCTATATCCCTCTTGTGTCATCTTTATAAAATCCTTGAAAGAATGTTGCTTAATCGTCTCAGTCCTGTCGTCGAGCCACAACTGATCCCACAACAAGCTAGATTTAGACCAAATAAGAATTGTACAGCACAAATCCTTAATCTTACACAGAATATCGAAGATGGTTTTGAGCGGGGTTTAGTTACGGATGCTGTTATTCGTAGATCTCTCCGCAGCTTACGATACTGTGCAGCATAATCTCATGCTACATAAATTATACCAACTGACGAAAGACTACAGCTTTATCAGCCTCGTAAGAGTTCTTCTCCAGAATTGTAGATTCTATGTAGAACTAAATGGCAAGAAGAGTAGGTGGAGGATACAAAAAATAGCCTACCCCAAGGTAGTGTTCTGTCACCAATTTTATTCAACATCTATAGCAACGACCGAAAGACTACAATCACACCCCCCTAACACAACAAGTTTTATTTATGCTGACGACCTGGCGCTAATATCTCAAGCCAAAGATTTCGAAACAGCAGAAATGTGTCTAACAAATGGACTTCACACTCTCACGGCATATTAGCAAGATAACCATCTAAAACTGAATCCGGCCAAAACCCAAGTATGTGCTTTTCATTTACGTAACAAAGATGCCAATAGAGAATTAAAAATTGTATGGAATGGCGTGGAGCTGAAACACTGCCGTAATCCAAAATATCTGGGGGTTACACTGGATCGTTCGCTCACATTTAGGAAGCACTGTTTAAATACAAAACAGAAAGTATCTGCCCGCAACAATATTATTAGAAAGCTCACAAGTAACGGATGGGGTGAGCCAACAGTACTCAGAACATCGGCGCTTGCATTATGCTATTCCGCTGCAGAATATGCCTGCCCTGTTTGGTACAGATCTGCCCATGCCAGTCATGTGGATATTGCCTTAAACGAGACCTGTCGAATAACATCAGGATGTCTGAAGGCTACGCCTACCTACAAACTCTACAGTTTGGCAGGGATAGCCCCACCAGATATAAGAAGGAAAGCTGCCGCGAACACCGAGAGACATAAGATGGAAGTAAACTCTGCTCATCCGTTGCATGGACATCAACCTGCCCTAAATAGACTAAAATCTAGAAAGAGCTTTCTAAAAACCACTATCGATGACGGTGCACCTCCATCGATAGCGCGACAAAACTTGTGGACACTGAGAAATGCAGATATCGCATCATGGATCCCACCTTCTGAATCCCTTCCACCAGGTGAAAACCTGCAGTGGAAAACATGGAAGTCCCTCAACAGACTAAGATTGGCAGAACAAAAGATAACATGGCTAGATGGAATTTTCTTACAGAACCATCAACATTATGCGAATGTGGTACAGAACAAACCACCAGACATCTATATAACTACCCTCAGTGTCCAGTTTCTTGTACGCTTGACGACCTATTGCAGGCCTCAGGAAATGCCGTTGCGTCAATGTTGCTAATTTTTGGTCTGATAATATTTATTGTTTGTACAATTTTCATATTTTTTTTTAAATTTTTATGTTTGTAACTGTCTTCGATTTTATCTTTACATTTTTTTTTCTTCTATTTGTCTTTATACATACTTTTTTTATAAGCAACGCTTTTGACACGAATAAATAAATAGCATTTTGTAAAAATCAATACATATTCTAGTAGGCAATAGAACGGTCTTCAAAAAAGGTCTGATATGCATTTTCATTTAATCGCCTCGTTTAAAACTTATTGAAGGTTAAAGTTCAACTTCAAATCGTATATGATACCCACAATTTTTTATATTTTATCACAAAAGAATGGCTCAAAACATTAAATATCATATTTTATGGTGTTCAGCCATTATATATTATATATATTATATATTATCTTGATAAAATATGATATTTTATGTTTTTGAGTCATCCACAATTTTTATACTTTATAAAAATTGTGGAAATTATCATATATACGATTTGAAGGGGAGCTTTAACCTTCAATAACTTTTAAACGAGGCGATTAAATGAAAATTGAAGACCCTTTAATTTTCTACAAGAGCATGTATTAATTTAAAAGAAAATTGTGATTTGTCAGAACGTGCGATCAAAATGAAAATATTGTCCGATTTAAATGGAATTTGGTATGTCGATAGATTGGATCAAGACCAACTTAACCCTGTAGAACACGTTTCATTGTGACAGTTAGTTTTGACGTAAAAAAAAACGTCAAAAGTTGATGTCATACTATCGCGACCACATTTGGTGGGTAGACTATGTGATCGACGGTGGGGGTCCCATCCTGCAAAGTTGGATACGGCGTTTCGTTTATATCTTCATTAGAGTGGGACTAACGATTTTATATTGAAGAAAAATGTGGATCGATTTCGGTATAATTGGGGACGGACGCTACAGGATGACGCCTTCGACGCACAAAGGAGTATTTTTTATATCTAGCTGGCCAAAAGTGATAAAAAGATACAGTTCTCAGCAAAGCCAGAGAGACCCCCCCGCTCCGAACCTAGTGTTTATGGTGTCCCACTACACCATAAAATGGAATGCATCAATCGGTTTTCGGACGTTAAAAAGCAGTAATTGTTTCGAACTGTTTTCTGTGTGAAAAATGTGACTTTTAGAAGTGTTGTATTTTTTTGGTGTATTCTCGAGACTAAAATCTCATGGATTCTGAAATGGCAGGTAATTGTACCTTTATTTTCATATTAGAGTTTTTGTTTATTATCGGTTTCTTATGCGTTTATTCCTTTATGTTAAAAAATCCTGTACTTTTGTCTGTGTTATGAAAAGATATTATAACTGAAAGTGTTTTGTTGTACTTCAGGGTTCGTCCCGGTAGTGATTTTTGTAGAGATGATAAATGAACAGTATTCCCTTCCTAAAAATCATATATTCAAGGTCCACTATGCTCCACCTATTGATTAATTAAATATTTAAAGCTTACTGTTTTGCGAAATGTAAAAAAATAATATAACGGAGGTACCTATCTCCTGCTGATCTGCTGATACTTTTATGGTCTGTGACATTCAAGTTATTAGTAATTTTGCATTCTCCTTTACTTTAGGACCATCTGGCATTAGGGCAATGACTCGTAGAGAAATATTTGACTTGGTGAGTGCACAAAATCGCCTCGATATTAACGAGAAGTTAGAATTTGTCGAAAATCATTTGGCAACATTGGAGCCTTATAGCGACGAACAAATTAAGAAAATAAAGCATAAATTTACATATGTGAAGTCCGAAATAAAGCGTCGCTGGATTGTAGCAAAACAACGACCAGACCTATTCGGAAAAAATAATTAGACATGGCTAAGGGGAGTGTTTGAGCTGCCAAAGGTACAGACAAAGCCAGGACGACCGAAGAAGTTATTTGAAGAGGCTAGCGAACTAACTAAAAGACGCAAGACTGAAGAACTTCGATTGTCTGATAGTCCTAATAAAATTATTTATGCATTTATCTTAGTACCTACCAAAATTATATTTTGTAAAGTAATAATATGACACATTTTTTTAATATACGTAGATTGAACCAAAAGATAGTATTTTGAAACGATTTTCAGTGATAAATAATTTTGGCCAGGTAGATCCAGCAAATACTCCTCTGTGCGACGTTTCGAACCGATGCCTCTAAATGGACGAAATCATCACGATTTTTCCCTTAATTATTGGTCGGTTGGAACCAAACTCGGCACGTGAATAGAGGAACCCGAATGGAGGCCTCAGACGGACAGACAGAGAGACGAAAATAAGAAAAAAATATTATACTTTTAGCCACCAATGGTTTTAAAAAAAAATTCTAATGAAAATCCACCTTAATTTGTCCACTCTCGAAGAAAAATGTTTTTTATAGTTAAATAACTACAAATTATGGATAATTTGCACAGCCTAGAATATTTAATTTTGTAATAAACCGGATATAATGGAGAGCGATATTAGTATTCAAAAGGAAAGAGATATGAAAACCAGAAAATAATAAAATGACAGCATTGTCTATCTTGCTTAAACAAATCTGCGTCAAGTTACCTAAGAAGTTACGATCATATCAAAATTATTTTTCTAGGTCACTCATTTCTTATTATTTAAAATTAACTAGTAAATATAATTAATCCATCGCCATGTCCAACCCAGCTCGGAAGTAGATTTTTCTGGATCGTATGGCATATAAAAAATAGTAAAAATAAGAACTGGTACCCGTGGACATTGTTATCACAAAAATAGTGTTCAATTGTGGTAATATTTATATTTTAAACAACATTGAATTTCCGACAAATAAACAGACATGATATTCCAGCTAATCTGCATTCAAACAAAGCATATATTCCCATAAAAATAAACCATTCCATCAAATTAACTAACCAAAACATAGCCAGAAACGAACAATAATTGTTTGTCCACGTTGAATAATTTAAAGGATGCTCGCCGCATTTAGTATTACTATTAAATCAAAAATTCGAGACGATTTGAAAGTTAAATGAACGTACACAAAATTCATTCACCTACAATTTCCCACTAGGTCCGACCTGTCACGACATATACTCGTCCCGCTTAATTGGTATTTGCAAAACGACCACGTCCCAAATAATAATAACAATTTAAAGATATTTTTTTTAATTTTATTGCGGTGTAATGAACACGGGACGACGCTGCGAGCATACTAAATTGTTTCGGGTATTTTTATGGCCGGTGAAGGAGTAGATTTTGAGTCAGCCTCGGATCTAACCAAATAAATTTGCATTAAAATGGTCGTTATTCCTTTTTCTGTTTGTTCCTTGTTCTTTGTTTGTGGTGTGTCCCATTTTGTATATTAAACTTATAATTTCGGTTAAAAATATCCTACCGCATCTAAAACCACGCAGAAGCTTGAATATATCCCAAGTAGCATTTTTAGACACAAAATGGCAGTAGTAGTAGTAGTAGTAGTAGACACAAAATCGAAACAAAATCTCTGCTGAGAAACATTGCGAATCAGTTTCGTCACATTTCTGATACATATGTTTCGTAACATAAATCTCTTTTTGTTTCCAAACATTTTACCAAAATGTAGTTTCGCTACATAAACTATAACAAATTTTCCGAAACTTTTAAGAAACAGATGTGGGTTACATTTATAGATTTGTACCCGTTTCGTACCTAAAAAGTTTCCATAATTTATTTGATATTTTGTCAAATATGAGAACATAACCTTACTTTATTATTTGAATTTTGTTTTGCAGTTTTAAGCATTCTTCATGCTGTTATAGCATTATAATTAAAATAGCAGAAGAAATAAGGACATATGGTGAGTACAAATACAGATATTTTTCTTATGCGATTTTATAATAATTTATTACATATACGCATTACAGAGGTGATTTGTTTTAGGAATAAATACAATAAGAGCCACTACCCATAGCCAACAGGAGACCGAAGAAAAATGTTACCAGCAAACGTTTTTATTCTCTTTTTTTCACAATGGAATACATGTTTTTACGTTTTAATTAAATAAGTAAATAAAAATGTTTTTATTATTTTGACCAGAAGTTTTGATTGGCGTTGTTGACAGGTGACTAGTTCGAAATTTCTACACAGATAGCGCTAAATCAAAACCTTTTGGAAACAAGGTTTCCATTTATTGTCGATTCATTTTCGAAACACGAGTTTCTCACTTTTTAAACACAAATGTGATATAATGTAGATCATATGTGTCCGACTCCATGTCAATTTTATAAAATAATGAATTAAAATTCCGCCATGCTGGCTAGTGATAACGTTTTTAACTAAAACTACATGTTTTTATCGACTGTTGAGCTTTGAAACTCATAAGAACGCGTTCTACTTATTAATTTAAAGATTAAACGGCTCAGCCCTTAACAACTCGTAACCGTATAAACCAGTGTACACCAGTGCTCTCCTGGGTTGCACACGGTGCCTCGTTGCATCGTTTGCTTCCTGGTTTTTTGTGTTTTGGGATCGGTTTCATCGCTTTCTGATTCCTTACCGTACTGATGAAGTCTGAAGGCAGTTACATCAGTGTACACTAGTGTAGGTGTGGTTGTGTGAGTGTGTGTGAGTGTGCGTGTCTGCACTGGTGTACACTGGTGTATACGGTTACGAGTTCTTGAGGGCTGAGCCGTTTAATGTTTTTCTTCTTTTTTATACTTTTCACTCATTATTTCTTTCTTGTACATTAATTTATATATTTTTATTTTCAGGACCATGATATAGAAATAAAAATAGAGATCTATATTTCAAACAAAAATATTTTGTAGCAACAAGTAATGATATATAGAAGGGGCATACATACATATGAAGGTACATTATTAAATTAAACGATGAATTTGCTTTCGCGAGACATTTTTTGTGCGAGAAAACCTAAAAACAAAGATTTTAAGACAACAAAAATATGGCGGTGGTTGACATTGTTGATGGTTGTTTTTATTTTGAAATCCACACACAAACATAGACTATTTTAGTTTGGTATTTTGTTTCTTCATATTTAGAAATAGTGGCTGATGAAAACGGGAACATCTTAGACACAAAATGCAGAAAATTTTTCGAAACATTTCCTCTAAAAGTTTTGATTCCGCATCGAAACATTTCAGGAAACGGCTAGTGCCACCACATTGGAAACACATGTAATAAAGCCATATAAAATATATAGGTTTCGAAAATGTAAATGAAAAATCATTCTTTGAAATGTTCAAAGTAAAATATCTCGGTTATTTTGGACTTATTTGAAAAACGGTAGAGAGAAAATATGTTTCTTTTATCGAGATCTACCAGCCCTAAAATATTTGCACTTATTTAAGGCTCATCCTGTATATTAGGCTATACCGGGTAAATTCCAATTTAGGTAGGTTTTATTGAAATTTAAAGTTTATTCTTCATTTTTAGAACATAGAGAATATGGAATGGAATCTTGGAGTCTGCGCTTAGTATCAGAGGCGTATACAGGGTGCTACAAATTCGAAGTACGAGCATTGGTATCTTGGAAACCGTAATAGATATGAAGATGGTTAAATTGGGGCAAAGTTGCGCCTTGAGATGTTCACCAAGATGTCATCAAAGAAGTTTTAAAAATTTCAAGGATTGCTGAGTTTTTTGGAAAAAACGGATTTTTTGGAAGAACAATTTTGTTTTTTCCTGTTGTTACTTTTTAGGAAATCAAAAAACTAATTACACATTCTCATAGCCACTTTATTAGGGCTATCTGACAGTACTTTAAGATTTTTAAATCAGTTGATAATTTGTGAGATACAGAAGTCAACTTAACTTTTTTAAATACGGATTTTTTATTTCAGATTTTGAAAAAACTCGGTCTCGTGAGTACAACGATATGCCGCACTTTATACTTTTTTTTTGTTTTGGATACCTTAACAACAACAAAACTATTTAATTATTATTTTAAATAATTTCAAGTACGACTCTGGTTTTTTAAATCATTTAATCTCATTATATTCATCGTAACAATATTGATTAGAGATAATTAACATTGAATAAGTAAAATCGAGCCAATTGAAAGATTCAAATAAATAACATCCAACTCAGCAATTTAAAGATATTATTTTTAACTTTTTTTAATGTGAATTTGATCTCAGTGTTCAATCTAACAATATTCATCATATTAATCGTAGTTATAAATAAATCAACTTCTACAAACTAGTTTCTAATGCTCTACATGTTCGAAAGGGTTACCACCTCGGTTACCACCCTCCCTAATGCACAAATTTATTTTTTGTTCAATCTTATTTATAGCTATTTGAACATAACTTCTTGTTATAGTTCCGAATGGCATTTTGTAGTCTTTATTGTAAATATTGAAATGTATTGCTTTTACTTTTATATACAGGATGGCCCGTCGAAAACGTTCCGCAAGGCATAACGACTAGGGTATTCTTTTTTCAAAAAATCCAAAAACACGTCAATTTTGTTTGTGAGGGGGACAACTTTTGCCACAAAAATGATTGCGAAATCTCCAACTCTCTGAGCGGGGGTGTCATCCCCCAACTTTTTTCAAATGGGAAGGGGGTTAAGTGGCGCCGCAATGAAAAGAGCTTTCTATTCTCTATATTTCCCCGCCTCGTTTTTGAAAATCGGTCGAGTCATTGAGGAAATATGAAGGATTGAAATTTGAAAAGTTTATTTAAACATTTATCAGAGTAAATGATAAGGATAAATTCCTTCAACCAATTTGCTGTTTTTTTTTATTATTTCCAAATGTTTACGCATTTTTTCACTTCAATGTGTGTGATATTCAATGTTTTACCACACATCATTGTTCAGTTTGAAAGCTTATCAATATTTTAACGATGAATAGATTAAATCTTTAAGCAAAAGTTTAAATAGTTTAAATAAATTATGTTCAAATGTCCGAAACTAAAAAAAATTAGGTGTAGCATTTATTGTACTCAGGAGACCGAGTTCTTTCAAAATCCGAAATAAAAAATGCAGGTCCGTATTTAAAAAAAATTAAGTTGGCCTCTGTATCTCACAAATTATCAGCTAATTTGAAAATCTAAAAATACTATCAGATAGCCCTAATAAAGTGGCAATGAGAATGTGCAGTTAGTTTTTTTGATTTCCTAAAAACTCAGCGATCCTGGAAATTTTTAAAACTTTTTTGATGGCATCGTGGTGAACATCCCAAAGCGCAACTTTGCCCTAATTTAACCATGTTCGTATCTATTACGGTTACCAAGATACCAATGCTCGTACCTCGAATTTGTAGCACCCTGTATAAAAAGAATAAACCCAAAATATATATTATTACTCGGTATATCACAATTATCCTGTATATATCGTTGCGGTAATCCAACTAAAGGCAGTTGCACGTTCCAGAACAAAACGTTGTCCATTCCGTACTCCATTATCGCGTTTCTATAATTGTAACGAAATTACTTAGGCAAATTATATCCGGATCCCGTGAGAAATCCTAACGTGACCGCCTTCTTCCACCGACGTCTTACTCTTCCATATCGCGTTTGCATTCGCTCCATGCGAACATTCGACCGATCATCCTACCGTAAACCCTAAACCGCAATAATACGCTCGCAAATTATATCTGAATAAATTAGTTTGTGGCGATTATTTCGTCTTGACCGCTACGTAAATTTAATATACTTTCCGTAGGAGGATGCCGGCTTTATGTTGCTTTAATACCTTCGTAACTTATTACCTTTTTATTTTTACTATATCATCTTTACTTTTTTATAATTGCTTTATTTTGCTAATGTGTATACACACCGTAGGACGACCTCTCTCATGTAATGTATTAAAAAAATCTTTCTTTCATTAATTTTATCAATTCCAAAAAAAGAATCGTCATATACTTGAAATTTTTAGAGAAAAACAGTGTGTGCACTATGTTCGCATATATGAACTGAAACTTCTTACTAACAGCTATTAATTTGAAGAATTTGAAGGCCATGTTGGAAAGAGTGACAAATTCATTTTTTTCTGTAATCTGTACAATTTCTGCTTCCTCAATAGCCTGCAAATTTTGTGGAATACCATCCAGAACACACTCTTTTATGCAAATGCCTAATAATGTTAACGCTTAAATTTATCTAAGAAGAGAAAAAACTTTTGAACCTAAACAACAGTTCGTATATTTATAGTGGTTTACAGTAATTTTTTTAAATTATACAAATATTCTCGTTGATTATTGGTTTGAAATAAATATGACGATGTCCTTCAATCAAAATGCGGGTTGCTTAACTCTAATAATTCTAATTCTGAGCTAGCAAATGAGCTAGATGCTTTACCTAGACCGTTATTCAGATTATTCAGAAGCTACAAACCTATCGATGAAAATATTGTCGCGACCTAGCTGGGGGTTGTTTGCTAGGGTCGCTATACCAGGTTCTCTCTCTCAATCAAAACAACCATTGAATAAAATATGCATTTATTTACTATAAAGTTCACAGTATATAACGGGGAATGCCAAGACTTAACGGTTTACTTAAAGAAGTACTTACAGGAACATCTTCACTCTGCGCTGTCTTCTACTAACGGACTGATAACGCGAATTACTGACCGTAATAATGCGACTCACATCGACGGACTAACTCCCGACTCTCTTCAGCATACATTTTTATATTTTCTATCCCTCGTGGTCATCGCCGGTTACGTCGTTCAATCTGTTTTCATCTAATTACATTCACCCGGCTATGACCATGAGGGAATCGAACTTTGGTAGCCTGCGTTTGATTATCGACCCGAGATTGTTGTATTTTAATTGTTTAATTATTAATGTTATTTAAAAACATATCTGGGTCGATGTCATGCAGGTAACCGATCTCTTGGGCCTATATCAAATTGTTTTTTCCCAATTTAATCTAAACCCAAGTTGACATCTATTTAAGTCTTGACATATCCCCCGGGCTTGGAGAGCTGGTCCCCAGCGATAAAAAAAATATTCTATAAAGACTTAAATAGGAAACGCACATAATAAATTCTTAATTAAACAAAATAAAAGTTAATTACAATGCTACAGTGATCCTGAAAATCATGAAAATAAAATAAAAATATATGTTTTTATCCTTCACTCTTTAGTCCTGTACAATAATAAGGGTCCTACTCGATACCACCCGTATTGAAGAAGTGCGTCGTCCTTGTACGTTGCGTCCTGTTGTGTCCATTTCAACCATAGACTTTAACCGTAGCTCATATCAGTTAAGTAATGCACACGCCAACACTGTCTTTGCCTTTGTTTTACTGGCCAAACAAAATTTACTTGTTAATATTTCTTGGTTTTCTGACTTCTCTGCGGTACTATGGGTTCAGTAGCTTGTTACTTCAACCATCCAAATTAGTTTTTTCTCCAGGCTGGATATTGCTTCCATATCCGTATCCAAAATTTCCATACATCTTCAATCGAGCGGCGTGTTTAACATTTACTCAACTGAACAGAGCTTGTGACGCTGGAAAGTTTCATCTCACTGGTATGGTTGGTACGTGTTTCCAGACAGCAACTCATTTCTTCCTCCGACTTTTTAGTGTTGATTGTGGATCGGCAGGTGTGATACAAAGATTCATGAAGGATTAAAGAGCAAGTACTATATTTTATTCATATCTCTAATATCTAAAACAGAATAACAATTACGTTAATGGAACCATTCTTCTTAATTAACTATGAAATATCTACAGTTTATTTTTGTCTTAAATATTTTTTGAATATGCATTTGTTAAAAAAAATATATTTAAAATTGATAGTTTTAATTATTTGCTTAGGTTCCTTATATTTATAAAAAAAATAAAGATTTAAAATATGACTTTGCTTATTACTATTTGATTAGTCGAGCTAAGCATTTTGTATTATTATTATATATGGAGAAATTCATCAAATTATTTCTTAAAAAAAAATCATTACCTATTTGGCTTTTCTTTATTCCGTCTACTACATTACATGTCCTTTATCTCCTAAGTGGTGAAAGATTGTTTGGGAAAAGTCGTAGTCGTGTGGCTTCTAATAACATGTTTTGTCAACATGGAAATATATACAATAAACAGTCTATAAAACAGACCAACATACATAAATATTGACAAAACTATCGCCAGTTTATTTTTCTTTTTTATTACTAACATAAATTATAAATAATATTGTTTCTGACTCGGGAAAAAAATAATCAAATTCAACTAGTACCTCTAAAACAATCACGGCTTTTCTAAAAATAATGGGCATCCTAGGCCAAAAGTAGTCACGTGACGTTGATACTAGGAATAAAAAATAACTACAACAAGTCAACCAACAAAATATCATCCGAGCAGTAGTCTTTAAGACTAACGTAGCTATTTATTCTTTCCCCAGGAGATGTAAACGTAGTAGGTTAATTAATATACTTTACCTCACCTTACCTTGAAAGTCTTGTTCTTTTCTTCCTTGTGTTTTTTATCCTTATTATTTCTATTTGCTCGTGTTATGAAATAAATAATATGTCACCTAAAAATAGTCAAAAATAAATTAGTTTCTATCAGTCTTTTTTTTAATAATATAATATAAAAGTAAAAATATTTTTAAATGCTACATTAATTAATCAATATCCTTTATCGTGGTCCATCGTACTTGGCTTCAAGATTCAAATTTCAACTCTAAATATGACTCATATGCATCGAGTCCAGGGGGGGGGGTGACTAGGATGAATAATGGTATCCTTCGCCATCTTGGCGTTTGGCCTTTTGGTCATCATATCCAGTGTCCTAGTTCTGCAAGAAATAGCTTGCTAGGGTTTAAATTCATCACGAGTTTCTTCTCTTGAAACGTTTGTTTCACGATCAAAATAGTCAAACTGTCGGTTCCAACAAGGGTTGTCCAATAGACGTATACTTTTGCTTCTTATATGTGTAACTTCTTGTGTGGGAGGTATATCTTTATCTTCCACATTGTTAAGACAAAACATTGGTAAACTTGAGGAGTTGCATTTCTCTTCTTCGAGAAAGGAAGGATTCCAATAATCTTTTTCATCTTCCTCGGCATTGCCAGGGAGGGTATTCCACTCATCCTCAGCCGGCATAACTTCACTTGCAACAGGGAGGGCATCATCTTCCTCTGCCTGTGCGAACTCTATTGCTACAGGGAGGGTATCATTCACTTCCTCTGCCTGTGCGTATCCCATTGTCACGGGGAGGGCATCACAATCTTCCTCTATCCGTGCACTTTCTAAATTGAGGGAATCGAAATCATCCTCTTTAAAATAACTCACAACATTAATTGCGCATTCCTCTGGAGCATGCTCCTCCGACACAATAAATATACCATCCAAACCAACTGTTTGTCTCTCAAACAGGGGTGGGGTCGAAATCTTGGTTTGATTGTCCTCAATTAGCGTTTCTTGTCTTCTTTCATAGTTAACATTAAAATTATATTCGTCTGTATTATTATACCTATAGTTAGCATGAACTGCTTTATACTGATTATCATAGCTAATATTCATGCCATTTTTATTCTCATGTCCTGATTTGCCTCTGAGATTATCGATATCTTCAACCCTATGACCCCACCATATGTCGCGACCTAGCGACCATGAGGGTTGTTTGCTAGGGTCGCGATACCAGGTTCTCTCTCTCAATCAAAACAACCATTGAATAAAATATGCATTTATTTAATATAAAGTTCACACTATATAACAATTTTGGGGAATGCCAAGACTTAACGGTTTACTTAAAGAAGTACTTACAGGAACATCTTCACTCTGCGCTGCCTTCTACTAACGGACTGATAACGCGAATTACTGAACGTAATAATGCGACTCACATCGACAGACTAACTCCCGACTCTCTTCATCATACATTTTTATATTTTCTATCCCTCGTGGTCATCACCGGTTACGTCGTTCAATCTGTTTTCATCTAATTACATTCATCCGGCTATGACCATGAGGGAATCGAACTTTGGTAGCCTGCGTTTGATTATCGACCCGAGATTGTTGTATTTTAATTGTTTAATTATTAATGTTATTTAAAAACATATCTGGGTCGATGTCATGCAGGTAACCGATCTCTTGGGCCTATATCAAATTGTTTTTTCCCAATTTAATCTAAACCCAAGTTGACATCTATTTAAGTCTTGACAATATGCATGAAAATTGACTTCCTATAAAATAATAAATAAATAAAATAATCTTTATTGACTACTTTTTGTATATGAACATTACAATTGTAGCAAGTCAGCGGAAATTACATTAGGGTAAAGAAAAACACAAAGAAACGATTAGAACAAACATAATAATAATAATAGCTCCCGTATATGGCGTTTAACGCCTTGGGAGTAGCAAGGTACAGCTTGTTATACTAGAGCTGTTCGGTATACAAGGAAGTGGCTATGATGGTAATGTGGCTAGCACTACGCTTCAACCGCCTATTATTACCTCAGGATTGTGAATCCCCAGTACTCATTTAAGGCTGAGTCGACCTAGGTACCCAAACTATTTTTATTTTAATAAAAATAGTCGGCTGATATAATGCCGGGTGTGGGAATCGAACCCACACCTTGAGATTGGTAGACGAGAGCCTGTACCTCTACGCCACCGGGCACCTTCCGTAGGAGGATGCCAGCAATTAGAACAAACATAACCAGATTTAAATACGATCACAACTATTTACATTAGTGAAAAAATGTTGTTAGTTTACAATCTCAAAATATTCATCCACACTATAAAGCGCATGCTCTGAGAGGAACTTTTTAATAACAATTTTAAATTTTTTATTGTTTAGATATTTTACTGGAGGTGGCAATACGTTGTAAAGTTTTACATTCAGACAATTCTTATCTGATTTACACAAACGAAATTTATTTGATCTTATTGAACTTGCTAATCTTGTGCCATAGTTATGAATGTCCGAGTTATGGGTAAAAGAAGATTCATTTTTATGTATCTCCAACAGTTGTAATAAGTAAGAGTAATAAAATAATAAAAAATGTATATTTCTAATGAAAAAAGTTGCGCCCAACGTGGGGCTCGAACCCACGACCCTGAGATTAAGAGTCTCATGCTCTACCGACTGAGCTAGCCGGGCTGATAGAACAATCTCTATTTTTAGAGCACTCTCTGTCATAGAACATAATAGGTACTATTTTTAGAGATCTAAAAAGGTGGCTCCAGTTAATTTTATAAATATGTTGCATAAAAATTATGTACGATTTATTGAATAAATAATATTGGTAATTTTAGAATTTTAATGAGTTTATTTGATAAAGGACAGTGATTTTGAAACACCCGAAATGTTTTGTAAACTAATAAAAAAAATAAAATTAAGATGTACAGGGTGAGTCAACGATAGAGTAAAGTCCATTATCTCATTTGTTTCGAGGTTTACAAAAAAATGTTAAATACTAACGTTATAGGGAAGGTTAAGATACACATTTTAAAATTATTATAGAGTATACAGAATCCTTCAAAAATGTGGGGCGGATATAACATATGTTTTTTTAAATGCAACACCCTATTTTTTATTTTATTTTTAGATTCTGCGTAAAATTCTATAACTTTTTTATATATAACGTTATATACGTAAAATTAATAGTTTTTGTAATATTTAAATTTGTTTATACAAATGTTAAATTGCAGTGTGGTAAAAAATTGTCAGTTGTACCATTGTTTCTCAAGTTGGAATACCAAACTTTGGTATGATAATTCTATAGAGATTAAAAAGAAGATATATGTTAAGATATTTTAGTTAAATGCTACAGGGGTTCAAAATATATTTATGAATTTCAACTATTTAAAATTAAAAAATCTCAAATTTTTTAAATGGTACACCCTATATATTTTCATTTTTTCTGATAGATTTTGCAAAGCTCTTCAACTTTTATTAAATATGTCATATACCTATTTTTAATAGTTTGCGATTTATTCCAATTTTTTCTATTTTTACCCTAATTTTTAATACAACTGCGCTATAACATCATAGTTGCCGTGACAAAACAAACATATTTATTACCTATTTTTAACAAGTAGTTTAATAATTAGTTACAATTGTTATTATTAGTCAAAATTAACTAACTTTACTCAAAAAAACTAAAATGGTAGTCGTGAATTTCTTGGTGTATTTCTGTATTATGAACGATGACATTTGGATTTTCCGTCGGGCTGAATAGCCACAGATTAGGGTAATACTAACTAGATTACCTAATTGTTGACGACTACTGATAATGAAATTTTCTCCGACATACAGTAAAGTTCTTTTCTCGTAGTAATTTTGGTTTATAATTCATTTCGTAAAGCCAATATTACTACTGCCACAAAACCGTCCCATTACACACTGAAAATATTATAATATGAAAATGTTTTCTAGATAATCTACATCTATTCTTATAGTACTTAGCAAAGTACTATATAATATAGAGTACTGAACCAAAAAATATGTTTATTTTGGCTTGTTCGTGTATATCAGTCACATTGACTAATCCATTTTCATGAAAATCTGAAATTATTACCTCTACCTCTACCATTTATACTTATTACAACACATTAAACTAAAATTCACCTTTTATTCTTAACTTGCTTAACAGACATATGAAATTTTGATAATTATTATTATTTTTTGTCATGGCAACTATGATGTTATAGCGTAATTGTATTAAAGATATGGGTAAAAATAGAAAAAATTGGAATAAATCGCAAATTATTAAGAATAGGTATATGACATACTAAATAAAAGTTGAAGAGCTTTGCAAAATCTATCAGAAAAAATCAAAATATATAGGGTGTACCATTTAAAATTTTTTAGATTTTTTAATTTTAAGTAGTTGAAATTTAGAAATATATTTTGAACACCCTGTAGCATTTAACTAAAATATCTTAAAATATATCTCCTTTTTAATCTCTATAGAACTCTCATACCAAATTTTGGTATTCCAACTTCAGAAACAATGGTACCACTGACAATTTTTTACCACACTGCAATTTAACATTTGTATAAACAAATTTAAATATTACAAAAACTATTAATTTTAGGTATATAACGTTATATATAAAAAAGTTATAGAATTTTACGCAGAATCTAAAAGTGAAATAAAAAATAGGGTGTTGCCTTTAAAAAAACATATGTTATATCCGCAACACTTTTTTGAAGCACCCTGTATACTCAATAATTTTGAAATGTGTATCTTAATCTTCCCTATAACTTTTATATTTAACATTTTTTTGTAAATCTCGAAACAAATGAGATAATGGACTTTACTCTATCGTTGACTCACCCTGTACAGGGTGGCGCTACTCGTACGACGCGGAAGCTCCAATTAATCTTTATTATTAAAATCTGGGTAAAAAATAGATAAATACCTATATATGAAAAATAGACATAAACTTAATAATATACTGTCTTTTATTGATGTTTATATTACTTTATTATGAAACATACAAGACTTGGGTCACAATAATTAATTCAAAATGAGCTCGGGCTCCAAACTTGGTCGTTTCGAATCGTCATGATCGCACTCGAAAAAGAAAATAAAACTCTATTAATGCGTCGTCTGCCAGACCACCCGCAACAATAAAAAAAACCTGTTTATTTTCTAAGTTTGTCCTCTGCCACCGTAAGAATGGAAAATATGACCACCGGAAGTGATAATTTTAAGGAGAATTGAGTCTCGACCGGACAGCTCCCAGGACGGACAGACAGCGCAAGGTAGGACAATAAACTGCGGTTAATTTTAATATAAGGGAAATTTCGGCAATTGTAATTTGTGTAAGTCTGTTGAGATTTATTATTATCGCTTCGAAGCAAAAAAAATCTGAATAAATAGTCGTTCTTTTAGCATAGCAATCATATAGTTTATATCAGCCAAATGTATGAAATTCGTTAATATAGTCTGTCCAACGACAAGATCCTTGACAGCGATAGACGTGTCTGTCATTTTAATTTCAAAGTAGTTTATTTTATTTTTCAAAGAAATAAGTTGGTACAACTGGAACGCATAGCAGGAAATTAATATATTTAAAATTTGACTGATAAGTGATTACTTCAAAATATTGTGAAAAAAAACTGTATAAAACTGAAAAAATGTAATCGAGTTATTTTATTTAAAAAAAAGTATGTGTTAATACAAAACAAACGTGAACAAAACACGACATACCAAAAAATATAAAAAGAACTATTTCTTACTTTCAAGCTTCAAGAAACTTCCCGCATTATTTAGTTATTATATTTCGTCCTATTGCTGCCAAAAGTCACTAACTAACATTTTTCCGAACAACCAAATTCAATCACTAACTATGTTTTGAAGTGGAGAATCGATTGCAAAAGTCATTAACTACGATTTCTGGCTATTTATGTTTTATTTTAATACCGAATAGTTACTAACTATAACATCTTTATGCAATGCAATTCATCTTAAGAGGCATTTTTCCCAGAAGTAATAAAAAGTAAGTTAGTGACTTTTGGCAGCAATGGGACGATTTATCAATATAACTAATGTACAAATACAAATTTGTAATATTCCACTGGAATAAATAAAACAATATAAATAAAACAAACTATTTTATTACCAACTGGAATTCAAGTAGGGCTAATGACTGGACTATCATTATTTATCATTGGTCATCATGGACTCATCCGAATGGAATAAACTATTCACAGTTTCTAAGAGAAAAATTGACAATTTTGTTCGAGGATCCATCAGGATGAAATTGCATTTGTTGCCATTTTAGCATGATGGTTCATTTATGCAGCTTATTTTGCTATAAATATGTGGGGCTTCTTGGATACCGCTTACTGTGGTAGATAGAGACGCTGGAGTAGTACATTTCCATGGCCAGCTAGGTCACTGGATTTAACATGCCTGGGTTTTCATTTATCGGTCGAATCAAGAACGAACATGGATAAATAACAATTAAATGACATTAAAATGAAGCTAAAATATACGTTTTGAAATTTGGCGTAACCAATTTACCTTTCTTTGTTTTCTAGCCTAACTACTAACTTTTAGACCTTATAATCCTAGGCGGTAGCCCTAACATGGGATTTGTTCTCTTAATGTCTCCCGTTAGAAAGAAGATATAATTTTAGGCTTTCCGCTGATATTTTGGAAAGTTTGTGCTCTATTTAACAGTGTAAAAAGAAATATAACATATAATTTTTTGTGTTGTGTTTTGTATTAACAGACACCCTAATTTTTTTTAATAAAATAACTGGATTACATTTTTTCAACAGTTTTTTTTTCATATTCTGAAATAATCATTCGTCAGTAAAATTTTAAATTATATTAATTTCCTGCTTTGCATTGCAATTGTACCAACTTATTTCTTTGTAAAATAAAATAAACTGTTTTGAAATTAAAATGACAGACACATCTATCACTATCAAAG
The DNA here is from genome assembly GCF_002938485.1 of Sitophilus oryzae. Classification (NCBI taxonomy): domain Eukaryota; kingdom Metazoa; phylum Arthropoda; class Insecta; order Coleoptera; family Curculionidae; genus Sitophilus; species Sitophilus oryzae. The sequence goes on along the minus strand of NW_022146187.1, from coordinate 182,854 downwards.
CTTTGGTCTTTGGACAGACATAGATATACAATAATAGCAAGTGTTTCTATTGCAGTTTTTAAATATCCAGATACTATTATAAATATAAACCAAACTGAAATTAATATCAACCCTCATCGCCGATCCCTCAACCTAATTAAGCGATATCCCTTTGTCCATCTCACAAAAGAACTCCACTCCACCGTCTTTTGTGGGACAAGTGGCGCTACGATCGCCTCCTTCCTTAATATCCAAGAACAATGCGTTTCCGACCACAAAGCCAATCGGCCACTCTGGACAGAAGGAGACAGTGACATAGCAAGCCTAACTTCATATCGTATCATATCCGAGATATTGTTTAACGACAATGAGACGTCTTAAGGGCTTATCTGTGGCTATTTTTCGGTCTCTGTAGAAATTTTTAGGGGAAAGATTCGTCGGGGTTTTATTAATGTCATTGTACGATAATCAGCTAGGATTGAGGAAGTGATAGTTAAGAATTGGGAATTGCAGAGTATCCGTTTCTATACTCTACACAAAAGAAACGTAATTAAGATTATAAGGTTCGTTCCAACCATGAATCATAAACAGATTTGCAACAATTTGCAAATCTTGTCCAATGCGCATGTCTGTAAAATTAATTGTTTTCTGACCAATTTGAAACTACGATTGGAACACCTGCTTAACATTTTGTCTGTCAAGTGTCAATTTTAAATAAAATAACATAACCTAAAATTCGTCTAAGGCAACATTGAGTAAACAAGGTTGTTGCTGTGGTTGTTGTCTCTGAAAGAACTAGGAAAATGGCTCAACAAGGTAATTATCTTTAAAGAAAATACTCCCCAATTTCAGCAAATGATTATTTTATATTTTACTTGATGCAAGGCACGAATATTGCCATATTGGCCAACTTGGCTATTAAAATGCTGGCTTATTTCAAACCTTTCAGCTATGTACGTGATTAGCACTTTGTCTTGTAAGCCTAAAATATTCAAAGAAAGCTTCATTGGGATATTGAGGCACGGTTCCTCTGAAAATATTAACACAATAAGAGATTAGATAAATTTATGTGCAAAAATGTCGATTTTACCTAAATAATTTTGATTATAAATTCTGTGCTCATCTAGTAGCAATTCTAAATCCTCCTCATCACTACTTTCCATGGACGACACGTCACTAATCTCACTACTATACTCTTCGTCACTCGTGATATCTATTCACAAGTCTTTAATTAGTTAAACAGCCCGTTTAAATTATTCAAACAGATACGAGTATAATCAAATTTGCTATTATTGTATTAGTTATGGCGTGGTTATAACGGTAATACGCATGCGTCGGATAAATGATACGAGAAAATTTTGCAAACCGTTCTGACAGTTTTCAAACAGTTTTCAATTTAAGATGGAACAGAAAATATATGATTTACTAACCGACAGTGAATCCGGTTGGAAAGCTTTTCAACTTCTGCGCAAACTCCTTACTGTAAAAAACCGTTTCTTACGCGGGTTGGAACGAACTTATAATATAAGCATCAAATTATGTTTTGTTTGTCACTTTTGACCCCATTAACTTCGTTGTATATAAAGCAGGAATCTTAATTTTTAGTCATCAAAAGGACATATAACTGGCTAATTAATAGAATAATTTTTCTATACAGGGTCCGGCAATAGTGCGTCGGACATCTGTAGCTCCTAGAATAAAAAACTTGAGAATTTTGTTTAAGTGCAAACCTAAAGTATGTACCAGGATGTATTTCAGGAAAATATTTTAACTTCTATAGGGTGGCTCAAAAAAGTGTGAGTGGACCTGGATGATTTTTTTTTAAATGGAACACCCTGTATATTATTGCATTTTTGGCTTTCTTTCCGATCACTTTACATAACCCTAAGATATGAATAAATTCATTTCGATAGTTTCAGAGATATTACAAAATAAATCAAAAATATATATTTTTCAGCCCTTCTTAAAAAAATTATTAAAAATACAAGAACTGTTCTGAAATCAAAACTATATTAGGTATTTACATTAGATGGTCTGTACTTACTTTGCTATAAATATGAATATCGTAAATTATACAAGATGTTCAAAATTCTACGCCAAACTTTCTAAAATATAAAATAATTTTTCTTCGTTTTTTTAAATGGAACACCCTGTATATTATTCTTTCAATAGACGGAGAATTAAAAAATGAACATTTTTTGTATTTACAGTATTTTAAAATTTTTAACGGTTTCGCAGATATTTGCGGTTTTATATTTCATATGGCATTTTCCACAGTAAATTTTTATCAAAGCAACCCAATGATTTTTCTCTCGTATTTTACCATTGAAAGCGCCATAGGAAATAATACTGCGTGTATCTGCGAAACCGTTAAGAATTTTGAAATACTCTAAATACAAAAAATGTTCATTTTTACACTCTCCATCTAATAAAAAAATAATATACAGGGTGTTCCATTTAAAAATCAAAGAACACATATTTTATATTTTAGAAAGTTTGACGTAGAATATTGAACATCCTGTAGGATTTACGATTACCATATTTATAGCAAAGTAAGAATAGACCATCTAAAGTAAATACCTAATATAGTTTTGATTTCAGAACAGTTCTTGTATTTTTAATAATTTTTTTAAAAAGGGCTGAAAAATATATATTTTTGATTTATTTTTTAATATCTCTGAAACTATCGAAATATATTTATTTATATCTTAGGTGTATGTAAAGTGATCTGAAAGGAATCCAAAAATGCAATAATATACAGGGTGTTCCATTTAAAAAAAATCATCCAGGTCCACTCACAGTTTTTTGAGCCACCCTATAGAAGTTAAAATATTTTCCTGAAATACATCCTGGTACATATTTTAGGTTTGCAGTAAAACAAAATTCTCAAGTATTTTATTCTATGAGCTACAGATGCCCGACGCACTATTGCCGGACCCTGTATATCTGCAATATCGCAGATATTGCAGATATACTATTATTGCAAATATATCTAATAATTCCCCTTTTGGTTTATGAATTATTAAGTTTGCTTGCTTCATCCGCGTTACCGTAGATGGAGCTAAGAAGGCTTAGGTAGGGTATATAAAAATAAACAAAATACGAGTAGCGAAAAAAGGGGCCAAAAAAAGGAATTATTAAGTTCTTTAATTTCGACAGTGACACACTCACCGATCATAAAAATTCTAAGGTACTTCAGAAGCCTCAACAAATTCAAATTTTATGAAATTTCGTTAAAAAAGCAACAACATTTCATTATTCATTAAATTAAAAATAATGATTATTATAATTCAAGCTTCTAGCCGCTACCTGTAACTGAGTGCTTGGGTTTCAACTCTTTTTACTGTTTCTGTTTTTTTTTTTAATTTTTGATTGCTTTGAATTACTTAATTTTAAAATGATATGCCTCATATCAAATTTTCAGTCAGTTGTATCAATCGTAGTATTTTTTTTTCTTTGCGATTTTCGTGTTATAATAATTTCAATTTCTGTTTTGGATTTATAATTGAAAGATTTATTTATTCACTGATATTATTTAGAATGATATATTACGTGAGAAAAAAATGAAGCTAGACAGGACGATGACCTACAATGAGCTACCGTCCAAAACATAAAATGTAAACAAATGCCAAGTCTCGTATCGCAGTTCTTCCACTGCAAAATATTGAAAGATTTCAAATAAAACAAAGCTCGAAACAAAGTAAGTTATTTTATTGTCTCATCATCATTATTTTCAGCTTATTCATACTCAACCATTTCCAATTATGGTGTCGCCTCCCTCACAGGCCCAATGTATCCCTGCCAATTTCCTAATATCATTGTCCCAACTCAGGTTTGGTCTTCTTCTAGGTCTCTTAATTCCTTGTGGGTACCATGCTGTAATTTTTGTGGTCCATTTGTTGTCCGTTCTTCTTGCCAGGTGTCCTGCCCATTGCCATTTAATGGATTTGATTCTATGGATGACATCAATTACTTGGGATCTTTTGTTGTATCCACTATATTCTTTTGCGGTCGATCTTAAGTATTCCCAGCTTATTTCGTTCCATTAAGCATTGTGCAACCTGCAGTTTCCTTATAAATTTTAGTGTCTCTGTACGCACATATTCAACAATTTTGATATAAAGTTGTAAATAGTTACCTAATCAATTATATTACCCTTCAACATTTATAATGGCCGTATCAATATCAGACATCTTTAGTTTTAAAATAATTATCATGACATGGCATTCATAAATAGTAGTAGCATGGCATCATAATTATAAAATAATAAACTACTAGTTCTGTTACAAAGTAAATCTAAACCATATACTTAAGAAATAAGTATTTTAATAAGTAGAACGTGAACGTGTTGCCGCGCGCGCGCAAATTCCAAACCATTATAATTATCTATAGAAATAAAGATGTCTAGTATTGGTACGGCACCATTTTGTAAAACAAAAAATTAATTCTTTGACGAGTGTTCTATTTAAAAACGATATTATGGAAACCCCGTGACAATCCCAAAACTGGAAAAATTAAGAATAGAATTAACTACGCCACTTTATATTGCATAAAATGTTTAATAAATATCCTTTTTTACCAATTTGATAAGTTGTCAAACAACTCATATACGAGGGTACCTAAAATTGCAAACTTTTCAAAACCACTCTGTATCTTTGAAACTCTTTTTTGTATCATCTTTGGTTTTACAGTAAAATATATCAGGTCCGTAAAAAGCGCAAGATTCTATTTTTGCGAATATTCGAGAAACCCTAGATTGTAGATCGTTTGGGAAAGGGGAAGTTAATCATCTCGACCTTAGATCTATTGAGTCCTTTTTTCTGGAGTTATAACTCATCATACAGTTTCAGGATTTTGACAAAAGCTAGTATCTGAGATGGTTTTACAGAGGTCTCCATCTCCGATATCATTCATACCAAAGTTCACGGTTGTTGTCTTGGCGCACTCAGTGATGAGGTGTTCTGGTGTTTCCCCATTTTCCCCACAGAATCTGCATTCGCTTTTGCATAATTCAATCTACTGATGTGTTCGCATTGAGTGACAAAAGAACCTGTGACAATCCGAAGATTGATTTTACTTAAATCAATGAAATTTTCTTATTTTTCTGGGTCCTGAGAAATTTCTTCGAGTATCTTAGAACGTTGGAAGATTCCCTTTCCAGGTTACGGATGGAGTCTTCTAGTTTCTTGAGTTATGCTAATGAATCAAGTGTAATTTAAAAGTTGGTTTCCACATGGGAGGCAGAACTAGTCCAGTTAGTTGAGTGTTCGCTACTTTTCTAGCAAAAACTTTTACCACTGGCACTATTGTATTATGCCTGGCACTGTAGCGAAGTGCGTCGCGGTATAGGTCAGTACCAGTTACATCTCTTCGCAACAAATGAAACGGTCGAGTTCGCGTGACGCTACGTACCAGTTCCAGTTACTACTATTCGCAACTGACGAAATCGCGACCCTAGGAGCGCGACGGCTGGAGCGAAACACGGCGCTATGCGGTTATTGCGGTTCGAGCTAACTCCAAGAGCGATTATAAATAATTTATTTGCAATTTTTAAATAATTTATAGTTTTGTCGTTCTTATGATCGCCGTTCTTCAGTAACGGGTTCTGATTCGTTGTGGAGTGCGACACGACGTTACAAAAAAATACCGCCCCGAAATCACGTTACTCAAATACCGACACATCATTATCAGTACCGAATATTAACTACCATAATCCTCAAAACAAAAATATTATTTATTGTATTTTGCACTTATAAAAGAAAGCGATCACCATGTATATACAGAGAAATTAATATTTCATAAAACTGAAACAATTACATTAAGTCATTTTCCTCCACTTACTATTACTATTAAACGAATAATTCCTACTCGTCTTTATTATATTAATAAACTTCCTTCAAATTAAAATAATTTTATAGAAAAGGCTTTTACCGATCGACATGGCCAACGTATTAGAATAAGCTGCATGGTAATTTTCCGGAAAACTAATAATATTTTATCGACGCCTACCATTGGACGACCGACATGTTTTTTTAATGAGCCGCCGCTAAGTTTTCCTTTTGTTTTCCCGCTGCAGGAACGACATTTACATGTGGCGCGGTGAATATTTAATGTCATCGAAATGATATGCTAAAAAGGCTTTTAATCGTGCTAATCAAGAGAAGAGCTGGGGAATATATGCCCGCAGGCTAGAGGGGGGACCGAATGAGTTCGTGGAATAGCGCGTCATGAGCTGCAGCGGTTCTAATATTTTATAGGAAAATCGGTGTAGGAAGGGAATGGAAAAGGTTAAGGTGGTTTTTCTCGGTATTTTTGTGATAGGGCGTGAATAATTACAGAATGGAACTTGAAAACGCTATTTAATATTTAAACAAACAATACAACTGAAGCTCAACTAAAATGGAAAGGAAATATTCCTAAATAAACACTTTCTTTTAAGAATAGATAATAAAGTTGCAAAATGGTAAAAATAACCATTGTAAGTTCAATAATATGTCTAAGAATTACATCTGTAATCAATATAAATATGCTCATTAAAATGATAATAATCTGATGAAATAGAGATTCGGAAAAGCGCCAGGCAAAGGTATGTCTTAAGCTGGATTTACAAACTTGGCAGTTCATGTTAAGTTGAGGTCAGTTGACGTTCAAAATATTCAACACTATGAAATGAATGCACGCATTTATAAAGTCAGTTGGTCGAAAAGTTGGCAGTTCGTTTCACGTTCAGCGGAGTTCAGACATGGTTAACATTTAAGTCGGCAGTTCGCGACGTTCGGCAGTTGGAGCGGCAGCCAATGAGTCACGTGCACAGAAAAGAGATGCATTGGAAAACGACCCTTATTGTTGTTTCATTATTTCTGTTTAGATAATGTTTATATTTTGCGCAATCTTGGATTATTATGTTTGAACTCTGAAAAATATCAAAAGTATTTTTAAATCCAAAGAAAAACGTTCAAAATTTTCACAATTCCAAACCTAACCTACAACCGAAACTGACAGATTATAAATGCAAAAATGTTGAACTTCAACTGCCGCGAACATCCAACTGCAACTGAACGTCAACTCCCGAGTTTATAAATCCAGCTTTATCCCCACTCGCGTTATAAGGATGGTATTAAAATCAATTGTAGCCTTATTAACAATATTCGTTTCGCGGATGATACCGTCAAACTAGCATTCTATACTTTCAGAATAGGATGAATTGCATCATTGAATATAGCACGTTTTAGAGACAGTGTGGTCTCTTTATAGATATACATTATTAATAAACTAATTTATTAATAAAATAGAGATCCGTTATCAAGCAGGGCGCGCGATGAAGTGAAGTCCTGACATCTCAAGACAGCATTCATCCTTGGACCTGCGCAGATCTTGACTACTGTTGGCGCGTTAAGCGAATTTTATGAATTATATAGGGTAGGTGCTAACACGGCCATTCTGCATTTGAGACGTGCTCGGCTCAACACAAATTCAAATGATTGATTGTTCAGGTAATTGATAAGTCAATACACTTATACAATAATAATATTTAATATATACCTATTAACATTATAAGCATACAAACAGTGGTTAATGCGAAGGTTATACGATCCAAATATAAAATCCACATATATACGATGCCACCTCTCGAAGTTTTTCATTGATACGTCATATCCAATATACCCTTCATACTCCATACCCAATGGAATATTATGTCAAATGGAATAACAAACGATGGACAATGTCCGGCCGCTGCCCGCCAACATTTCCAAATAAAACAACAAACAATGAACAATGTCCGGCCGCTGCCCGTCAACATTTCCAAATAAAACATAACAAACAATGGACAATGTCCGGCCGCTGCCCGCCAACATTTCCAAATACAACATAACAAACAATGGACAATGTCCGGCCGCTGCCCGCCAACATTTCCAAATAACACAAAACAAAACAATCAGTGGACAATGTCCGGCCGCTGCCCGTCAACATTTCCAAATAAAACATAACAAACAATGGACAATGTCCGGCCGCTACCCGCCAACATTTCCAAATACAACATAACAAACAATGGACAATGTCCGGCCGCTGCCCGCTAACATTTCCAAATACAACATAACAAGCAATGGACAATGTCCGGCCGCTGCCCGCCAACATTTCCAAATAACACAAAACAAAACAATCAGTGGACAATGTCCGGCCGCTGCCCGTCAATATTTCCAAATAAAACATAACAAACAATGGACAATGTCCGGCCGCTGCCTGCGACATTTCCAAATAAAAGAAAATAAAAAATACAAATATTAGCAAAACTTTATTAAAAGGCTCACCCATTAAATAAGAGCTTGCAGGTACGCAATAAACTTGACGCTAACACGCCATCTCATTCTCGCAGTCGCTCTCTATGTCAAGCAAATCGGAGCAGCCCTCCGGACAAATAGGTCAGAATCCAAGCTGCCGAACAATTGCAATGGTGATCTTTGAGTAATTTTTGTCAGCAGTGGAGTTTATGACAAGTTGTATTTTATTTCTTTGTTTATGACAAGTTGTGTTTTTATATAGTTCGCTCGCCCATTCTGACAAAATGTACACTTGCGTCCTGATCTATGTAAGTATACAAATCTATATAACTCTACAAAAGTAATTACAGGAAAAGAACTTAAAAAAAACACTTGTGCTGAAAAACGCCTTCATTTTTATTTTAACGTTCGATTTGCCACACCAGTGTACACCATTTTAAATTAACCTTAGCTTGTAAATATTACAACAGGTTAACAACAATAACATACCTATTAATCAGGCTAAAAATGTTAAAGTAGACACTAAACTATGTCTTTTCACCCTACACGTTACTCACCACTCAACAAAACAGTAACTTCAATCTAATGCGTGGAGTCTGGCTAAATCTTGACAAAAGTTCAATTTTAAACCCAATTTTCGCATCTTGCAGCAATCTGAATTTCATCTACAATGCCTTGATTATGATTATATTAGTGTTGGTGCACATGAAATCGAAAATTTTTGATAATGTATTATATGACATCTGGAGTAATTGAGAGAAACCAGATGCTCCCGAAAACTCCTTCACCGCATTGTCGATAAAAGCAAAAAAATGTATGTCCCTTCGCTGCTCAATGGGTACAAAAAATGTCACCCCTTCACAGCTTTAACACAAACACCTGCGTACAAAATACATTACTCGATGCACGACTCAATGTCAATTGTACCACAAATTGTACTATTTGTGGTACAATTTCATCGGTCTTACACAACCATTATAAACTCCCAAATACCGAATATCTCAACATTCAGTCGGAAAAGTAAAACAATTCTCGAGACGAAAAGAAAATGCTAGGTGGCAAAAGGCTTGTTTACATTAACAAACCGATAAGGCTCAGACTGAACGCCCTGGATTTGCCACCAAAATGATTTTCATTATACAGGGTGCATCAAAATAAGTCGAATGAAAAAAATGTAAATTAATAAAATAATTCTGGTAACATGGTTCTAACAATATCATATACTAGCCCATTATACCCTGATATATATACATATATACACATATATACATACATACATATATATACATCAAAGCACAAACACCTTTATTTTACAGGATAATCAGGATTCACACTGAATTTATTTCGGACAAATAATATATTATACCTAACGAGTATAAAAACTATATTTTTATTTAATTCCCTTGTTTATTTATCCATTTTTTTTAAGTAGTTGCTGAACATTTAACCGTTCACTGCACATCAAGTTACAAGATCCAGTTTCATTTTTTTTTATTTTTTCTTTTCTTAACTAATTTTTAAATGACATCACAGTATCTCATTATGTACAGAACTCATTTTATTTGAAGAAATATGCTTATCTAAAATAATTGATCGTGTATAATGTAAAAATAACATTTTCCGAAATTTTTACCAAATCTACAAATTCAATAAACAACCAAAACTGAGACCAAAGTAGACATAAAATAACTATCAACTTAAAATATTTTTCTTTGTTCTTTTGCCGGACCTATTTATTGCAATTGATATTTCGTTACATCACCACTATCCAAAAGTTTCAACAAGGAAAATTAATAATATGTATTATAAATAGGTTACCATTAATCATTGAATATAAATTCTTCAACATAACAAAATTGATTGCAATATTAATTATTAAATTAATTTTACAATTTATATTATCAATAATACCTAAATTATTACAAATCACAAGAACAAGTGTCTGGTTGAAAACCAGCAACATCATACCTCGCACCCTGTAGATATCCTGTCTGTCGGTTCAGATAACTTTTTTATCATCAGTTTGTTTACATTAGGAGTAATCGAAATATAAAATATTTTGAATCAGCAAAGGCGCGTAAATTAGGGATGTCCCAGAAATAAAATAAATCGACATTTTTAATCGATTCCACATCGGACACAAGATCAATCCAGAAAAATCGGCAACAAAAGATCGATCCTACCAAATATCGACATTCGACTCTGAATTTACTAGTGTATCTACTGTCTAGTGTAATAAAAATACGATAATATCATCATATGGAAGGAGCGAACACTCCACAAAGGAGCGAATACTCCACTAACTGGACCAGAACCGTTCTGTTTTCCAAACGGGAACCAACTGAAAGCGGAACTGAAGAATCTGGAAGACTCCATCCGTAACTTGGAATGGGTGTCCTCCAACGGTCTAAGACACTCGAAAAAGTTCCTTAGAACTTATGACCGAGAAAAATCAAAGGTTTTCCTTGATTTAAGTAAAAACAATCTTCGGATTGTCACGGGGTTTCTAACAGGACACTGTCTCCTCAACGAACACCTTAGTAGGCTGAAACTGAGAAACAACGGCGAATGCAGATTTTGTGGGGAAAATGGGGAAACACCAGAACACCTTATCACTGAGTGCGCCGAGACGACGACCATTCGTGCCATGAACCTTGGCACGTCTGATGTCGAGGATGGAGAGCTGGCCTCTGTGGAGCCGTCTCAGATACTGGCTTTTCTTAAAGCCCTGAGACTGTATGATGAGTTATAACTCGTTATAACTCACGAAAGGGGAACACACAATAGATCTATAAGGTCGCGGTGATTAACTCCCCTTCTAAACATTCTACATTCTACATTCATCATATAAAAAATTATTAGATATATAAAAATCGTAAAACCGTTTATTAACACATTTAAAATTTAAACCGATTCAGAGGCTAAAATTATTATAAATATACGAATTATACGATATAAAAAAAAAGGCCAAAATATAAAAATATGGGAATCACAGACAATAATCTTACACCTGACATAAATCATAAACAAACATGGCGAACTTACACTTAATTCTATTCATTGCTAGATGCCGTTTTACTAGTAAACAATTATTCAAGCAAAACTAAAATGTTTCTTATTCTAACAAAAATAAACATGTAAAACTGTATAAAATCGATCTTCGATTTTGAAATAAAAAAGTCGATTATATTAAAAGACCATTTGACAAAAATCGATCGATTTCTCTTTGCAAAAAGATCGATCTTTGATTAAAATCGATTCAGATCTGTTATCGTATATCGATAGAGCACTAAATATGCCCCTCCCTACTTATAATTTAAATTTGGCGCTTTGCCTTGCCGGGAAAAAACGGAAAGGAAGTAGGAGGAGCTTAACGACTCGCTTCGAAAGATCGTACATCCCTAACGTTAATTATCAAAAAGACTTCGCCCTTCGTATAAATCGGCACTTCTTTTAATCTTTCCTATAAAATCTAATTTCAAACTTACCCATAATCTAAATACCTACATTTTCTTACACTTGACCTATCCCCCAATAAAACAATTTGAAAATAATACCATTCTTTCACCATAAAAACTAATTTTATCACCAAAATATAGCACAACAAACCACAAACCAATCAAAGGGCACTTTTTATGGCGTAAACGGGTACACCCCCACTTCTGATTTTAGAGACAGTGTGGTCTCTTTATAGATATACATTATTAATAAACTAATTTATTAATAAAATAGAGATCCGTTATCAAGCAGGGCGCGCGATGAAGTGAAGTCCTGACATCTCAAGACAGCATTCATCCTTGGACCTGCGCAGATCTTGACTACTGTTGGCGCGTTAAGCGAATTTTTTGAATTATATAGGGTAGGTGCTAACAGCACGCAGTACGAATTGCACACCAATGTCGATAAAACTAAAATTGTTATCTCCAAAAAAATTCCTATATGGGTATTTCGCCACTGCAAGAAAATCTACAAAATAAAATTAGAACAACCGTCGTCGGAAGCAAAAAAAAAATACAAAGAATAAAGAAAAAAAACTATTTAAAATATTTAAATGCAACTATTCGAGAACACTTTAGTTTTTTTAAAACAGATACGTCTACAAAAACCCTTAACGTTCTGTTAAAATGACATTATATCAAGTTAAACTTCAAAATTAACAATTACTACCTAATGACCACTGCCTAGTGGTCACTTAATAAGGTAAAACCAAAAAGCCTCAAACTTTCTGTATGATTATTTTTAATTTGTTTTTAATTTTTACGTATGTTATGTTCTTTAAAATCAAAGAATGCCATACATCACTAACATCTACAGATGCATTAGCAATACATTTATTTTTATTAGATTGTATTAAAAAAGCTTATTTTATTTTCCTTTTAAAGGCTATCGCTTCTTTCATTATAATTTTGGCGTTGTTGAAATATATTCTGTGCACTGTGTCCCATGAATGCTGATAAATCTTAGATTTGTGAAAACCTTCCTTTCTTAAATAATCTTTATGTTCTTTAATTCGAACATTTAAGGTTCTAGATGTTTAAGAATCTGTCTGTATTTGTCACCCTGTATCTGCCAAGGTGTCACAGGGCGAACTCCTCAAACACGCCGGTATTCAAAGCATATGAGAGCACTACTGAGAGCCTAAGTTTTCATCCTTGTGAAAATAAGTTTTGTCAGATCGCTTTGGGATCTTACTCTATATTGTGAGTGACTATGACCCTCCTCCATCGAGTTGATGACTCGCCAATTCGATGTCCTTACATTGGAGTTCTGACCCTGGATAAGGCTCACCTGGTAAGTGGTGTCTTTCTCCTGGCTCTTCAACAGAAAGACCGTGATGGTCGACTCTTTAAGGATGTTTTCTACCTTCATTATAACCAGTCCTGTCAATTCTTAAGTTTAAGTGCCGTTTCCAACAACCAATCCACCGATTCTTGAGATACACAATCTATTAGGAGTCGAAAGTGTATCCCCGCAAAACGCAGATGACCCACAATTCGTGGATCGTTGCGTTGCAAACCGCTCGCTACTACTTCGTTCTACTTCGTCCTACTCGCCTCTTCCAGAGCCATTTGCTGGTGGGTGGTGTCAATACAATCTTTGAGTAATCCTTTCGCAGCACCGCCATTTTCATCTGTCCAGCAATAACGGAAAAGCTGGTGATATGTCCCTGTTTGCCTTTCGATATTGCACGGCTTTCCATTCTGGCTTTTTTCCCCCTCTTTTCCCCCTCTTTTCCCCCTCGGAGATGCGCCAGGCTGTTTCTTGATTCCTTTACTCTTCTCTTCTTCGAGGAGCGTTTTCGATTTTGCTTCCTCTGGAGAAAATTCTTTGTGGAGCAGGTTACTTCTGCTCCACTGAGACCTACTCCCAGAGGATCGTCTAGTCCACCTGGTTGACCAAGACCGGGTAGAGAAAATGATAGCTTGTATAGCCTGTTGGATCTAGAGGTATGCTCCCGATCCTTACTAGAGGAGATGGTAGCTTGTGATGCAGCAAACGATAGAGAACTGGCTGTCCACAAAACAGAGGCTGTACTGATAACGGATAAGCGATCTTTTACGTATCCAAAGATTGTATTGGATGGGATGGAAATCAAATGGTCCACAAGCCTGAGGTGAGGGAGTTAAATTGACAAAAAGCAGAAATTCAAAGAACACGAACAGTAAAGGCTCAGACAATTTATTATCCTTTTTTTTCTCTCTCTCAGCGTAAAGCCGGTTTTAGCGACTAAGTCGGGATAGTTGTTATCAACGGCCTAATCGCGGTTCAACAGAGTACATCTATTATTACATTATTATTATTATATTAATTCTATTATCTTTCCCAGATACTTAGCGGTCACGGAGCTTTCGAACACTATTTATATCTTTTCAAATCAGTCAGTGCGGCCTGTAAATCAGTTCAATCAGTGCGGCCTGTAAATATTGCAGCAGTGCCATTGACGATGTGAGTCATACCATTTTTGAATGCTCGGCCTGGGAACCAGGTAGATTAAAGATCAAAGGGATTTTTAAGGTACCCTATAAAAAAGATAACCTAATACAGTCTATTGTGGACGACGAAGATATATTGGAGGCTTTCGTGGCGTTTATATCAAAAATTCTACGACAGAAAGAGCTGGATCAACGGAGGGTTGAAGAATGACCAAAGTTTAACGTAGACAGGGGCATCTCCGCCGAAGTAATGCGTGAGGAGTTCCAGCGCAGCTAGTCAACCAAATAGGGTGGAATTTTTTTAGTCGGTAGGAATCCGGCATACCTCGGTCGCTAGAACAACAGACCAGGTGGGTACAACAGACAGATTAGTATGGCAAGTCAGATACGACTCTGGAAAATGAAGAAATGGGGTAAGAACTTAGAAAGGTAAGTTTTGAATAATTTCGACACTACATAGATTTTAAACTAACATACGACATTCAATGATCATTTATAAACAATTCTCGTCGCATTTTGCACTTGACGGACAAACGCCCGCTTGTTTTCCGGCTTTCCATCTGAAAATAACTGCAAATAATTAAACACATTTCGGGACGCACACGTAGTTTGTTCACCCACATAACCTGAATTAGAAGCGCCCGCGACGCCGCCGTTGACACGTGTTCGCAATTAATTTATAGAGAATCCACAAAGCGCGTTAATTATTTCAAATGAAATCCGTGTTTATTTCGGATTATTTTCGGGTCACCTACGTGCCGATTTTAGCCGCTCTGGCAATTAAACGCAGGCCGTACACTGGCGGAATTAACGAAATCGTCGCCAAAACAATTTTGCGGAATTTTTGTTAATTTTCTTGTCATATAATTTCTAAAATTGTTTTTTATGTCTATGTTATCTTTAAAATAAGAAACAAAGATAAAATGTTTTCCATAATTTATTAAATAAACATTACTGAATAAACACATCTCCCATAGGAACAAATAGCATCATCATCATCATCATTCTCAGCCTATTTAACCATTTACAATTATAGTTCCTGCTTGCCATTCCTATTTATAGATACTCTTAATTTGCCATTCATATTTAGATACTCTCTTCAGTGCCTGCTTCCCTCACATATTTGGATACTCTATTTGTAGTTGAGTTCCTTGGTGTCTATTGTTGGTTATGCGGGCCCAAGTTATCCTTGCCAATTTCCTAATATCATGGTGCTATCTTAGGGTTTGGTTTTCCTCTAGGTCTCTTAATTCCTCGTGGGTACAATGCTTAAATTTTTGTGGTCCACCAGTGGTCCCTCCTTCTTGCCAGTCTTGCCCATTGCCACTTGAGGGATTTCATTCTGTGGAAGACATTTATTACCTGGGTCTTTTGTCGTATCCACTTTATTCTTGGTTATTCCCAGCATATTTCGTTCCATTAAGCATTGTGCGACCTGCCGCATGCCGTTTCATTATAATGTCGGTTTTAAAGTCCAGATTTCGCATGCATAGGTCATGACTGGTGGTACAGATTGGTCGAATGTTTTCTTCTTTAGATAAAGTGGCATTCCAGATTTGAATATGATTGAGTTTCTTCCATAAGTACTCCATGCTAATTTAATTCTTTGGTGGATTTCCGGTAGTAGAGATCCCGAGCTGTGTATTATTTGTCCCAAATATATGTATTCTTATATTATTTCCAGTTTTGTGTCATCACAATCATTGTCATATCACAAACCGGGGACCACCTGTTTGTGATATGACGGACAAACCGGTACAAAACTGAGATAATTGTATTTTTGGTTTAATATAAGGAGAGTAAAAAAGCAAAATATAACACTAATTTACTATAATACACCAAAACACTTTACTTTTAAAAACTGGACGCGCGTTTCACTAACTATGTTAACATCATCAACAGATTATTATCTGCTGATAAAAAAAAACAAATAACATAAGTTAGAAGATTAATTAGCTGTCTAAATGGGGTATTTCGGAGTAAAGAAATAGGGAAAGAACGGAATATGTATATGAGACCCCTGTAAAGAGTCTACCTTACGGTGCAGAGACATAGAGGATAACAGAAGCCAACCGAAGGAAACTAGAAGCAGTAGAAATGATATCGAATAATGAGACATCGAACGCAAACAACTTGTATGGTTTGGTTTGGATATGTGCAGAGCGTGGATGATAACAGATTTTCAAAAGAAGTTATGCAGTAGATACGTCACAACCAGAAGAAAACATGGAAGACCAAAGAAGGGTATAAAAAATTGAAAATAGGCTAAAAGACTGCTAAAAGCAATTAATGGCCAGAAACAGGGTGGGTATTTGACACGCATCAGAAGATGGTTACGCAAGGCGTTTTCTTTCATGAGCTCTTCTGTGACTGAAAAGCCCGATATGTCATATTATCTCTTTTCTGTACTCCAGAAATTCAAAAATCTCATGACTTTGTTGACTCTTTAATTTCTGGTTGTCGTTGTTCACTGAGTTTATAATTCTTCTCCATTGCGTTCTATTGTGCGCTGCTTCCTCCCAAGCACTGATTCTGAATGCTTATCCCTTTAAGTTTTCATGGAAAATATCCTTATGTGTTGGTTTGCTGGTTTTCTCTTACCATCTACAAGCTCACCGTAAAGAAGAGATTTCAGTAGGCGGTTTTTTTGCATTCTGCTGCCGCTGCCTGGATTTAGTAATCATGACTTCAGCGCTCTCGTAGCTAGCTGTTTCAAGGACAAATACGTTTGAGACATGGTGGTACCATTTCATTCTTAACAGTTGTCTAAGGTGTCTCTCTTGCAACTTGTTTAATGCGTTCATGTGCCGACGGTTTATTGCACCCAGGTTTTGCTTGTGGGGATTATTATTGCTCGCTACACTGCAAGTTTATTTTTTGTGATCAAGTCATGATTGTAGAAAACCCTGTCTTTTAATTTCCAGAACGAGGCGCTGCTAATTCTGTGCTGAATTTCAGAGTCGATATTGGCCTTTTCTGAAATGAAACTGCCGAGGTAATTGTGGAAGCACCGAATGATGTGAAAGTTAGGCATCGGACAACGTCGCAAGACGTTCTAAACGGATTTACAGGGTGGTCCGAATTGTATTCTGGAAACTTTAGTGGCGTATTGTGTAAATAAAAATAAGTAAAAAGTTGGTATAAACGTATGTCCTAAAATGCTTAGTTTCGGAGATACAGGGTGTAAAAGTTTCATTTTTATTTCGATTTTTTCCAAATATTTTATGAAGTAACGTCAATATTTGAATGAAAATTGGTGTCTGGGAGTTTTTTGACATATGATAATATGACTCCTACTTATAAAGGGCGTCACCTATATATTTTTTACTCTTTACTATCCACCTACTAGTTTGAAGAGTAATAACTTTTCGTTCGTACGACGTTTTTTACGTAAAAAACGTCTCTGGGTAAAAATCACTACTAGTAATGGTTCTCGAGATCTTTGGAATCGAAATTATCAATATCTTTCGTCGACATAAATTAAACATGTTGACTAAATAGTTATTGGACTGAAATCTTAAATTTGAAATGTTTTTGTGCCAAAAGTTAAACAGAAACTGTTTTATCTTAATTTTGCGCAGAAAAATTTATGATTCATTAAAAAAAATAAAAATTTCCCAGATTTATTATTTCAGTCAAATAACTATCTAGCTACTCAACGTGTTTATTTTTTGTCAATAATGACATGTATTGACTAATTCCATTCTAAATACCTTCAGAACGGTTGCTCGTAGCGATTTTTACTCAGAAGCTTTTTTTACGTAAAAAGACATAGAAATGTATATTTTTTCTCTCAGTAGTTTTATACAGGTACGGACGAAAAGTTATTAAATAGAAGTCATATTGACCTCAAAATGAAATTTCTCATGTCAAAAAACTCCCAGACACCAATGATGTTATCCAAATATTGACGTTACATCAGAAATTATTAGGAAAAAATCTCGAAATAAAAATGGAACTTTTACACCCTGTATCTCCGAAACTAAGCATTTTAGGACATATATTTATACTTTTTTACTTTATTTTAACTGCAGAATATGCTGCCGAAGTTTCCGGAATACAGTTCGGACCACCCTGTATTATTATAAATAATTGTATTAATATAAAGTTATCTCTAGCTATCGAATTTTAAAAAGCTATCGTAAAATTTCGTTTAATTTTTAAATTAGCGGGTCAACAAGCCCCGAACGAGCCGAACCGCGCCGCGAAAAACAGCCGACGCGACCCGCTCGTAAAACCGACTCCGTCCGTACATACATTCTCGCGGTAGTCGCATTATAGTTTTATCGTTATTATTTTTCGTTTTTCGGTTATTTACGAACAAAAATACGGCCCGCGCTCCGACACTAAGTGCCGTAAACAACGGCCGTCCGGATGTCTCCGGTCAGGTCGCCCCGCCAATTTATCTGAATTTTATTTTAACGCGTGCGTTAAATTTTATTGCGAACTTTTATAATCATCGCAGTTTAATAAGGCTCTTAGGGGCCGGGGACCGGACAGAAATTATACTCGCAGCGACCCCGTAGCAGCACGGGCGCGAACCATTTTTTACGATCGGTCGTGAGAGTTACGAGAGGAGATGCTGGTTTGCGAAGCGTTAATTGAACATCGGTGTGGCTCAGCACCACCACTGGTCAACGAAATCCATTTTAAATATAAAAGATGGAATATTTCCATAAGAAATACAAATGTAATGAAAAGTTAATCAAACAACTTTTTAACTAGATGTAACTATTTAGATGTAACTATCAGAAGCTCTTAAACATTGGCGCAAGAAGTGTTCTCAGATGGGAATACCTATTAATGACCACCTTTTTCTGTATAGCCAATTCGGCATAAGCGATACGCCCTCTGCCGGACATTTAGACAACTGAGCTATGGGCCATTAAATTTGACATTTGTCGTCTTTTACATTGTTTAGAACAGCTATTCACGATTCTCATATCGTTTTTGTTTCTTTTGCGGAAGTTTAATTATTATTGAAAGATGAATCATTATTGTTGTGTTCCCCAGTGTTCATCCTGGGTAAAGAAAAACCCTGAATTAAGCTTTCATACGTTTCCAAAAGCAGGAAAAGAACGTGTTGTTGTAGAAACAAAGTTAGGAAATAAGGAGCTTGTGGATAGAAGACAGATGTGGATTCGATTGTTGAAAATTGGAAAAAACCCATCTATTCACATGAGAGTATGTTCTTTACATTTTGATGAAAGTGATTTTCTTCAAAAAGGTAGGTAGAACTCCTATGTCGAGACCTCCGTAAGAAATGAATTAAACCAAAAGTTTTTATAAGTATTGAAGAATATTTAATTTAAAATAGGATGCTAAACAAGTTGGCAAGCTATTTCTAAGGAAATATATTGCTCGATACATACTTGATACATTAAAACTTTTGGTTGCATTATCTGATTCTCCGACAAGCAACAGAACCAATATCTTACCATTTTCACCCTCCTATAAATCGGTGTCCTAATTATATATATTTTTTAATTTCAGAAAGAGTTAAACGTAGAACATTGAAGCCTAAGACTGTTCCTTCAAAAAATTTACCAAAAATTTCACATGATGCTGCTGCTGGACCATCTTCCAGAATTCGTAGAACCAGGCAAATGGAAGCACATATGCTTAATGAGGCCAGTGCAACCAATAATGAGGCAACTAATGTGTTTCCTTTATGTGACGATGATGATAATGTTGAAGATCCACAAGAAAGAAAAGCTGCAGAGGATGTATTAGCTCAGGTTGATTCTCAAAACACAGTAGAAGTTGTACCTCCAGGACCTAGCAGCAGAGATAGTGCAGTTCAAGTGAATACACCAAAAGTTTTAACTCTTTATGAACTCATAACTAGTGATGAAAAGTTGAGAAACTTTACTGGCATAAATAACTTTGCAATTTTTGATTCTATACTTGAGATATTTGAAAAATATCATAAGGACAAGCGTGTGCGTAGATTAAGTATTAGACAAAGGATCATGTTGCTATTGACTAAATTTAAAACCAGTTTGACATACGTAACATTGGGCTCACTATTTGGAATTACTCCAGATTTGGCCAAAACCTATATCTATGAAATGATGCCAGTCCTTTCAAAAATTTTAAAACCATTAATTGTTTTTCCTTCAACAACTCAAATTACTAAGAACATGCCAATTTGTTTCAAGGAATTTCAGGATGTTAGGGTGATATTAGATTGTACAGAAATTTTTGTGCAGTCGCCAAAGTGTTTATGCTGCAGAATCAGGTTTTATTCACAATATAAATCTAACATAACTGTCAAATTTATGACAGGAGTTTCACCTGGTGGGCTTATAACATATATCAGTAAACCATATGGGGGAAGAGCTTCTGATAAGGTAATATTTGAAGAAAGCAATTTAATATCATTATTGAATCCTAACAGAGATGCAATTATGGTTGATAAAGGGTTTGTTATAGATGACATTTGTAATTTATACAAAGTAAAACTAATTAGGCCACCTTTCTTGCGACATAAATCACAACTTTCTTCAGAAGAATCAATTTTGAATGCCAAAATAGCATCTGCTAGGGTTCACATCGAACTTGGTTCACATCGAATGAAAGTTAATGAAAGTCCAATTTAATTTACCACTAAGAAATTCTTAGTGGTAAATTAAATTGGGCTTTAGTTCCAATGGTTGAAGATATATTCATAATAATTTCTGCAATAACAAATTTATCTTCACCAATTTTAGCAGACACCAGATTTTTATCAGAATGAGGATTTGTACTACTTGTACATAGAGACATAAAAATCTTAAATTTACTGTTAACCTTATTTTATTTAATTTTTATATAGAAACGTACTACATACATATCATTATATTTTATACCAGTAATAAATATTTATGCACAACAGTTGTGTATCATTTTTTCAAAATATTTATGTTTTACATTTATTAACATGTCACAAACAAATTCGTAATCAAAATCAACCTCCATTATTAACACACTATCATCAAAAGAAGCATATAACACAAAATATGTTTTGGGCAAAATCAACACTGCCATCCCCATCTGCACTTAGCCGTAATACTTGTGCTTCTTTTTAAGATGGTATTTACCATTTTCTTCGACCACATATTTTGCACTCTTGATGGCTTCAAGAATCGTCTTAGTTTTAGCTAGAACCAAGTTTCAAAATGACAAGTTGACAAAGTTTCAAAAGTGAGACAAGTGAGACAAAGTTTCAAAATGTAGGAATAAAATGATTAATGTGTACCAATATTTATACCTTCGAAAATACATTTTATCTCAAGGAGATAAAGTGGATTATCCTTGAAAAATATTATACCATCAGGGGAATATCCCAACCACCTGTTGGCGGAGGGAATAACTAAGCCACATTCCACAGTCATTCCTGATATCTTGACAAAAATGTCTCGTGCTGAACTCTCATATTTCAAGCCATGTTTTATATATTTGTTATTAATTTGGATGGGGTTGAAATATTTTATTGATTTAGTTTCCCAATCATCCTTTGAATAGGTGTAAATTTCGTAGCAGCGACTCCCAGTAATACGATATTTACTTTTTTTCCCCAATCCACTGAATGTTGTGGAGAATGTATCGCTTCCTCTATATCATCATTACACAAAGTGGACACTATTTGTGCACAGTAATCTTTTCCGACTGGTATGTCAATTGATGCCAAGTACAGCATAGTGGGTGACTGGCAAGCCACATTCAAAATAGCCTCTATGTAACTAACACAATAATTGTCAGTTTTTTCCAAATTTGTAGGAACATCTGTAGAGCACTCTTCTCTTCGACCTTAAAGTTCGACCTACAAATTAAAAAAATCAAATCAAATTAAGTAATTTTTAAAAATCCATCATTGATAAACTTATATGTGCTTAGCAATTGCTGAGGTAGGCAATTTATTACAAAAAAAATTGACTATATCATCGGGATTTACATCAAGCTGGCTTTTATATATACCTTTATTTTCAAAACATGGAATTTCATCCACAGATACAGGCTGATATTTTTCTTTGGTAAGGTTTTTTTGAGTAGCCCATAAACATTTTTTTTAGTTTGGAAAATAGAACCCAATGTCTCCACATCTTGTCTAAAAAAAAGAAACGGATGTTAAGAATATTATGCAGTTTGGTATTTCTACGTAGGTAGTATGTTAATTAAAATCATATCTGCATGGAAATAATTGGGACTTCAAAACTCACCTTATACATCTAATAAGGAAAGCTGAAACATGTTTGCATTTTCCGCTGTTTCCAGCTTTACATGAACATAACATACTGGAAATTTTAATGGATTTGGAAAGTGACAATTTTCCTGTTATTTGATGGGGATTGGAACCTAATGCACTTGACTGCAAACATAATCCATATACATCTATATAGGCAGAACAAGAAGATTCCTCAATTTTTCCGGCCAATATAAGATGTCCTGCATTTAGCACATTTTCACCTTCCACCACACATTTGGAATGCTCAGACCCACCTACATAGTTCATGAACTCCATGATGCCTCATATTGGATTTTTGTTAGTGTCCCTGAACAATAATTAAAATTCGCAAAACAAACCACAAAAATATCACACTTCCAAGCTAAAACACGTGCATAAACAAAATGTAAACAAAGAATAATGGCCAATAGCTATATGTCAACTGTCACCGTCGGCGGCGCTGCGATCTTAATCAGAGATGCCTATACTAAGCGCTTGCAAAGGTTAGTCTTGGGTCGAGATTTCCGTATGTAGGAAGAGTACGATGGCGTTTAAAATGTACTGAACAAAGAGAGGACAGTAAACACGTTGCAAAACGTATGAAATAAACCGAGAAACTGTGCACATCGCTAAGAGACGTGGAAGGGGATATAGCAGATTTGTCGCAGTTGACCGGTCGACCCAATCAATACCTCTGTCAGTACTTAAAGTTCTAGGGAAAGGTGTACGTCATGCGTTCAGCTTTACGATTTAATTACGTCTCGTGATACTTAATTTGTTTATTTATTAACGAGTTGTTGTAATTTTCCCTATAGCTTGAATTTTTTAAGTGCAAGCTAGAAACACTTGCATTTTTAGTAAAAATAAGTGGAATTGAGTGGGTATTCGATAGTGGTCGCGCTATTAGAACTCTGAATTCAAAAATCGATATCTCGAAATCTATTAAAAATAATAGGTTGTAGTTTTTCAAGAACTTTGTTAATATTTCTGCTGCATTTTTTTGTAGACAGTATGTGAAAATCTTTATCAATAAAAAAATTACACGATTGCTGAAAATTGCTATGCTCTAAAAGTAAATGGATGGATTGTTTACAATTTTTGAATGGAAAAAACAACCTTATCGAATTTTTCTTATGTAAACAAATTGTAAAATATCCGATCCTGAAAATAAAAAAAGTTTCAATATCTAAAGTAGTTCTTGAGTTATGGCCTGTTATGTGTTAAAAAGTTGAGTTTTTAAATTATCGCGATTACTGACGTTTTCTCGTTATAAAAAAAATGACACCCTAACGATATCCTTATAATTCCATTTCAGATGCTCAGAAGCATGTCTAATGATTTTATCTAGTTATCTCTTGAAAAAAAAATCTTTTAAAAATAAGCGGTTTGCGACTGTGATTTTACTTTACTTGATAGGGACAGGCGTATCGGCAACGCCGCAACAGCACACCGTCGCGCATCGCGTCGGTCAGTCGCATTTCTCTCACTCCAACTTAATAAGATCCCTATGGGATTTACTTCCACACATGTAAATACCGACCCAAAAGTAACAGTTGCCAGCACGGTATACTCGGGATTTCATCGATGAGCAGATAGTAATGGCTCAAGACAAAGAAGACCTAGATGACTAGAAAACTGATAGAAGAATACGAAAAATGGGGACTGGAGCTAAACAAGAAAAAGACAAGATTGGAAGACCTGGTATTAAATAACAATAGACAGGGTCGCTGTCATGTATGGAAACGGTCGATTATTAGGTAAAACATAGGAGGTACCGCAAAAAGTTAAATACAAATGTTATAGGATTTTTAAATATCTATTAGGGAGTAATAAATTTAAGTATACAGGGTCGATCATAAAGTCGCAAAAACTAGCAAATATGTAAGATATAAGTTTTATTATTATTTGATTTTAATTTATTAAACAATTGTTTTAATTTCCTTAAAATACTGTCGGTCGATCGGCATGCCACTGGAAATTGACCTCAAACGTCTAATCTTTGTACACAACTCATAGACTTAAAATAAAATATAGACTACACTATTTACATCTCAACGCGGACAAACAACCTTTTTTGTACACATGTTTACTTCTGGGTACAGTCGACCGAGCCTTCCTCATCCAGCCTATGTTGTCACGTCTTTAATATTATCAATATTTTTTTTCTTGTTATACACATATATTGAGATATTAATACTATAGTTTAATAAAGTAGGTTTTAATATTCCATAGATGTATTAAATAGTCCTTATTCTACTAAATTATAAGTCGGATACTGTTTAATAAGGATAAGTTCTTTACAATATGACAACACCGATTAGAGGCGAGGGAGCCTATTCATTCATTTATTACCTTGTAGTACGTGTCGCACGTGTGCGGTAAAGCTTTGTTGCCGCTATCTCCGCGGCTGTATTAACGCATTTTCTTAGCTTGTAGTCCTTAATTGTTTATTTTATTGACTTTTTCTGTTCAAAAACTATAAAATATGGTTCGCCAGTGCCAAATTTGCAAGAAATTTGACTTTAATAATCCATTTAAGTCTTGAAACGACTTTTGACCGGTAGGCAACTCTCAATTTACCCATTGGGAGTCAGTGGCGTTGTTGTAGAAAGGCGCTTATTTAGATAATATTTTAGTAAAATGTAAAATCTGATTTTTTTCTCTTACATTACATTATTTACTTACTTACATTGTAACAAAATCATAATTATAACCCTGTTAATAATTAATAATGTTTTTATTAAAAATATATTCCGGTTTATTCTAAAATTATCTTCAGAATCTAAAATAACATACAAGAATTTTAAAATGATATTACATTATGAAACAATATTTTTTAATATACCGGGTCGTCTCAAAAGTGGCTCAACCCTATAACTTTTTTTATTTTTTCAGATAAAAAAAAAACAGATTTGTATGTTACTAGGTATATGACATAAATTAGGATTTATTGACGTATTCAATTGTTTTTGGTCTCTTCCTGTTTCGCCGAAATGATTACATCTTTTGATTTTTAAAGGCACCCTCGGTTTATTGCTACTTTATTCGATAAAAAATGACACTCTGAATAGAATGACATATCATATGTCAACTTTTGACATTGTCGCTTAAAAACATATCCTATTTTAAATTTCAATCCAGTTTTTTTCAATCCACTAAGTTTTAATCAAGGAGCCTTGGAAAAATAGTTTTGATCGTCTAATAGGTTTCGTGTCTTGTCTAGGCCGGTTAAAAGATGTACAAATCGTATTTTTAATCATACATATGTCAATTTTTTCAAATGGAACAAGGGTGACTCATTAGCATATTTGGAAAAAGCATTTTTTTATGAATATATTGATACCACACACTTGGTATTTCGAGTCAAATTGTCGTTATGAACCGCGTGTTACAATTACAATTAAACCATATGCGAAAATGTCAAAAGTTGACATATGATATTTCATTCTATTCAGAGTGTCATTTTCTATCGAATAAAGTAGAAATATACCGAGGGTGCCGTTTAAAAATTAAAAGTTATAGTCATTTCCGGTGACACAGGAAGTGACCAAAAACAATTGAATGCGTCAATCAATCCTAATTTATTTCATATACTAACATACTAAATCTTGTTTTTTTATTTGAAAATATAAAAAAATTATGGGGATGAGCCACTTTTGAGCCGCACCCGGTATAATAAAGACAGTACCGAGTTAAATAAATGTAGTTTTTATTTTATCCACTTCCTATCACCTTCCTTGCTTTAATGGAACAGATTTATGTTTTCTCTAATTTACATAATAAGACATCACTTAACTAGAAAAAAAATTACAACAATCATTTTTTTTTCTCTCCCTGTCGCCGATTCTATTATATCTGTGGAATAGATCCGGTTTTGATTAATATTAGGGGTTGTAAATGTTTGACTAAAATTAATAATTTATTATTAATTTCAAAAATTACGTAATTTCGATTATAAAATTTCTTCTATAACGTGTATTTTATTATGTTTATCCTTTTCGGACTCTAAGACGTTTTTTCTAAACTTTTATGTAAAAAACCTGTCCTAAATCTTAATAAAATATAAAAACGTTTAAATACGATATATTTTTAATTTACTTATAGCTTCATTAAAATAAAAAAATTACCCGGCTATGATACGGAGAGTTCAGGTGTACTTGAGAAACGAAAGAAGTGTTGTGTTTCTCGGCAGAGTCGTCAGGGAACGACCGTTACGACAGAGACAACCTATCTATCGCTCGTGTCGCACTCGTTATAACCTAAAACAATAACACAACAATAACAAGACAGTGTCTGACCGCATGTTCCAGCTATTTATGAATGAGATGCTCAGTCTATATTTTATTTTAAGTCTATGACACAACTACATTGTTTCCATCGAGCAGATACCCCTATTTCCTTCTCTATCCATTCTCTCTTGCACTCGTTGATTTTCACAAACCAATGTGTGATGAAGCTTTAGAGCGTTTTATGAATGGATCATTGTATCTCCCGAGTTTAAATATCTTTGCTAGTAGCTAATAGGCATTTAAAACCCCATTACAACAGTATCACAGTTTCGGCAGAATGACATCATTTAATCAAACTGAACATATCGAAATTAATTTCTCGTAACTCGGAAACGGTGGGTTTGAGGTACATTGTGAGTATTTCGATTTTTGCTTAGAATTGAAGGAAGAATTGAAATATGCAATGATATACAGGGGGCTATTTTAAAAAATGAAACTTTGATGTGCCAAGACTTTATGACCGACCCTGTATATATAAATTTATTACTTGCCAATAGACATTTAAAAACCCTATAATTTTTGGATTTAACTTTTTGCGGTACCTTGTACGACTGTTTCCATACATAACAGCGACCCTGTATAAATTGAAACCTACGAAGAATCGAGCGAAGAATATGAGATGTGGGGGTAAAGGGGTAAGGGGTAAAAATCGCAAGCAAAGGGAGATGCGAAAAGGATTACAATTTTCAATTTAATATCAATTGAAAACATTATTGGACCCAAAAGAACAATTTGGCGAATTTTGTTTACATGTTCTTTAAAGTTTTAGTCTCTTCTTAATAAAGGTTTTTACAGTTTCGTGTTTTTGCCACAGAATAATACAAGTAAAATAAGTACATATTAAAGAGAAAAATGTATAAAACTATTTTTATGAGTGACATAATTGTTCGTCCATGAAGAATATAAACGGAAGAATAAAATACCATCAATTCGGTCCTTCCCTGATTTAAATTCTGTTGAGTCGCAAACATTAAATTTAGAAAAATTAATTTTAATAACCACGCTCATAACGGACTACAAAATGTACTACGGAATGCTTTATGGAATAAGGCCCATTAGCAAGCATCATATATTTCGAGCTCTTGATGCAGAGAGAGAGCCAGTCCTTCGTTTAACAAACCGTTCACATATGAACGAAGATTTGTTACTTACTACTCTTCGCTGCTTCGTTATTCTCATGGATCATTGGGATTCCGCTGGCAACCTCTTGATTTAAATCTTTCTTTTATTATGAAAAATGTAAAAGCGCAGAGACTTAATATGCGAAATGTGCCGTTGCAATAATAAAAAATAAAATCCACCAAGTTAATATTCTCGTCGGTCGTCGCAGAGCCCCGTTTCGCGATGACCGGTATCGCGGATTTGAGGTTCGTTACCGACGATGAGAAAACGTTATCTAATTGCGAAATGGCCATTTCTTCAGTTCAATGTGGGTACTACTAAAATATAACTACTAAAGTATAAAAGAGACTAATTGGACACTGATTTATAAAATCTTTATTTCTTGGATTCGTTTATTAATATTAGTTTAGTAAAAGTGTGTTCTTATTATACAGTATGGAGTAGAAATATGAACTTTGAAAGCTGTATATATTGTCAGGCTTATATGTGTTCAAAATGGGGGTCTGGAGAAGACCCCCAGAGGCTACCCTAGACTGCATAAACGAGTCAATGTTAGATGAAAACTACTCCACATCATCAGAAGATTATAGAAACTGGCAATTTTTAATCATTAGCGGATAGAGGAGCTGAGAGAATATTTATCAAAACAGTCAATAAAAATCAATTGATACTGAATCTACCTCGAAGTATACAAAATACACAAAGCGTATTTAAAACCTTCAACGGCTACACTCGAGGGGGAAATCACTGCCAAAATGTGTACACTGAATCCCCTTTTCGGGAAAAATTCCTCAAAATTCCCTCGAAATTCCACGCAATATCTTCCAACTACCTAATATATACCTGATGATAGGTTATTAAGCAGGGTGGGTCAAATTCAACGCTTTTAAATGGAAACACCCTTTTCTATAGGAGATAGACGAAAACTAATATCGGTGTCTGGAGATCAATTTTCATCAAAAACATAATGGTGAAAACCGCACATCAATATCTGTTACCGTTTCGGAATTACGGGGTGTTTTTCAAAAATGTGCATTTTTAACAAATTGCTGTAACTTTTTTACTATGGAAAATTTTGCATTTCTATGAAAACATTTCCAAAGCACCTTTTTACGTAGAATTTAATGGTTTAAGTATAATGTTTTTAAAATTAATAATTTAAGAGTTATCAACAGAAAAATTGATTTTTTATTTGGGACACCCTCTATATTTCTAATTAACTGAAAAGAATTTAAAATTACCTTTCCAAAAATATAGCACACTTGGTATTTTGTTATAATGCCCTTCGAAATACAGAATTTTTAAAAGTTCGCCACTTTAAACTAGTAGGCTTTGCACCACTTATTGATAATATGCCCTTAATGGAACTCGAAAACATTTTTTTTTCAGCAAGACGACGCACCGCCTCTGAACGCTGAAGTTATCAGCAAATTTTTGCAGCCAATTTTTAGAATAATTGAATAGCTAACCAAGATCCCAGTCGTTGGCCTTCGAGGCCGCCTGACTTAGTGCCCATGGATAAATTTGCTAATCCTATGGATATATTTGCGGATGAATAAAGGTTCCTTATTCTTCCGTATAATCTAGACAAGAATTAGATATACTTAGCAGTTATAAGAGGGTATCTTTCACCCCCACTGAATTAATGAATTCCGCGAGAAATGTTCAAAAACTGCCCCGTCTGTCCATAATATAAGACGGTCGATATGTCGAACACCTGTAGCAAAATCTCATGTCTTGGTTTGCTATTTATTTTTATAGTTATTAGATATAGTTTAAATGTGTTGATGTTGGTTAAATATATTTTAAATTGTTATAAAATTCTGCCTCCCTCATAGCAAATATTATTTTCGTTTTAATTGATGCTCACAGCTAGAATTGTTTTGCATTACAGCCGGTGCCGTCCAAAGCCTACTTATTTAAAGCGGGCGAATTTTTATATACTCTACAGGGTCCGGCAATAGTGCGTCGGGCATCTGTAGCTCTTAAAATAAAAAACTTGAGCATTTTGTTTAAGTGCAAACCTAGAGTATGTACCAGGATGTATTTTAGGAAAATATTTTAACTTCTATAGGGTGGCTCAAAAAAGTGTGAGTGGACCTTGATGATTTTTTTAAATGGAACACCCTGTATATTATTGCATTTTTGGCTTCCTTTCAGATCACTTTACATAACCTTAAGATATGAATAAATATATTTCGATAGTTTCAGAGATATTAAAAAATATATGAAAAATATATATTTTTCAGCCCATTCTTAAAAAAATTATTAAAAATACAAGAACTGTTCTGAAATCAAAACTATATTAAGTACTTACTTTAGATGGTCTGTACTTACTTTGCTATAAATATGAAAATCGTAAATTATACAGGATGTTCAAAATTCTACGCCAAACTTTCTAAAATATAAAATAATTTTTCTTTGTTTTTTTAAATGGAACACCCTGTATATTATTGTTTCAATAGACTGAGAATTAAAAAATGAACATTTTTTGTATTTAGAGTATTTCGAAATTTTTAACGGTTTCGCAGATATTTGCGGGTTTATATTTCATATGGCATTTTCCACAGTAAATCTTTATCAAAGCCACCCAATGATTTTTCTCTCATATTTTACCATTGAAAGCGCCATATGAAATAATACTGCGCGTATCTGCGAAACCGTTAAAAATTTTGAAATACTCTAAATACAAAAAATGTTCATTTTTTAACTCTCCATCTAATAAAAAAATAATATACAGGGTGTTCCATTTGAAATAACAAAGAAAATTTATTTTATATTTTAGAAAGTTTGGCGTAGAATATTGAACATCCTGTATGATTTACGATTACCATATTTATAGCAAAGTAAGAACAGACTATCTAAAGTTAATACCTAATATAGTTTTGATTTCAGAACAGTTCTTGTATTTTTAATAATTTTTTTAAGAAGGGCTGAAAAATATATATTTTTGATTTATTTTTAATATATTTTTTAATATCTCTGAAACTATCGAAATATATTTATTCATATCTTAGGGTCATGTAAAGGGATCTGAAAGGAAGCCAAAAATGCAATAATATACAGGGTGTTCCATTTAAAAAAAATCATCCAGGTCCACTCATACTTTTTTGAGCCACCCTATAGAAGTTAAAATATTTTCCTGAAATACATCCTGATGCATACTTTAGGTTTGCACTTAAACAAAATTCTCAAGTTTTTTATTCTAGGAGCTACAGATGCCCGACGCACTATTGCCGGACCCTGTATATCTCGAAGAGGCATCGAGCAAAATATCAAGTGTGTGATATTTTTGGATAGGTAATTTTAAATTCTTTTCAATAAATTAAAAATATACAGGGTGTCCCATATAAAAAATAAAATTTTCTGTTGATAATTCTTAAATTATTAATTTAAAAAAAATTATACTTAAACCATTAAATTCTACGTAAAAAGGTGCTTTGGAAATGTTTTCATAAAAATACAAAATATTCCTAGCAAAAAAGTTACAGCGATTTATTAAAAATGCATATTTTTGAAAAACACCCCGTAACTCCGAAACGGTAACAGATATCGATATGCGGTTTTCACCATCATGTTTTTGACAAAAATTGAGCTCCAGACACCGATATTAGTTTTTGTCTATCTCCTATAGAAAAGGGTGTTTCCATTTAAAAGCGTCGAATTTGACCCACCCTGTACATAGTATTAACAAAAATAATTTTAATTCAAAACCTTATGTTAAATTAATAACAGAACAAACTAAAATAATACCTCTTACATACTTATTTTACGCAAGAACATCGAAAAATATTTTTGTTATAGCAAAAAAAAAAAATAATAAACGAAAGATGGTCTTTCTTAACATAAATAAAAAAAATCTTAAATAGAATAGCATAGTGTTCAATATCTGAATATTGAATAATATAGAGGATGTATTTAAAAAAATACGAATTAATATTTTTTCGACAGGTATGCTCTGTTAATTTTTCTAATGCAATAGAAATAAGAATGAATACACCTGTCAAATACAGACCATAAGAATGAATACACCTGTCAAATTGACTGGCTTCAATTTTTTTTCTATATCTAAAAATAAAAGCTAGTTTTTAAATGAAAATAATAATGATATAATTTGAGCGTAAGTGGTACTGAAGAAACACCTAGTATACCTATATTTCTACAGAGTCGCATAGAAAAAAATCCCATGTTCTTAGCCATCTTCCAGAAATATGAAAAAGGGTGAGTAATAATACCGGTGATCACACATCAAAATAAATACAGGGTGGCCCATCGAAAACGTTCCGCAAGGCATAACGGCCAGGGTAATTTTTTTCAGAAAATTCAAAAACACGTCAATTTTGTTTGTGAGGGGGATATTGAGAAGAATTTCAACGCACAAGTCACAGAACAGCTATCTAGCAACTACCGCACCTGATCGTTCAACCTTGTGACAAGTGAAAAAATGCGTAAACATCTAGAAATAATAAAAAAAACAGCAAATTGGTCGAAGGAATTTATCCTTATCATTTACTCTGATAAATGTTTAAATAAACTTTTCAAATTTCAATCCTTCATATTTTCTCAATGACGCGACCGATTTTCAAAAACGATGCGGGGAAATATAGAGAATAGAAAGCTCTTTTCATTGCGGCGCCACTTGACCCCCCTTCCCATTTGAAAAAAATTGGGGGATGACAGCCCCGCTTAGAGGGTTGAAGATTTCGCAATCATTTTTGGGGCAAAAGTTGTCCCCTCACAAACAAAATTGACGTGTTTTTGGATTTTTTGAAAAAAAATACCCTGGCCGTTATGCCTTGCGAAACGTTTTCGAAGGGCCATCCTGTATGAGGTCGTACAATTGAATATTTTTTTTTCTTCAAGCCTTCTAAAGACAAGCTAACGCAGACTATTGTTCCAGAGCACCATTAACTTCTACAGTCAACATCGTTCACAACTCTTCTGCGTCACAAAGGGGAGATGCAGAGGATTTCGACGATTTCGATTGTTTTACTATACATCAAGCTCAGCAACTACCAGTGAGAGCAGAAGCAATCGCACGCGAAACCAGAAAAGACCTACACCTTGGTAAGATCGTGAAAATTCTGGAAGATGGACATGATTTAGTATACCATTACTTTAAAGCTCGCGAAGTTTAGTATACCTTATCAGCCAACTGCTTGATGTTTGAGCATAGAGTAATAATTCCGCCTTCTCTACGAGACACCATCTTCAAAGATCTTCATGTAGCTTATCTAGACATAGTCAAAATGAAAGGATTGGCACGTTCCTTTGTTTTTTTTTGGCCACATTGAGAGACTTGTGCCGCATGTGCATACAAGCGCATGATCTACCCAAATTTCGTGACCACCATTGGGAGTACCCAAAGGCACCATGGGAACATATTCATATTAATTACGCAGGTCCAGTAGCCGACCCGATGTTGTTAGTCGTTGTCGACGCTTACAGCAAATGGGTTGAAGTAAAACCTACTACCCTTACCACAGCAGTTTCAACAATCGCTATTATGGTCAACCTCTTCATAGCATATGGTACACCAATCACTGTTGTTTCAGACAATGGTAGACAATTCATCCCAGAAGAATTCCAGAGTTTTCTGAAGAATAGTGGAGTGAAATACCACAAGCTATCAGCACCGTACAATCTATCAATAAATGGACAAGCGGAACGGTATGTGCAAACAGTGAGAGACGCATTGTATTCAATGAAAACTACGATGTTCTTAGGACAAGATCTTAGCTATCAATCTAACGAGACCTGATGATATATCATCGAAAGTCTTAGAAAAATAACGTGCTGAAATGCAATCCACCTTTCGCACCTTGGAAGATGGACTAAGTGTATTTCCTCTCTGGAAACCAGAAGCTCGACAAACGGCTCCCTGGGACAATTTCTAAACGTATCAACTATTAAGATAAACAAATAAGACGTCATATTGACCAAATAAGAACATTTCAAGGACCAATAAGGAACCAACAGATGATCGTCAAAGCCATATTCGATTTTATGCAGAACCACCAATTGCACCAGATGCCAGAACACCAATTCGTGAACTAGAACCCCCCCCCCCCCTAAAAGTTTTTTATACTGTTTATCATATTTCTGTATCAGTTAAAAAAGCTTGAAACTCAAAACATAAAAATTAGTCAAAGAATACATATCTTACTGCAAGTGAAGTCAGGTAACTCATTAGAAGTAGGCTAATGTAACAT
The DNA here is from genome assembly GCF_002938485.1 of Sitophilus oryzae. Classification (NCBI taxonomy): domain Eukaryota; kingdom Metazoa; phylum Arthropoda; class Insecta; order Coleoptera; family Curculionidae; genus Sitophilus; species Sitophilus oryzae. The sequence continues at coordinate 148,834 of NW_022146187.1, read as the reverse complement.
TAGCAATGTCTCGGATGGAGTGCTTTCGTTATTGATAAATAACACATTTTAACACTAAAAATAATCTCTTAATGACGGTTTAAACCCTCCAACCAACTAAATAACATACATTCTACTGCGCCAATCCTTTGTTTATGCCTCTTTCTTTCCGTACACTTTAGAAAAAAATCGAACAAATAACCATGTTAAGCCTCGTTATCGAGCGTCGTGGTTAGCGACGCACGCAACGATGACAAACCTCAAAACGAAAAAAATTAGACTATACCACCCATTCCGGTAATTACTCGCTTAAAAGTCGCGCTAATTCGTCAAGTCCCGTCCGTGTATGGTCGGTTGCATAAGTTGCCGTTAACCGCCAGTCCCCCGACGACCCGCAATTAGCGGTCGTGGGTGCAATTATATAGTCGGCCGGTCGTTCTCAATGTCTAATTATTTATGAATTTGCCGGTAGCGGAGCGCTCGCCGATATGACATTAAAGAGATCGTGCCTTCGCATCGCATTTTTTGCTTATTATTAAACAATAGATGCGGATTAAGCGTATTGTAGGGGTAGCGGTGGGTTTGGGCGGATGTGATATTTCACGGTACGTTGTTCGGTCGGCAAACCAATGCATTTAGTATATTAAATGCATTTGTTTAGTGTAGTATCTAATTATATAGAGTTGTAGCTCAATGACCATTTCACTGATTGAGCAAGCTCTATATCACCTTATCAAAACAAAAAAACATATTGTAGTCGGATATGAAATACAACCCTGATACTTGGGGTGATTTCCGTTGCTTACCTTGGTTATGGTTTTATGTTCCGTTTCTACCCAAGTAGCATCTATCTGACTTCGAACTAAATCTGACCTGAAGCGACGTCAGACTTTGTGCAAATTTAGGTCGGGTGCTGGTGATATGACCTGTGACGTCGCTTTCCTATTAAAAGCGACGTTGTTGGATCCGAGTCCGTAAATCCAACGATCTGTCGACGTACAAAATAACAACGTACCATTTTTATTAATTTCCCAACGTCGTTCCCACGTTGGCTTGCACGACGTACATATACTTGAACTAGCCCGACGTCTACCCGTTGTCCGAATAGGATACGTCTCACTGATAATCTCTAAAGTAACGTCCAATTATATTTTGTTGTATTTTATGTTCATATTTATAACCTAATTTACCTATCTCTATTTACGTCCGTAAATCCAACCCATTAAGTAGCATTTGCGACCTAATGAACATCATGAACATAACCTAATAAAAAGTTTTTGTAAGCAAATTTTTTTATTATGCCTAAAAAACACTAAAAAGGCATTTAGACATTCATCTACATTTTACAGAAAGAGGTCGAGGCTTTTGCAAAATAATAATAGTAGTAGTGATGTCTTGCCTCCACCCGTAAATGCTTTTTATCCGGAAGAGATGCTGCATTACACTGGTGCATCTTAATTTCATTTTTTAGCTTAGGAAACCAGCAGACCCCATCCTCCTCCGACATGTGAGGTTAGGCTTAAAAAAGTGGCTGCCCATTTTTTTAAGGAGAAAACAAAAACTAAAATACAGTTGCACAAATCCACAAATCACTGATACACAAAGTGAGGTTACGTGGCGTACGTTGGAATTATATACATCATAAGACGATTGCCGGTCGTCCGGTTTGATGACTTCGGTCGTGTGAGACGACTAATGTTGGAGACCTGGTCGGAATTGGTATATTGGTAGTTCATATTAAGTCGGACACAGAAATCCGCCATTCTTAACACGTATCCGATTGTCAGCCATTTTAAAATCGTTTTTTGTGTTTAAAATTTATATTAACATTTCGATTTCTAGTAGAATAATATTGATAAGGTTGAGTTTGGGGGGAACCACAGTACAGTTTTATGGTTAAACCAGCTAGAAAATAAAAAAAAAATTGTGAGCTACTTTTTTATAGATATTTTTATTTCATAAATCTACCTAATTTTGAAGGCGCTCGTTGTTTTCCGGAGTATTTTAATCAAATATATCAAGAAAGTGACTTCCGTTGACAAAACTGATGTCAGGATTAATGATTCAGAATTATTATAATATGAAATTAGATAGGCACTTATAGTTATATTCGAGAAGTGATTATGAATCCATTTGTAATTAGGTAGTTTGGTTAGGTTTTTATGTATTCTTGGGAGCGAATATGAAACCAAAAATAACGTAAGTGCTTAGCGTCGAATTTTAAGTGACTAAAATCCAACGTAATATGACGTTGGTAGTTGGTAGAATTATATTCCCTATTAGGTCAGATACCGACGTCGAGGCGACCCGAATCTGTATTCCCCATTTAGGTGCAAATAAGGGTCGTCAGGCGGTCGAACCGACGTTGGTACCCGACGTCGGGTTTATTGAACGCGACGTATACCCGACGTTAGATAACGTCCAAATGCTACTTGGGTATCGGTTTCCTGAATGATTTCTTGTTACGGAACACGGTTCCTAAAAAATTCCGTTATAACTGTCATCAAACTAACCAGTGGCAGTGCGAGAAGGCTATTACATCCAAAAGCAATGGCGGTAGGCAGTAAAGGTAAATAAATTTCATTAACTAAATAGAATTACTTTTTAGGACCATTTAAACTTATCATGCTGCCATTGTTTCTTAAAGTCAGGAACATTTAAAGAAAACATGAAAAACGATACAACAGGTAATCGTGAATGTTTTGTAAGCTATAAAAATATAAATATTGATTAGATTTGTTTATTTATTATTGATCTGTTTTAATATTGGACCTGCAAATCTTCACTTGAGCTGTCTAACGAGTTGAACAGTTTATTAATAAAGTACTTTTCAATATTAAACTCCATTGAAAAGAAGAAACAAAAAATGCATAAAAGATAAATTTTACAATAGAAGTATTGAAATATAGAAAACGTCAACATTTGATGTTTCCAATATTTTACCAAACCGTTCCGTATCAAACCGATGTTTTTCAGGAACCGCTCTTTACCGTAGTTTAACGGCCTGGTTCGGTAATGATCAGTTCTTATCCATATGGCAAGAATAAGAAAGCTTCAGACAGTCTAGGCATGCATTATGGTTTTCAGGACTAAAGGCTCTCCGTTAGGAAGACTCTGAAACTAACCAGAAACGACCATAGACCCATTTATTAAAGTCTCTGTAGGGGACTAGAACTATGTCAAACTCAAATATGTCAGGAGACAGTTTTGAGTTTTTTGAGTTGAGAAGAACTCACACCAAATCAGCGTTGTTGAGAAGACAGAGTGATGGATTTTTTTGAAGACGATGAGACGGAGTGGTCCGTATTTTCGCAAATGGGAGAAGTATGTAAATTATTTTAGAAATAGCGTTTCCTTTCACAATGGATTGACGGCATTTTCCAACAAGTCTAAATAAATATATAATCTCTATTTAAAAATGCCAATTATGTTATCACCAAGCTACACGTTTAATTTGTAAAGATTTTGAACTTAACCAGTAACGACAAGTGTGTAAACAATATAAAAATGCTTCATTTATCCAAGACATTCCTGTCATTTAAAGAAAAATAATAACCGAAATTGGAAAAGCAGTAGCCGCTTGTGAGACCGAACAAAAACACCCTTTTGAGCGTTTATATATTTATCTATCTATGGATAGCATAGGGGGGGGATAAATCTCTGCAAAAATTATCTCCGATTTGTTATTATCGGCATATTTCTCAATAATAACGTCGTTAATAATACTCAATAATAACGTCGTTAATTTTCCATCAATTTTTTCCGTTTATTACCATTTCTTACTCTTATCTTCTTCTTCTTGTGCCGGGTCCATTAATGGAGGTTGGCGACCACTCTCTTAAATACATCTCTCAACATGAAACTTCCAAAACTTCCACTTCCATGCCTGTGCAATCCCCGATATTCCACAGTCATAACTTTTTCTTCATTCTGATTCCTGTTCTCCCATCAGCTTCCTACCCTGAATAATTACCAATAATTACCTGTAGTAGAGAGTACTATTACAGGGTAATAATTGTGTCGTAATACATAACCAAGGTATGCGCCAGGTAGACGCAAGATATGGCGTTTTCCGTATTTTAATTTTCAGCAGTTTTCATTCACAACCAAATAGTATTTCCTCGTTTGTAATTCTCGTTGTCCTTTGTACTTTTAGCAACCGTCTATATATCTATAACTTAAAGGACACGATTATCTTTATTATTTGTGTTACCAGCCTCCATATTATCCATTATTCCATTATTATTTGTGTTACCAGCCCGTACAGCAACTGTAACCAGATATAACATTTCCATCTGACCGCTTGAATTGTAAGAGTAGACAATTTCACCAAAAACCTAAATATTACGATGTCGGCACCAGATCATAAAATTCGTGGCCAAATAGAATGCTAGCCTAGAGACCAGCCGCCACATAAGTATCACACAAGCTACCATCTCCTCTAGTAAGGGTAGGGAGCCCAATAAGACCCAATAAGCGACACAAGCTACTGTTTCGTCTCTCTGGCCTGGATCCACCAGGAAAGCTGGACGTTGAAAGTAGGTCTCAGTGGAGCAGAAGTACGGAAATACCTCCGACCGCTTTACGAAGGACTTACTCCAGGGGAAGCAAAAGCAAAAACACACCTCGAAAAGGGGGAGAGTAAAGAAACCAAGAAACAGCCTAGCACATCTCCAGCCAAGGGCAAGAGAGCTAGCGAGAACCTCTCACTTCTATTCCGGCAAAGAGCTTTGCCGCTATTCCTGTACAAGTGAAAATGGCGGTGCTGCCGAAAGATTACCCAGAGATTACACTGACCACCGACCAGCAAACGGCTCTAGAAGATGCGATACTAGACTAAGTAGTAGAAGCGGATTTCAACGCAATGGTCCACAAAATGAGGGTCATTTGCGTTTTGCAGGGATACATTTTCGGGTGGGCATGCCCCTCATAGATTGTGCATCTTGAAGAATCGGCTGGATTGGATGGATTGGTGGAAACGGCACTTAAGTTTAAGAACTGGCAAGGGCCGGGACTGGTTGCAGTGAAGGCAGAAAACATTCCAAAAAGGGCGACCTTGCCGGGAGCAAGGTAAAAGACACCGTCTACCTGCTGATCGAGCCAGCGTCAGAACTCCAATGTAAGGATATCGAGTTGGCGAGTCATCAACTCGAGGGAAGAGTGCCATGATAAGGACAATAGGAGTTGACCTTAAATCCAAAGACACAATAGAGAGAGAGAGAAGTCTAAGTAGACACCAGACTGTGAAGGACACGGAGGGCCAAACCCCTACCCTAGAAGGATGTATACCCTCGGAGGATTAAGATCTGTTATCAGAGGAGAATAGAAATAACCTGTTCCACCTACAACAGGAAAAACCTCGTGTATAATGAGTTATAGACTGTATGATGAGTCTAGGCAACACAATACGTAGATGTCAGTCTACTTTGTACATATATGTATAATATAGAAATGGTGCCATCTCGTTAAAATTATTCTTTCATTTAATGTAAATTTAATTTTCATTTCAACTTAATAATTATAGCTATTGATTTATACTTTTACGATGCCAAATCTCTAGAAAAAAAAACGCTTAGAATTATAAATAGAAACTGTTCCGAACCATTTAAAACATTAAAATATTTGTCCACCAGATGATTAATTCAAATTAGAAATGTTATTATTAGAAATGAAAAAAAATCGCGCGTATTTATTTTCCCCGCCCGCCTCTTCTTACATAAAACCAGAACATAAAAATAACTAAAATGTGAAAATCCCGTCGCATAAGTTAATTTTGCTTATTTTTAACCCATTCTAATATAAAACAGCGGATGACGGTCCCACAATGTTATAAAGAGCTCATTTTTCAAATTATTGCGTATGCGTAAGACCGCTAATTTTATATAGTATCACCGAAACGGCGTACTAAATGTAATTTTCTTAATTTTATCACGTCGACCTGTCAGAAAATTGTTTTATATTGTTCGCCGGTTAAAGTGATAGTGGTGTTTTCATTTTCTCGAAGCAGATAAATCAAATATGTGTAGGTGACGTTAAAGACGTTTTAATGTCTATAACAGAATTTTAAAGCTTATGACAATTGGCTCGGTGTTTAATAATAAATTATATAATTAGGTTTTGGAAAAGTATTTTTGATTTTCGTAAAGCATCTATATATATTAAGAAATTACTGTAAATATCTACGCCGTTTCTAAAGCTTAGTGTCAAATTAGAATCTTTAAGCTTTGGTATTAAGTTAATAAAACTTTATTGTATTTTATATTTAATTAACGACAGTTTAGCCAGATTTTGAAATATTAATTATATTTTAGTTAATTTTTCGTGGCTACCTACTGAATTCATATTAATATGGCTAATGCTTTTGTGTCCAAACTGTCGAGCCGTTTAGATGATCTCAAACCCCTTTTGAAAATCCAAATGTCTCCTGCGCTGAATTAAAAAAAACAGAATAGCAAATCACTATGGAGGAGGATAAAAAGGCTTTCGAAAGGATTAAGAATATTTCTGTTCTTGACTTAGAGGGAATAAACAATAAACCACTTCTGATGGAGGAAATCCCAGTCCAAAGGGGTCTATGTTAATATAATTTAAATTAATTTTTCGTTCAATCTTATTTATAGCTCTTTGAACATATATTCTTCTCATATTTCCGAATGCATTTTGTACTCTTTATTGTAAATGTTGAAATGTATTGATTTCAGTTTTACAAGTGACGTCAAGTAATGCCCCCGCAAGTAACAACAGGAAAAAATAAAGTTGATTTTCAAAAAAATACGTTTTTTCCAAATAACTCAGCAATCCCTGAAATTTTTAAAAAAATTTTGATGGCGTCTTAGTGAATATCCTGAAGCGCAACTTTGCCTCAATTTAAGCATATTATTATGGTTACCGAAATACCAATGTTCGTACCGTATAAGTGGGGAGTTTGTAAAAGTTTTTCATTGAAGTTTTTGATGTCTACTGCAATAATCTTTCTTAGTCTTACATAATTCTGTATATTCTATTCTATGTATGTTATCGGTTTTCATTTCTCTTCTTTTCTTGAGAAGTGTTTTAGTCTCATTAATCAGTTGATTATCTTTCTTACGCCGCTGCCGGTCCCCGATTTCTTTTGCACAGTTAACTACAGTGTCCATGGAGCTGTTGTGTGTTTGTTTCTTTTTCAAGCAGCTTGCTGTTCTTATTCACTGAATCTTTCTTTTAGTGTGTTGGTGTATACTCTAGTTATTTGTTTCCTGATCAATTTTAGTCTTTCTAGTCGAATTTCAAGGACTATTCTGGTTCTGACGAGTCTGTGCTCACTGCCTGTTCGAAACTTGTTAAAAACGGTCACATCTTTTACTGTGTTTATCTTGTTAGTTAAAATGAAATCATTTTTATTCTTAGTTGCCCCATTAGGAGCCTGCCATGTCCATTTTCTATTGGTGTTCTTCTTAAAGTATGTATTGGCTATGAACAGGTTTTGATGATATGTGTATTGTACAAGTCTCTCTGTCTCTCTCCTCTCTCATTTCGTTCCCCAATAAACAGCTTGGGATCTCTACCACCAGAAATTAGCAGAAGAATTATGTTAGCATGCAGTACTTATGGAAGAAACTCAATCATATTCAAATCTACAATGCTACTGGACACTTACAACGGAAAGGAATATAAGGAAATTGCTGGTCGCACAACGCTCAATGGAAAGAGATATGCTGGGAATAACCAAGAAAGACCGTAAATGAATAGAGTGGATACGACAAAAGACCCAGGTATTAAAAGTCATCCATAGAATCAAATCCACATGGAAAAAGATGGACCACAAAAATTACAGTATAGTATCCACGAGGAATTAAGAGACCTAGAGGAAGACCAAACTTGATATGGGACCATGATATTAGGAAATTAGCAGTGATAACTTGGGCCGCATAGCCAACAATGGACAATAATGGGCCCAACTTGTTGAATTGTGATGGAAATTGGAATTATAATGATGATGATGATTATATATATTATATTCGACGCGGCCTAGTAACTATCCTAACTAGTAGCTATTTTAGTAACTTGACATAATCCTTGGCTGGTTCTTCTTGCGAATTTTTTATTTTTCAGACTTCTCCCTATTAGTGGTAAAATACCCAGGTTTTTTTCAAGAAAAAACAGACTTTGTAAATAATTTGCATACAGTAGGATTGTAAACTAGATGCTGGTTATCATCTGTTTTGAAAGAATGGGTGGATTACTTCAAAATAGCTGAAATTTGAATTATCTTGCAAAATTGTTGGTTGGTTTGAAAACATTAGATTAGATTAGATTCTTAGAGGTGGCTTTCGGCCTGATCCACTGCGACCTTCTCAGATCTATTGTGGTCCTCTTCTGATCCTTAGATTACATTCTCCAGTCCTATCCTTTTCACAAAGTTTAGCAACTTGAAGACTGAACCCTCCATGTAGCTCCTTGGCAATGGCCTATCATTACCTATTATCGGGAACCGCACATTTGCCAGGCTGTCACACCGACATAAAATGTGTTCTGACGTTTCTTCTTCAGGGTAGAACCTACATATAGCTTCGTCTGTCAATCCCATCAGCTTTATATGCCTATTTAGCTTACAAGGACCTGTTAGTAGACCTACTACAGCTTTGACTGTCTTTCTGTCCTTGCTTATCAGGTCGACCGCGAATTTTGGCGAATGTTCTACAATGAACCTCTTCGCCTGTCTCTGCCCTGGTGAGTTTCTCCACCATTCTAGAGATTTGTTGGCCACCCATCGTTCCGTGGCCATTCTCGTGACCGCCTTTGCAACGCCGCAGAAGGGTTCTGGGCCTATGAATGGCATTGATGAGCCTTGCTTGGCCCTTCCATCTGCCTTTTCGTTACCCTTGTGACCCTCGTGCCCTGGCACCCAGGCCAATGTAACAGTGCTACGTCCGCCCAAAGTATTCAGAGCATGCACACAGTCCCACAGTCTAGAATTAACCTTCGCGGAGCCGATTGCCTTTAGCGCCGCTTGGCTGTCTGAAGATGGCCACAGAACGATTTGTTCTTTGTTGCCTTATTATTTCTTCTACACAATAGTGGATTGCCGTTCTGTCTGGAAAATTGTGACATCCTTAGATTGGCTTACGTGGAAGGATCTCCCTTGTTTCGGCCCTACTATCCCAGCTCCTACGCCTTCTGACGTTTTTGAGCCGTCTGTATACCAGGTTGCCTCAGCTTGAATGAGTATACCTTTATTCCAGTATTTCCTTCCTGGTATGGTTATATTAAATTTGTTGTTGAAGCTATACCTAGTAGCTGTTGCATCAATTGGTAATCCCAATACTTTGTCTGCTTTTGGCTCTTCGATTAGCTTCTAATGCGTTTGGCTTATGTGCTGCTGACCGTGAATTAACCTGTGCATGACAGATCTGGCTTCGCCTTGTATGAAAATATATAGTGGTGGTAAGTTCAACAATGGAATTCCATCGCATTTGTAGGAGTGGTTTTTATGGCCCCAGTTACACACAGGCACGCAAGCCTTTGTGTGGAACTTAACAGCCTTACCGCACCCACTTGCAATGTCTTTGTCCACCACGCCACCGACCCGTAGATTATCATGGGTCTTACTACCCTTGTGTTATAGCCATAGAGTCATTTTAGGGTTAGGTCCCCAGTTTTTTCCACACATTGTAGCGTTTTTTATAAACATTACCACTGCGAACGGCAGCTTTTCGTTGGTAGAGCAGTCGTGGATAAGGTATTTCACTGGAAAGAACTAATTAACAATAATAACTCGAAATTATAAATATTGGGCGCCAGGCATGTACAGAGAAAGAAAACACAGTTGTATATTACTTAAAACTAATGACTATATTTATTCATGATGAATTCTGATGGTAAATAGCATTGTACAATTTTAATAATTATTATAGATGGTTAAATGTTATTACAAGGCGTAATGTAATGGAAACCTAAGATCTAAATCATATTGTAACTACTAAATCAACATAAATGTTCTTAATAATCTAACCACTAAATATAGTCTGTACGATATTATTTAAAATGTACGTTATTAAGTTAAGACTGAAAATGTTTTAAATGTTAAATGTAAAACTATAACTTAAATCTACACTTAGCTGTTCTTTACGTAATCTTGCTTCAAACAGTAACAGCGTGAGGTGGTCTCGCATCTCTGTACTCGGCCATCCAATACAACAAAAGGGGCCAGAATGAGGACACCATGAATTGATACAGCCGTAACTACTAACTAAGTTATAGATGGGAACGAAGCAGCATGGGGCTCAAGCTATATCCACGCTGGGGCAATATGGGGACACTACCCGTACCTTGGAACACTACTAGGACCTTGGATAATGTCCGTAACTTGGACCATAACCTCGGACACAGTCCGTCCATAAGACAACGGTACAGGGGAACACTACCCGTACCTTGGATACTACTAGGACCTTGGATAATGCCCGTACCTTGTAAATAGTCCGTACCTTGGACCCTCGAATTACTTGCGAGGGCTCGCTAAATAATAAAGAACATGTCCTTTCTCCCATGTGACATTCTGGAGGACAAAAGAAAAGGGACGCCAACGTGCCAGCAAAATACAGATACAAGTTAGGTTGGGACATCCAAAACATTTAAGTTACATCCCTGTAACTTCGAAATAGCAGCTGATTCAAATTATACAGCAAGTTTTTTATAATTGCAGTTTCTCGAAGCAAGGATTTTTTTGATGGTGACAGTCGGACGGTCAAAGCCAAATCAAGTTAAGCACGAAGAGAGTTGACAGAAGCGATGTTGACAGCGCCTCCACAGAACAGTGAAACGATAGTAGGGTTGCCGACTAGAGAACGTAAAAATTACGCGTCAAATAAACTATCTGGTGATGATAGGCCAGACATAATATATTATATATAAAAAAGAGCCTTCTGTGTTGCCTTTGCTATGTGAGTAAGCCTTTGATCAAAAAAATATCCCAAGATACTTTGTTTCTTTGGAAAATGAAATCTCCGTTTTTCCTACCACTGGTGGTTTTAGGCCTTTTGGTGCTATCTTTTTTGTAAAATTGACAATTTGTGTTTTCTGAGCATTGACTGTCAGTCTCTCTTATTTGCACCACTTGTCAACTTTGTTTAGGGCTATCTGCATCCTTTCTGATATCATACCAGCAAACTTGCCAGGGGTCAGGACCACAATTACGATGTCGTCTGCTTGAAAACATTAACATTCATATTAAATCTCAAATTAAAATGTAACCTGATTACTAATTACTTTGCGGCGTCGTTTTTATTCCATCATGGCTTAGGATTCGACACTAAGAGAAGTTTACTAATATACACGGTATCCCAATTTTCGGTAGACATAGAACTACTACGTATTTTTGGAATCAAAATAAATTCATTGGACAAAATTTACTTCTATACAAAAGTGCTTCGTTTGTCCGCTAGAGAGCATCAAACTTAAAAAAAAACACATTTTGTCAGATATTTTAAGAACCATTATTTCGACTTGAATGAGATTTCTTTAATATTTGGCTTTCTTAAAAATGAAGAAATAGTACGGGAAGGGTGAAAACTACCCTAATTTTTAGAAATTATTTTTCCAAAGCAGAACTACAAAATATACAGAGAGTTCCAATATTCTGTAGACACAGAACAACTGCGTATTTTTTGAAGCAAAACAAGTTAATTTCACATAATTTACCTTTATACAAAAGTGCTTCGTTTGACCGTTAGAGGGCATCAATCAAAAATAATCACGAACGTTAATTAACTTAAAATTTATTATTTTTTTAAACTTTTTATGAAGCTTGTTGTCAAATATAATTTGTGATACTAACATAAAATTCCATATTTTCGCCAACTAGATTATTAGAGCATAATAGCACAGATTAGGTATCCTATAAGTATGCAGATAAAAATCTTGTCCCTAATTCGTGGTACGAAAATTGTTTTTTATGACGATGTGCAAACGAGTCAAATTTCACTCAAATCGGAATAACGGTTCTTAACATATCTGAAAAAATGTGTTTATTTTTTTTTAAAGTTTGAAGCCCTCTAACGGACAAACGAAGTACTTTTTGTATAGAGGTAAATTATGTCCAATGAACTTATTTTGAGTTCAAAAATACATAGTAGTTCTATGTCCACGGAATATTGGGACACCCTGTCTTTGCAAATTGAGATTCGCCGAGTCCGATCCTGTTTTTCGATTTCGAATCTCCCGAAAAGTGAGTGAAATGTGGGGGTGGGTGGGGACTCGCGCGGCGTGTAATTTTAGCCTCAAGAGTATGAACTGATCGGCCGGCAGTCCGTTACCCGAAATATTTAATATAATTTCGCATTATAACGAACCGAACGGACGATCTGACATATTTACAAACATTTCCCGCTTTCTTTTCTTTCCGCCGATTTCTTTATCTGTCATTATTAGGCAGTACCGGAACATTTTCTGACTGAAACGAACATCAAAGTGATGGTTTTGTGTGTTTGTGGGTGCGATCATATATTATAACTTCTTTATTTTCGGTCATCTGTGGTCAATGTTGCGGTAGGTCTGGAACTTGTTACAAAACCTACCGAAGTTTATTCGACGTTTTATGTGAGGTGGTTAAAGTGATAAGTGACTTAAAACTAGCCTAAAGGAATTGATGTCTTTATTTTAATGTAAGTATTAAAAAATATATTAATTTGATAGTTTAGTTTTCTCATTAGAAACTAAACACTTGTCAATATTTCAAAAGTGGAAATAACAAGAAGATTCTAACGGATCCAGTAGATTAAGAGTAAAAAAATTCTATAAGACATAGTTTTAATTTATTTTTAATGTTTAGGAGGGGTGTTAATCATCGCGACCTTACAGATCTATCGTGTATCCCCCTTTCTTAAGTTATAACATAACATACAGTCTCAGGGCTTTGACAAAATCCACTATCTGACATGGCTTCACAGAGGCTAGTTCTCCATCTCTTATATCACTCGTACCAAAGTACTCGGCTCGGCTCACTCAGTTATGAGGTGTCATAGTGTTTGCCCGTTTTCCCCACAAAATCAGTATTCGCCGTTGTTTCTTAGCTTCAATCTACTGAGGTGTTCCTTGAGGAGACAGCGTCCTGTTAAAAACCCCGTGACAATCCGAAGATTGTTCTTACTTAAATCAATGAAAATCTTTGATTTTTCACGTTCATAAGTTCTGAGAAATTTTTTCGACTGTCTTAGATCGTTGGAGGATTCCCATTCTAGGTTATTGAGGCTTCCAGGTCACTGAATTCCTCTTTAAGTTGGTTTCCACTTGGAAAGTAGAACGGTTCTGGTCCAGATAATGGAGTGTTCGTTCCTTTTCTAGCTAGACCGTTTACTTTTTCATTGTCTTCTATCCCTTGGTGAACTTGTATGGTACCCAGAATATATATATATATATATATATATATATATATATATATATATATATATATATATATATATATATATATATATATATATATAAAGAGGACTTTATTTTTTTACCAAATTTATTCAGTTTCTCTAGGCATTCTTTGACCAACTTCGAATTGATGGTTACTGAGTTGATCGCTTTTAGTGCCTGCTCGACTATTGAATAACATGGCTATTTCCTGATAAGAGATAAGTCGAAACGAGACAAATTTAGACTGCTTCGGACTGTTTTCCGCGTAGTGTAGAGGGTGTATAATAAAACAGAAACAACCGTACGACCGGAAAATAAACAGGCATCATAGACGACTGGGAAATGACAATTTTTGACGTCATTTGCTAAAAATTCACATAAAACATCAAAAACGTCAAAAATTAACACTATATATAGAAAAATTAAAAAAGAATAGAACGTTTCCAACACACAAATCTAGTTTTACGAATTTTACACTACACCATTTAAAAATAAGTTTTAGCGCCATTATAAAAGTAAAGAAGAGAACAGGTCAAGTAAACTCGCGAAAATTATTATCGATTGTCATTCTCCGGACTTCTCTGACGCCGATTTTTTTCAATCGTGTGGTATTACATGTACAAAATTATATAAAAACATATAATTTATACAATTCTGTACATTTTGTTATTTTTATAATACGCAAATATTAGATATGCAAAACTCTTTGTTACTTTTTACTTGGTTTACCTTTAATTAAAGCATAATAATAAAACTATGCCATGAAAGAATTTTTTTTCTTTTAACGGATTCAAGACTCGATTTATTCAGTAGTAGACACAGGTTTCTGACTAACCAATAATAGGTGTACTAATCGAATTCTAATATCTGAAAATAGAGAATCGTTTACAGCAATCACTATTTCTGATCGAATAGGGCAATCACAATAATTTTTATTTGCGAGCCTTAATTTCCCAGATACAGCACGAATTGATGCTGCTGCCGTTCGAAAATTGATCCGTCCCTGCAACTTCTGATTCAATTATCTACAGATCTAATAAGAGATGATGAGAGAGGGTTAAGTTCACAGGAGCTGCGTTCAAATATTCCTTAGTTTCGGTTTACAAAGTAGAGATAATAATTTTATTATAAAATTTAGTTTTATTTTTAATGTTTCTCATATACAATGCAGCCAGTTTAATTTTATTAATTGGGATTAATAAAATTGCTTTTATCTCATCAAGGAGATCGAAATCGACAAAATATCAAGGTACAACTTTTAATTGGCATTAAACGGCCTATACAATTTTGCCATCATAAGAAAAATGTCAGTGGCGTACATGTTTGTTTTGAAAAATATTCCAGTTATAACGTATACTCCGTCTAAAAAGTATCCGAAAAAAAAGAAAGCAAAATTACAATTATAATTATTTATTATAATATATTTTTAGGACTTGAGTTAAAAAAATGATAACAAATTATTAATTTTATTTACTTATACAACCTCCATTTAACTCGAAACACTTAACTAAATGTCCAGGTACACCCGAAACTAGGTCCACACCATAATGTTCAGTGGCGGTAGTCCAGGCCTGTAAAACTGAGCGAATTAAATCGTGTTTATTTTGTAGAGTTGTTCGTTCCACTTCAATCTTCATTAGTCCCCATATGTTTTCAATGGGACTAAGGTTTGGTGAAGCTGCTGGCTATGGTATTGTTGCCAAATGGTGTTCTTGCATCCAAGCTTGAGTATAGGCAGACGAATGCATCTTGCATAATTGCACTATGCATACTTGCATAGCCTGCGCTTTCAGCAGTATAATGCATCTTGCATTATCCTGCTGAAAACGCCACCCGTCTAGAAATAAAACATGAACCGTTTCAAGAAGAAAACCATTTAAAATATCACAATATTTTGCACTATTAACTATACACAGAGGTGTAGCACTACGCTGAGTTAGTGAGTTATTACTCCCTAAACCATTATTTTAGTGGGAAATTTTGAAACTTGAACGGTAACATTTTCTTTTGATAGGATTTTTAGGTGGTTTCCACGCGTTTCCTTAACATGTGCCGTCTTTTCAGTGACATGCGGACCGCTTTCTGGACCCACTTTTAATTTTCGCTGACTTCCAAATCTGTTTGGATTGCCAATTGCCATTGCCAATTGCCATTAGCAATTTATTTATTTCCTGAAACTGGTCCATGCTCTATATCTGTGCCATTTTTGTCCTCTTTATTGTCTCATATACCGCACTTTTTCCGAGTTCAGTCATTTGCACAAATGTTTTAACGTTTCGAACATCTTTTCTATACAAATATTCCCATTTCTCTTTTTTTACTTGCGACATTATTTCTCAAATCTTAAGCCGGTTTACAATTAACAATATTTGACAGATGGTGTTTCCATGGAATTTTGGTCATAGCCTACTATCGGCACAACCTACGTAATGGATTACTGTTGTCTTAAAGTGTTAGAGAAAAAAAAATACATTAAAATTAGGAAAAATATAAAATTCCGGATACTTTCTAGACGGACTATATATATATATGCACGTCCCTGAATCAATCGACATTTTTTTAGCATTGAAATATGTGCGACTTATAGTAATTTTTTCTCTCGAATTTTAACTCGAATCATTTAAAGAACTTAGAAGAAAATAAATTATTATAATAAATGCGCCATCAAAAATAGCATAAAAATATGAAGATTTTAACCCCTTATAGCGAAACAAAGCAGAATCGGACCTATGTTGATATGAAAAAGAAATCTTATTTTTACGTAAGGAAAATCCCCACAAGAGATGGCACATGATTTATTAAAACACCTTTTATATCGAGAAACTATGGTTACGCTCGTTGAATTTGACACTTTTTGTCAGTTTAATAGTATATTTTCGTACTTTTGTGCTTAGGCACTAAAGTGACTAGGCGTTAAAATGACTTTTTTATATTGCCAACGTCGCAAAAATTAATACTTTTGTGGCGTTTGAAAAAAAATCTTATATATATGTATATGGCTTATTTCTAACGGTTACCATAAATTACATATTGGTAATAATAATAATAAATATAGGGGGAGGGTATAAGTAAATAATATATTTATTTTTCAATTCAAGACCGCAAGAGTCTGCATTGTTGCCTTGCTGAAGTCTGGCACTGATCGGTCTTGGTTTTGTAGAATGAACGCTGGTGATGGTTCATTCCATGTTCCACAACGGAAACAGAAAGGCTTGGTCTTGATTTTGCTTTTTGTGCAAGTCTTGTTCATCACTAGTTTCAAAATAACAGCAATATGATAAAACAAAACGACAATAACAATAAACGAAAATGTTAGAAACAAAAAGTTTTATATCACACTTATTGCTTAGTGTGGTGCTGGTAAATCAAAATTAAATTTCCTGATAACAATTCTGGAACGCGTCTGGAAATGATCTGGAAAAGCCCGGCATGTATTAAGTCACATCTGTTCCCGGGGGATTGCGCCCGGACTAAACAAATTATAGAAATAATTCCGCGCTGTTCGTGATTAGACGTCGCGGGTGCGTCTCCAGCATCCCGACGCCTAATAGTACGTATTAGTACAATTACGATTTTTCGCTTTCTTGATTGGAGTTTTCAGCGACGAAGAATTAAAAATATTAATGTGTACCAGCACAATTTTTACTATTTAATAGATCCATGATTTTTGATGCGAGCTTGTATATAATTTGTTAGTCTAAATAAAGTCTTGTTTTTTGCCACTGAAAGAGAAATCTATAAAATAAAAAAAAAACAGTGTGTGCACAAACAACAACATGAATGAAGCTCTTTTCTCATTTTCATTTTGACGTAATATGTGGCTGCATTTTTATTAAGTATTTTTTTAGATTAAATTTACCATTCTTATAGTCAATCACGAGATCCCGGGATTATAGATTCTAATTCCGCGATTTCAAAACGGGATCTCTCGAAAATTGAAAATCCTAACCAATGTTTATGAATTTTACATTTCCATATGGTGTACAAGGGCAGCTAACTGAGTTTTTCCTGTTATGATTTCTGGAACACAAATACCACTTTGCTTTGCCAGTTTTGGACATTGTCTGTACATGTAATGTTTCAAGATCCTCTGTATGATGTGCACTTTAATAGATCTTGAAGAAAAAAAGAGAGGTAGGGACACTCAACTCAATCTGGTGGGACAAACATATTAATATAAAGAAAAAAAAACATATTGGTCAAACAATGGTAGAATCGGCGGTCTTATGCTATGGGAGTGACATATAGGCGAAAAGAAGATAAACGGAGAGTATTGGCTATATACTTACGTAAAAGCGCTAGAGTGTCCAGATTACAAAGAGTGAGAAACGAGGAAATTAGAAACCGAACATCGGCACAAGAAACAGTAATACAACGAATCGAGACAAGAGGTTTGCGATGGTTTGGTCATCTAATGAGGATGAAGGACAAGATGGCCAAAACTTGTATTCAAATGGTTAACCCCTGGAAGAAACAAAAGGGGACGCCTGCGTCGGTCCTGGAAAGATAGTATATACCACAGGCGATATGAGAGATCGGAATATCGAAGAAGATCTGGTTTGCGACAGAGATGGCTGGCAATTGAGAATGGGAAGGCAACATTTAGTTGTATGATCTGTATAGTACAGTAATTGTATTTTTATAAGATTAATCCCAAATATATATACCAGGTGCGTCTCAAAAGTGGCTCATCCCTATAACTTTTTTATTTTATCAGGTAAAAAACGAGATTTGGTAGGTTAGCATATGAGATAAATTAGCATTGATTGGCATATTTAATTCTTTGCGGCCACTTCCTGTTTCACCGGAAATGTCTACAACTTTTGATTTTTAAATAGCACCCTCGGTATTTTTTTACTTTATTCGATAAAAAATAACATTCTGAATAGAATGACATATCATGTGTCAACTTTTGACATTTTTGCTTAAAACAGAATTGAATTTTAAATTTCAATCTAGAATCTGCTATGGCTTTAATCGTATCTCAATTTTTTCAAATGGGACGAGGTTGGCTCGCATATTTGGAAAAAGTATTATTTTACGAATAATTTGGTACCACACTTTTGGTATTTCGAGTCAAATTGTCGTTATGAATCGCATATTGCAATTTCAAATAAACCATATTCGAAAATGTCAAAAGTTGACATATGGTATGTCATTCTATTCAGTGTGTCATTTTCTATAGAATAAAGCAACAAAACACCGAGGGTACCATTTAAATATCAAAAGTTGTAGTAATTTCCGGTGAAACAGGAAGTGATAGAAAACAATTAAATACGTCAATCAATCCTAATTTATGTCATATATATTAATATACCAAATCTCGATTTTTTATCTGAAAAAATAAAAAAATTATAAGGGTGAGCCACTTTTGAGACGCACGCGGTATATGAAAAAAAATTATCAATAAAGAGTTATTTAAGTTATCTAAGATCATAGAAAGGTTGGTTAAAGGAAGGCTTGTACCTTTTCTGTTTAAGTATAAAATACTTACTGAACATCAGTTTGGATTTCTAAGGAACAATTCCACAAATGACGCTATGTTTTCCCTCCTTAATAAAGTTTACTCCAGCCTAAATAACCATCATTCTACAGCAACAATTTTCTGTGATTTTTCTAAGGCGTTCGACTGTATAAGTCATAAGATCCTAATTAATAAACTGCAGCACTATGGGTTCAGGGGAACATCTCTCGAATGGTTTAAGTCGTATCTGAGCAACAGAAGTCAACTTGTGGTGGTGGATACCACGTTGTCTTCTAGCAAGCCAATAGAATGTGGAGTACCACAAGGCCCAGTGGTAGGCCCCATTTTGTTTCTTCTTTTTATTAACGACATTGCTAACATAAACATCAGTGGCAAAATATGTCTTTTTGCCGACGACATTAGCTTCACTTGGAGCGACAAGGACGTCAGGGCACTTCATAGGATTATATCAAATAACTTAACCACCATTAAATCTTGGTGCGATTCTAACCTCCTGAGTCTCAACATTTCTAAAACTAAAGCTTTGTCGTATAAAAACTCGCTGCAGCCTTTTGTACTTAACAACACCACCATTGACGTCGTAAAATCTGTAAAATTCTTAGGGCTTATTGTAGACAATTCTCTGAAATGGGACATGCATATCGAAACTTTGTCGAAAAAATTGAGCTCTGCCTGTGTTTTGCGTTAAGATCTGTTTCTTGAGATCTGTTTCTTCTAAAGGACTTGTCAGTGGCTAGAACTGTTTATTATGCACTTTTTGAGTCGCACCTCAGGTATGCCCTTCCATTCTGGGGTACGTGTTGTGCGACTCAATTTGACCGAATTTTCAAGCTCCAGAAGAGAGCTGTTCGATATTCACTGGGACTAAACAGCAGAACTCATTGCCAGGACTTTTTTAAAAAATTAAAAATATTAACTCTTCCTTCCTTATTTATATTTGAATCCGTTTGTCTAATACGTAAGCATGTATCAGCTTCTCAAAAAAGGCCATCTCACACTTATCCACTCAGGAACGCGGAGCAAGATCTTTATCTGCCTGCCCCACGCTCAGTTAGTTAAAAGTTCAATATTATACAACTCGAAAAAAATGCATAATCACCTGCCATTTGAAATCAAATCCATATCATCATTTTCTTCATTTCGCAAAGCATTGAACTCTTATTTACTAGACAAGGCTTTCTACGCCGTGAATGAATTATATTTTGATAATCAAATTTGATCTTGTAAACACTGGTCTAATGTTTGCTATTGCTATATTTACCAATGACACCGAAATAAATTTATTTAGAGGTCATTGATATTTTTACTATAAACTAACTAAATATTTTTGAATATTATTTTTATTTTTTTTTATTCTTTGACATCGTAAACATTTATATAAGTGTTTATTTTAAACAATAAGACTAACAATATTATTTGTATGTTTTGTATTATCTTTTGTTTGTTTGTAACTTGTTTGTACCTTCTTTGTTTACTTTGTTTGTTTATTTCACCTTTGTCTACAAATTGTAAAATTTTTTGACAATAAAGGCATTTATTTATTTATTTATTTATTTATAAAGTATTTCTTAAATATTGGTGACGCGACTGTAATAGATCTGCTAGCACACAGCTTACCTCACTAGATATCTAAGTAAAATTTCGTGTGGGGTATTAAAATAGCCCGCGCGTTACCTGGAGGGTAAAATATTAAATTTATCTTATTCTTCATTTGTTAAAAAATATAAATTAAATCAATAATTCCGCGATGTCTGGTTTACCTTCTTTTTCATTTTTTTTCATGCACAGATGTTAAAACAGTTCCCATAACCTCGATTATTCAAACTATTTAACACCTCGGTACAACGGCGCGGCGGTGCAGTCGATTACCTCTAATAAACGACTTTGTTACGACGGGTAGGAAAACATCGCTAACTAATTATTTTTACATAAATTTTCTACACGAGCCGAACACCGTGTACCAGAGAAAGAGCGAGAGAGATGGGCAGAACGCAAGATCTTATCTGATTGGCGTTCAGAACTGCGCAATTTAGATGAATTAAGATAGTTCCGAAGGATGATCGCTAAATGCCCGTTGCGGCGTATAATTGTACGCAAATTAACTACGTCTTAATTAAGTTAACTAAATTGGTTGTTGTCGTATGTATTCTGGTGGTTATGGTGAAAAAAAGAGTTAATCGCAGGAGAGGGTGGGGTTTTTATTATAATTCGACCACATGATTTTATTTCTGATATAATGATTCCATTTAATAAATATGCCGTAATTTAAGTTAGCTAATATTAATGATAATGTTTATCAAATAAAAGAAAAACATCTGATTTTCTGCATGTTACTATTATGATCAACAATATTTATTAATTTTAATTAAATAACAATACTATTTTTAGTCTTAAGTTAAAGCAGCAAAACAACTTTTAGAAAGGCGGATTACAAGCTACTATATAAGAGCAAGTATTTTAACTGGTAGAATAGTTTATTCCCAAAAACACGCCCATGGGGGTTTTTGACGTAAGCTATTTTTTAGTTTTTTGAGAAAATCTGAAGACATCCTTTTTCCAACACTGGAAAAAGGATGTCTTCAGATTTTCTCAAAAAACTAAAAAATAGGCAAATGTAAAATAAGCCCGTAAATATATTTTTAATCTCTCTCTTCTGCTTCCTATTACTCTATAAGAGTATGATGACATTATGATATTTCATTTATTGTGTCTCTCCATGTTGTTCTGTCTTGCGTAACAGTACTGACCTCGTGCAGACTGTGACCTATTATCGTATTCATTGGGTCCACCCAACGATTTGGAGATCTTTGTCTAGGACGTTTCCTGTTCACTTTTCCCTCCACAATTAGTTTTTCTAGGCCATTGGTGTACCCGGATATGTGGCCGAAGTATCTATCTTTTAGGAAATATCTACAACTGGGAAGTGCATTTATTGATTGATGTTGACAGTCTAGATATTTGATATTCAATTGTTCAAGCATTGAAATGTTTGTACGGTGAGCTGTGTACGGTATTCGCAGCATTCGTCTATAACCACCACATTTCAAAAGCATCGATTTTACGTCGCATTGCCAACTTCAATGTCCAGGTCTCTGAGGCATAAGTGGTAATGGTGAAAATTAGGGCTCTTAGTAGTCTTAGTTTATTGCTAATTAAAATGGATGAATTTTTCCATAATTTTAACCCATATCTCTCGCTGATCACCTCTAATTTGTACATAATGAATTTTAATTCATTAGCGGAGGATGTGAGTTTAAGTGTATCATTTGCGTACCTTAAATTCGTTATTTGTATACCGCCTAGAGTGATACCACCGTTGTAATCTTCCATAACTACCCTCATTATAGATTCGCCACATATATTGAAGAGCAAGGGAGATCAAATCCATCACTGGCGCACTCCAGCCTCCAAGCCAAATGCATCAGAAATGGTATGGTTTACTCTTACTTTTCCTCTACTGTTTTCGAAGAGACCTCGAATCAGCTACATAAGGTGTTGAGGTACTCTCATGTTCACTAAGACAGACCAAAGTCTGCTCTATTTAATGCAATCAAATACTTTGCTGTGTGCATGAAACATAGATGAGTCGTGATGTTAAACTCAAACGCTTTCTTGATAATTTGTCGAACGTTTAATATTTGCTCTTTAGTACCTTTGCCGGGCATGAAACCTGTTTGCTCTTCAGATATTTCTTTTAGAATGAAGTATTTTAGACGGCTACTGATACAATCAATAAAATTGTTCACGATATCTAGAAAAATACAATTAAAATTATATCCTAGCAACAGTTTGCGGTAGCCAATTGCATTCGTAGAGAAAGATTAATAACTAGCTTATAAAACAACAGTTTTTAATTCTAACCACAATTTCTCTTGATGGATGATAATCAAAGGCCAAAATGACATTACTCGCAAATTTTAGTATAATTAGTGGAAAAACATTCAAAATAAAGAAACTTCTACGCTAATTGAGGCCACTAATTTATTCCACTAATTTCGAGGTTCTGAATGAAGCTTAAAGAAACTCCAGCAATTAATTGCTACACTTTTATCATTTTATGAAATTTCTCAAGGATAACTAAGGTATACAACTCTTTGGCTCCAATTGAACTTCGCTGGACAATCAAATTAATAAGTGTGAATTTCCTTTGGTTGCCAATATGCCGGCCATTCTATGCCGGACACTCTGCGACCTGTAAAGCCTATTGTGTTTGTCCCATTCCTACATCTTCATCCAGTCTCCTATCTCAGTACCCTACACCAGCTTGTGTAGGTTCTTGCTAGGATGGGAGCACAGTTCTAGCTATGCTTTCTCAAATAGAAAGTATCGCTTGCGATCCAGATCCTTGCAGTGACGTATTGTGTGCTCTGCTGTTTCAGGATTTTTATCGCAGTCTGCAGCTAAGACGTCCTTTATAATGCTTCAGCTTGATCACGTAGCCAGCCATATGTTCTGTCAAGTGATGTCCTTTTGTAATATGCAATTTATTGCTGCCGACCATTAGCTTAGCAGTTCCGTTGTGTTTCTAGAAATCGGAATAATTTTGGATAAAGGGTCTGCTTTTCCTTGAACCAGAGTTTTACTGTTTTGTGTATATAAAGACTAAAGACACCCAGGGTGCACTTTCTGATACTAGGAGAAATTTATTGTTTAAATATGACCTTATGACGAGAAAAAATATATTTCTGGAAAGAAATTACCAGAAAATTTCAACATAAAGTTTCAAGTTAACATCAATTTACTTTAATTAGTTACCACCGAAGAAACGGCAATTAGTTATACACTTTTATCATTATATGAAATTTTCTCAAGGATAACTAAAGTAAACAACGGAAAAAATCTTTGGCTCCAATTAATCCTCGCCGGACAAACAAATTAATAAGTGTTAATTTCGTTCGGTTCTTAATTAAATTAGAGCTGCCGCTGGCGTTATTTGCGCTGCGACCGTTCGTTATTTGTCTACGGCCGGACGACGGTCGATAGTTCGCCTCCTCGTTAATTACGAATGTTTGTTTTGAAGGCTGCGCGGACCGGACGTGACCCGCTAAGGATACTAATTAAAAGGCCGGGGAGAAACATATTGGACGTCGCAGTTAGCACCTCCGCAATTAAAACGGAGCGATGCTGCTGGCGAGAAAATAGAACCTCTTCTGGGAATTCTCCTTCGGGTGCGAGAGAGTATGGATTATTTAGACCAGTTTCGGGTTTCAAGCTTTCTCACGTGGGTACTTTGTAAACATTAATTAACTCCTCTTTCTTCGACTACTTTCTTATTTGTCACTGCCAAGCGTCTTGAGGCATATTGTTTGTATCATTACCATATACACGGTCTGGCTTTGGATGTCGATTTTCTTGTGTACGAAGAGTACCGTCAATACGCTCAGTACAATAAGTATGTATATATGTCATCATCACCATCATTTTCAGCTTATGCGACCATTTACAATTATGATGTAGCCTTATTATTGTTATTAGTTTACTTTTTATTACTACTGATATTCAATCTTTTAATATCAAAACAACTCCCAATTATCACTCGTCTTCAGCTTCACTATCCTTCAGCTTATTCAACCATTTTCAGTTATGGTGTAGCCCCCCTCACATATTTATATACTCTCTTTGTAGCTGGGTCCATTGTTGTCTATTGTTGGCTATGCGGGCCCAAGTTATCCCTGCTAATTTCCTAATATCATGGTCCCATCTCAAGTTTGGTCTTCTTCTAGGTCTTTTAATTCCGGGTGGGTACCATGCTGTAATGTTTGTGGTCCATCTGTTCTTGCTTGTGTCCGTCCTTCTTGTTAGGTGTCATGCCCATTGCTACTTGGGGGATTTGATTCTGTTGATGACATATATTACCTGGGTCTTTTGTTGTATCCACTCTATTCTTTTACAGTCTTTCTTGGTTATTTCCAGCACATTTCGTTCCATTGAGCGTTGTGCGACCAGTAGTTTCCTTATTACTGTTTTAAGTGTCAAAGTTTTGCATGCATAGGTCATAACTGGTAGTACACATTGGTCTAATGTTTTCTTCATTAGATAAAGTGGCATTTTAGATTTTAATATGATTGAGTTACTTCGATAAGTACTCCATGCTAACTTAATTCTTCTGTCGATTTCTGGTAGTAGAGATCCAAAGCTGTGTATTAATTGTCCCAGATATACACCTTGTTAATTTTTTTATTACTCGCGGCAAGAGCTTTATGGTTGAAATATGGCAACCTCGACCCGCTCGTCGAGAGGCGACGCGAAGGGATGAGTCGGCAGCTTAGCTTAGTCAGCCCCGGATCTGGAAAACCGGGCACCTGCCCCGGGCGCCAGTGTCAGGGGTCGCCAAAATCATAATATAATATGGTTGAAAATCAAAAAAATTGCTCCACAAAGCCCCTAGTATGCACCTTACGTTCTTCTATCAAGTATTCATTTTATTTTAAAACGACCAGTTAGTTTTTGAACACATTCTAAAGTTTCATTCATAACCTCGCAATTAGTGGAATAAATTAGCGGTTTTAATTAATTACACTTTTTAGTTTACGATCATTCACAATGTTTAAAAAACACAATTAAAATTAATAAAATATCCTAGCAACAGCTTGTGGTAGTCAGTTCTATCCATAAAGAAAGCCAAATATTTAGCTTATAAAACAATAAACTTTTGATTTCTAACCACGATTTGTCTTGACAGATGCTAATCAATGGACAAAATTACATTTTCCGCAAAATTTGAAGTATAATTAGTGGAAAAGTCAAAAGTTTGTTTACTTTTTCTACTAATTGAAAATAACTACCACTAATTTAGACGTACCGAATGCTTACAATGAAATTAAAGGAACAAACTTCTACGCTAATTGAAACCATTAATTTATTCCACTAATTCGGAGGCTCTGAATGAATCTTAAGGGCCCATTCTGTCCCGTTTACGAAAAATGCCTACCTATATCTAGATATTTGTAAGTTTTTTAAATTAATTTATTGCAAACGCTGGAGAGAGGGGGCGCTACTATCGATTTTTTACCCCGGTTCAAAAAAATTGTAGATCCGGGGCTGAGCTTAGTACTCATTTGGAATGTAGGCAGTGTTTCCATTCTGTTCCCCAATAAGTAACCGTCCAGTTAACAATCTGTATATATTATTCTACTATTTCTAATGTTGTGTTATTTATTAGAATGTATCTTCTTTGTGTATACTTTGTTATAATTTTACAGTTAGTTTTTTTTATGAAAACAATTTGGCTGTTTGCAAAATGGAAGCCTGTATCCGTTTATAAATGCTTGAAGGGAATATAAAAATTATTTTTAGATATTTTAGATATACAAATTCGTTAGTTTTGATTTAAATAATAATAATTAATTCAAAATAATGGATTAATATTTATTGCCATTTTTTATTAAATGCAATTTATAGAAATTCTAATTTGCTTTAGTAAACTTACCTAAGTAGGTACAAAATTTATAATGTATGTATTACGTACAAAATAATTTTCTATTCTGTAAAATACCAATATATACCAATATAGTTTCATAAATTTTGAGCTGTATTTATTTTCGGTACCTATATGTATATCAGACTGCTACCGACAACTAAAACCGCAAAACAATTATTTGTAGTAACGCTGAACGACCAGTTGTCGTTTTTCTGGAATGCTGAGATAACGTGCTGCGGTTTATCGTTGGACTAGCAGTACCACCCTTAAAAACTTCGACCATTAAAACTGACATGGATAATTTTGACATATGTGTACAACACTTGTATGGTAACTATATCTCGTCATCTTGAGGCAACTGTGTAAAACTTATTTGCTTTGAGTTGAAAACATTTCCAATAAAGTAATAAATGTATCTTTCAATTACATATCTACAGATTAAAGATTGGCAACCTCTACTACGTCGTGTTTTCGTTTTTGGAGATATCTATGGAAGTTAAAAGAAGGCCGTAACCCATTAACTCCCATTTTATTATTTGGATGTGTTTTTTTTGTCTACATTTACACAGAAATATTAAAAAATTGTTGTTCAAAACTTTATCACATTACTGATTTTATATTCCCTCACTGATAAAAAAGATAGACTTGAACTAAAGTCGTCATCGTTCTTGAAAAAAAAATTTAGTGGCAAAAGAATTAATTTTAGCGTAAAAGAAAATATTTTGCCTGAAGAAAAACTCTCTTAACTCCAGAAAACTGGTTCTCTTGAAAAATTCGAAAATTTCTCTTGAATCTATTTTCAAGTGCAAGTTACTTTGTTTTAAGATAATAACAAAAATACGCTAGGAAGTACTTCATTTAAGAAACATGGCCATTTTTCCAATAGCTAAATACTCTTTTGATGAAAAATAATAACGGCACGCAAAGACGATGAAGAAGGACGGTATATACAATCAGTCGACATGGCTGTCCGATCAGATTTGGATCAGTCATGCGTCGCATTTCATAGGTCGCACATCATAGTACGCACGGGTTTTGTTGCTTGGATTTTTGCATAATTTGCTTTTTAAACGCATATCGTATAACAAATTAGTGATCGTTATTAACATGCATTTGTCATTTTTTATTTTTTTAATTTTTTAAAATTTAGGATATATGGATTCTTTAAAGGAGTTTCTCAATAAGAGACATTTACCTAATGCACCTGTTTAGATAATAAATATAGAATGCACCTGTTTAGATAATAAATATAGATAGAATAAGAATGTATGTATCGATTTTGTTATGCAAATAATTACAAAAATTTTAGAATTTCAAGTCAGCGTATTAAAAAAATTCAAAATCTGACCAAAGCTTATAATTTTAAGAATTTGTTTACTTTACTTTGATTAATCGTGATGTAACATTTTTTTGTAATTTTTTGAGTGATGAACCACCCCAAAATATGCTAAGGGGTGAAGAAGCAGAAATAACTACTATCCTTGTATATGAATTTTTAAAGTAGCTCAACCTAAGACGTTTATGGATGTAAAGCACCAGATGGCGGGGCGTATTTCACAGTCTTTTACTACAGAAAAATATTTTTTGTTACTCTGAATTTTGAAGCGACCAATAAAAACAGAGAAAATAAAAATCGATAATTTTCGGATCGTGCCAATTGGTTACTAATCGACCAGATACTTTTTGTCTATTAGATATGCTATAAAAGCTGGTAATTATACAATTCGACCATTGTAAATACCCGACAAATTTCGCAAGGCCGACGAGGCCGATGCTTTTCACTGATAAGAAAAAAAAATGTTTGTTTAGATAATTTTCGCGATATTTTTTCTTTCTGAATGCACATTTTTAAAGTATTTTATATTCTTTGTCCGCTTGATCTATTATACTGGTCGCTCGTATCGAAAATGTTCTTATTTCTTTATAGTTGTAGTGATTGTAGTGTAAAATTAGATTAATTTTATTAAGTTTAATTATAATGTTTAGTGTAGAATACCAGAAATAGTTTAGTAGTGTTTTTATAGTTTATTTATTTTGTAGTTAAGTAGTAGGTGAAGGGATAATTTGGTTATTTTTTCTTTTTGTTTGATTAATTAATAGGTAAGTTTATAATTTTTTCAGTGTAAAGTACAAGAAGTAATTGTGTAGTGTTTTTATAAGAGATTATATTCGTTTATTTTGTAGATGTGTAGTAGGTGAAGGTATTTGGGTATTTTTTCTTTTTGTTTTTCTTCTAATTGTAGTAATTCTATTAAGTATTGTGATAGATACGCTATATATTCCTTCAACTTCGTTGAAAAGTGCGTTATCATATAAGTTTGGTTTTCTGGTAGTAGAATATACGAAAAAAAAATCTGATCAAATTTATTTTAAATTAAATTAATCGAGTCTTATTAATCAAATTAATCTAGTCAAATAAAAATAATAGTTAGTTTCTAAATACTATACAGGATGAGGTTCCTGCGATGTTCTCTATGGGTATCTCGGAAACTACTGGAGATAGAGAGTCGGTTAAATGGGGAAAAATTGCAGTTTTGTGGGGTCATAAATATGCGCCTTTCGGATTTTTCGGAGAAGTTCAAGGCTTACTAGATATTTCGAAAAACACAAATTTTGGTTATTTTAAAACTTGTCTTTAATTCCATTACAATCTACCGTATGATCGAATAAAAACGGCGTCAACGATGGCTATGAAATGAAGATCGTTGTCATTTTATATGTAAAATTATATGGGAAATATCATCGATCGTCATTTCATAGCCATCGCTGACGCCGTTTTTATTCGATCATATAGTATTTTAGACAAAAAGTGTTCAGATAAAAGTTGTAGATAATCACATACCTAATGAGTTTGTGTTTTCTGTTTTTATTTTCTAAAGCCTGTCATTTTTGACATATGACACAAACATTATGTTTTTTTTAAATGGAAATCCTAGTTGGCCATGACTTAATAAAAAGCGCCATTCTTTAAGCTTTTCAGTGATATAAGTATATGTTCTTTTTTCGAAAAATTACAAGTTATAGCCAATTCTTTTCTTTCTTAGCTAATTCCCATACCAATAATACCATGCCAATTAGTTGGCATCAAAAATGTAGAAAGTTTTATGTTTTCAAAAAAAATATCGTAAAATTCGTAAAGCACTCAATTTAGAATAAAATAATCTAAAAATGAAATGATTCTTTTATAAACCTGCATTAAATCCAATTAAAATAGGTTGTAACTTTTTTTTTAATATTAATTAACAGCAATTAGCATTATCATAAATTATAAATAATGTACCAACATATCGAAATAATAATTTCTTTGTTAATACGGTTTAGAATTCTTAAAATAACAGGCAAAAATAATCCACAATTTACAATAAAATAAAAGTTTCGTTTAAATTTCTTAATCAGCTGATCATTATTAAAGTTCGCAGAAACCCTGGGCTATATTATTACATTACTCTGAGGAAAATAACGAAAATAATCGATATTTTTGACTCCGCCCCGAAAGGTTCCCGATTTGTCCTCCAGTTGGCAGCACATTCTGTCTAGTCGGTTGAACAACTTTAAGAATATATAAACAAGGCTGCTATCAAGGAAAATAATATCACTTTACTTACTACAGTCTAGGAAAACCTAAATTTATTAGAAAATAATATACCTCGTAATATGCATGTATATGATGTATAGACTTCTCTTAGATCAAAATAAATTTTAGTTGAGTCAATAGTATTCGCTATTGGTTTAGAGACACGAGGGCCATTCTCAATCCTCACAATAGAAAATGACTTCAAATCCAAGGAGGGAATAGAGAAAGAGCGATATATAGCAAGATATATAGAGCTATTATAGATCAGGGACAACAACGGTACCAGGTCTAAGGAGAGACCAAGTTAAATAAGTGGAGAAAATGGATACAGATCATCCAGCTTCTACGTCAAGAATACATGAGCCGGAGACAAACTCCTCGACTGTGAAAGGCACGGAGGGCTAAACCCCAACCGTGGAAGGGTGTATACCATCGTAAGAGGTAGATCTCCACTCCTCGCAGGATAAACAGTTGTTGTCAGAGGAGGATAGGAAATACCCTGTCCCCCCCCTGTATAATAAGTTATAACTCGAGAAAGGAGGACACAATAGATCTTTAAGGTCGCAGTGATTAACCCCCCTTCCACTAATTCTACATTCTAGCCGGCTAAGTGCCAAGTTAACCGGATCAGCTAGGAATACACTAAGTAAAAATGCTTTACAGTCAACTAAAATAACTGAATTCTGTTGAATACATTGTTGGAGGGTTACCACATCTATGTTAATTTATATGGTCTAGGCTATTAACCAACAAATGCCATGTGAGTTGGTAGTAGAAAGCACAGTCGCGGGGATATAGGCATTCGCCGGAACGCCACTAATTATCTTGCTAAGTCTCGTCAAAACTACCTCTCCGACGTCCTTTGCGGTTTTACACTCCGCAGAATCGGAATCGCGGTTCGACTTTGTGCGTTTTCATTGAAAATTCGCGTAATTAGAGGTAGCTCGGCTGTAATTCCAGTTGCGCAGAGGAAATAGAGGTGACTGGACCTTAATGTCTATTAGAATAATAGACTAATGTGCGCGGGGCATTAGCCATAAATCTGTATATTGAATTGCATGTTATGTGAGTTTTAAAAAGTTGGCACTATATCAAACTATTTTATAATAGTTTTTGAAAGTAGGTATACTATATTTTTGATGAGTAGATATTGGATAAGTTAAAATTGGGAAGAAATAAGTGTAAGCATAGAAATGTTAAAATCTCTATTCTTCTTTTAGGGACAAAAAAGGACTATCTTCTACGTCTCACTAGTCAACTCGCATACCCAACAATGTTGCAGTTTGCTGTCGCTATATTTCATGAACTGAACATGAATACAAGACATATACTTATGATCTTGGAAATGAACATCGATGACATTCCCTATATAATATATTTGGTTAATAAATAAGTGAAATGAATACCAGTATTTCTAATAGCAGTGTTGCTGCGAATGTAATTCCACTTTTGTGTGATTTAGTGTGCTTCGGAAACACGTTAAAAAATTTCATCCGAATCAGATAGAGGAACTAGCACCTTTAAAAACTAAAGTATATGTATTTACATGCAAATTTTGTAATAAAAATTTTAGCGAAGTTTAGCAAAGAAGTGTTTAGCGTGACATTTAAAATCACATGCACAAGTGGCACAAGATAATTGACCAAATTATGAAAGAAGTGAGGCAGAGTCAAATGTAAGCATTGTCATCCAGGGTATTAGTAATGATGGTGTGCACAAACTTTGACTGTGTTTTTCTTTGTCCTCTTTAAGAATGGAAAATTTGGTCTTAATATTCTTGATTGAGGGGTAATAATAGAACTGTTAGGTGGTGATTTAAATAATACCAATATATCTGTACAAAATATTAAAAAAGGTCCAAGAATAGCCTCCAGTAAGCTTATTTAATCGTCTGAAACAGAAAAACAAACAATATAGCTCTTAACTTATTTCTATAAAATGAATTAAAATTAAGGAATTTTTTTTTTAGAATTTTAGAATTTAGAATGAGTGGGAGGGGGGTTAATCACTTCGACCTTACAGATCCATTGTGTCCCCCTTTCTTGAATCATAACTCATCATACAGTCCCAGGGCTTTGACAAAAGCCAGTATCTGGGACGGTTTTATAGAGGGTAGTTCTCCATCTCCAATATCAGTCGTACCAAAATTCATGGCACGATGGTTGTCGTCTCGGCGCACTCAGTGATGAGGTGTACTGGTGTTTCCCCATCTTCCCCACAGAATCTGCATTCGCCGTTTCCTCTTAGTTTCAATCTACTGAGGTGTCCATTGAGGAGACAGTGTCCTGTTAAAAACCCCGTGACAATCCGAAGATTGTTCTTACTCAGACCCAGGAAGGTCTGTGATTTTTCTTGATCATAAGCCCTCAGAAACTTCTTCGAGTGTCTTAGACCATTACAAGATTTCCATTCCAGGTTGCGGATGGAATCTTCCAAGTTCTTGAGTTCCGCCTTGAGTTGGTTCCCACTTGGAAAGCAGAACGGTTCTGGTCCAGTTAGTGGAGTGTTCGCTCCTTTCCTAGCTAGATTATTTGCTTTTTCATTGCCTTCTATCCCTTGGTGAGCAGGCACCCAGTGTAGGAGGACTTTGTTTTCTTTGCCTAATTTATTCAGCTTCTCTATGCATTCTTTGACCAATTTCGAATTGATTGATACTGAGTTGATCGCCTTTAACGCTGCTTGACTATCAGATAAGATGGCTATTTCTTGTTTCCGATAGTTCCTATCTAAAATTAAGGAATCTCTAGTAAATATTAGATTATAACAGAATAAACAACCTACACTAAAACGCATAAAATTTGGTATTAATTTCCCTTGTTCTAACTTTATCTAGTATTCAGATTACTATTAAGAACGTTCTAACAAAATAAACCAAAGAACAATCAAACTTTGAAATAAACCGTAAGAATAAACGTCTCTAGTTTAGCTGACAATTGAAAATCATGAAATTAAGGGACAACAAATGACAGCATTATTGGGTATGCCAGTTGGCTAGTGGGACGTAGAAGCTAGTTATATCTAGTGTACCTTATAGGAGTTCTAGTCTTTTGTATATTTTAATAATGAATTAGGATATACTGTAGATAAATCAGTGAGGGTTAGTTAGGCATCAGGTAGCATCATAAATACCTCGTACCTCGATTTAGACATAAGGTCTAAAGAAATTACTTTTTTAACAAAAAATAGCTATTTATGTAACAAGTTGCGAAATAAATGTGTATTAAGCACGGGACGCAAAATTGTCCAACAATGCATCGAGTGCTTAAAACACTCTTTTCGCAACGAATTTCATACAAGATTTTTTGTGAAAGCGGATAATTTGGGATTTTCATGCTATTATTATTATTATTTATTTTTAAACATTTTTTAAAATGTTCTGGTTTCTTGTAATGGGTTTCTAAGCGTTGCCGTATTTCCTAATAAGTTTTGTGAAAAAAAGAGTGATAATAACTAGTCTTTGGGTATTCAACAAGCTGCCGAAACTGCGCTATCCATCCGTTAGTGCCCGAGAAGTCGAAAAACTTATACGAGACCACCTACAACAACTTTGAAACCTGGGTCAAAGAAAAACATGTTGAGAATTTCACAGAAAAGGTATTGCTAGCCTATTTCCTGAAGTTATCCACTACCTTAAAGCCGTCAATTCTGTGGAGTAAATATTCGATGCTTTGCACCATGATTTACCTGAACAGGAACGTAGAGATTAGCAAATTCACAAACCTTATTGCATTTTTAAAAAGAAAAGCTTCCGGATATTAGGCAAAGAAATCAAAAGTATTTACAAAACTGGAAATAGAACGCTTTATGAAAGAAGCCGATGACAAAGAATTCCTGTTAGCTAAAGTTGTCTTAATCGTTGGAGTATTTGGAGCATGTAGGAGGGAAGAAATCAAGTTTTTGACCGTATATGCCATTAAAGATTTTTAGTCATTTATTAGTGTGAAGATTCCGAATACGAAAACTCATTTTCCAAGAGTGTTTACGATTACTGAGGGACCAATAAATGGTATCAATTTCTTACATGTATTTCGTAAGTATGCAAAACTTCGACCACTCAATGTGATACATCAGCGATATTTCTTGACGTATCGAAAAAATCAATGCTGTACCCTGTCAGTTGGAATCAATACAATTGGAGGTATGCCAAAAAACATAGCGGAAGTTCTTGGACTCTCCAACACCATTGAATACAGTGGTCATTGTTTCCGGCGCAGCTCTTCAATAATGCTGGCATATTCAGGAGCGGACATAACAGTTTTAAAGCGACATGGAGGTTGGCGATCAAGCTCGGTTGCTGAAGGTTACATTGAAAATTCAATTGAACAGAAAACCGAAATAGTAAAAAGAATCACGGGACAGACAGATACGCCGAATAAGAAATTAAAAGCAGTTCAAGTATAGAAGCAGAAGCTACCAGCATTGCCAGTACAAGAAATTTACTTATGCCGACTCCTACAACTTGCATTTCTCTTAGAGACGAAAAGTTGGATGCCTCTTGTATTAACAATTTAATTAATAATTTAAATAATTGTACCTTTAAGATTTATAATAAATAAATATTTTCATTGTTTCTAACGTTTCATTTTTTACTTTTAGGCTCGGTATTTTCAGTTATAGATAAATAGCTTTTATCTAACAAATAACTATCTAAAAGATAAACAATCTAGAGCCTGCTATCTATAGGATATAACATTTGGGTATTTTCATACAAAATAATCCAAAAGATAACAATTTGGAGGACGGGCCGCCTACGGACCGTTAGACACTCCGTAGAGAAAGTGTTGCCAATATAAGATATCTGAAATTGAGATGGTTATATATGAAAAGTCTATGCAACAGACAGAGACAAAAACTGGGAATTTCAAATCGTTAGATTAAAAAGTGAGGTTATTATTCAGTTGTCAAAAGATCGTCAAAATGAAAATAAAAACAATAAAATTCAACTAAAATATATTTTGTGTTCAACTCCAACTAGTTGTATTATGGTATAGGCTAGTTAAATTTACCTTTATGGAAAAAGGGAAAGATAATTTAATTTCCGCAGTGGTGAAATAGATCTATTGAGGGAATGCGATTTATAAGAAATTAAAACAAGGAAATAAGTATCTGTAAGTAATTTATAATTTACCTAATTACATGATATTACTGTTATATTTATTATATTAACATTTTAGTACAATTGATAATACAAAATATGGAAGAAGCTGGCGAAGTGCAAGCAGAGATTTATAAACAAATCCTAAAACGGATATGGTAAGTTATTAATATTGAAAATTAAAAATAGCATAAGACTGTTAGTAATAACAAATATGTTATTGTTCTAGGGCTTCTCATAGTAAAGAAATAGGTAGGATAGCATCGATGATAGTAATTAAGGTGAGTTTTTATTTTATAAAATAGATAAATGCACTTATACTTTTGTCTTATTATTAATAAATGAATAGTACCTATACACATTATATGTACAAATTATTTAATAAAAAAATTAAATAAAAACAATTTTGTCAAATTACTTTTATTTTTAAGAACTCAAAGTGATGGAACTTCAAAAAAAAAAGAAAAAATAAAGGAAAAATCTTGTGTAAACAAAGTTGAACTAACTGGAATTCAAAGGACCACAACACAGGTGTTTTAGCAAGGTTTAGCTAGAGAGTTACTTAAAAAACAGCTTGGAGAAGAGATGTATAGTATGATCGAAAAAACGGCATCAGCGGTGGCTATGAAATGAAGATTGCTATCATTTCATATGTAAATTTATATGGGAAATGTCATCAATGGTCATTTCCAAGCCAACCGAACGCTGTTTTTTTTTAAACATACGGTATAAGGTACATTGTGCAAGAAATTAAACTAAAATTGTAACAAGAAAGAAATAAAAGCAAATGTGAGTTGAATAACAGGTTTTATAAGGTTCCTGTTATAATATTAATTAATTAATAGATGCGAATTAAAAATGAAATAAATAGTTTGATTTAAAAAGTTTTATTTATTTTTTACCTACTTTAAAGCTTTATTAAATAGGTAATGGTTTATTATTAAAATGATTTAAATAAAATAATTTATAAATTGCTGTTTTATCAGTATTATCCTAACTTAATGCATTCTCTTCGTTCTGATGCTCTAACAGAGGCTCTCTTTATTTTGTAACACTCCTTGTAAAGTCCGGCACTAGCAACAATAGTTTTTGCACCATTTCAATGTGTTTATTGGGTGTTTATCCCCATACGTTCTAAAATGGTTATAGTCTATTAGGTAAGTCTTTTCCAAATAATCTAAAATCGAATTTATTGGAATAAACGAAATCTTCAATAGCAACAATGTCTTAGGTTATGTTTAGCAATTTTGTCAAATAAAATCATCTCCTCATGCCTTTGCTCATGCGTCAAATTTTGATCCGACAAATAAAAGCGCTATTTGGCAGTTCAGGCAGGTTCAGGTCCCAAATAAGATATCTGAGGGATAAGGTTATTTTATCTAATAGATATTGCTATCTATAGGTGAAGATACACGTTTTTCTGCTATCCATCAAATAAAATATATCTGGCGGATTATAACGCGCTATCTGTACCTGAAAACACCGGGGGTTAGGCACTAGTGCCTAAACAAGTGTCACTTTTAGATACTAGTGCCTAAAAGAATGTCATTTCGAACCTCAAATTAATAAATATCAAAAACTATCAATTTCGAAACGCTTTCACAAAAAAATAGTTTCGTAATTGTGACTTCAAATTTATGACGTACTTATATGAACTAATACACGTTCTGACGTCCGTATTTCTAATCAAGTAAATTTGCCAATAAAACGGCGTCTCCGGAGAGAATAAAAGCAAAAGAGGAAATAAATCCGGGGCCCGGAGTTTAATTAATTCACTTGCACCGCCAGCTATCGGTCTTGTCCCCGTAACTAATGAAGTTCTTAGATTAGAAAGACACTGGTGGGGGAGAGGGGGGACCTTCGTCGGCCCCACGTCTTGGCGACAATAGGAATTAATTCATTAAACGTCCGGTCGATTTCTTAGTTAGTGGCGTAGTTTTTTCCCTGTCCTTTCGTTCAGTTTTCTAGATCCTAGTCGATTACATGAATCTTTGCACGATTTTTCTTCGGACGTTTTAATTTGGAAGTACTGTATGATTGAACGATCAAAAATGTTTCCTTGAATTTTTTGAATTTAAATTACCACATAATATTACACGGAAATATGAAAATAGTTGGTTTACCCCCGGTGTTTTCAGGTACGGATAGCGTTTTATAATCTGCCAGATATATTTTATTTGACGGATAGCAGAAAAACGCGTATCTTCACCTACAGATAACAGTATCTATTAGATAAATTAAACTTATCTCCCAGATATCCTATCTGGCGCCCGAACTGCCAAATAGTGTTTTATTTGTCGGATAAAAATTTGACGCATGGGCAAAAGCATGAGGAGATATTGATTTTATTTGATATTTGACAAAATTGCTTAACATAACCAAGATATTGTTATTATTGAATATTTCGTTTATTCCAATAAATTCGATTTTAGATTATTTGGAAAAGACTTACCTATTCTGAGTATGTAGGCTATAATCATTTTAGAACATATGGGGTATAAACACCAATAAACACATTGAAATGGTGCAAAAAACTATTGTTGCCACTGCCGGACTTTATAAGGACTGTTACAAAATAAAGAGAGTCTCTGTTCTGTTAGAGCATCAGAACGAAGAGAATGCATTAAGTTAGGATAATAGTGATAAAACAGTAATTTATAAATTATTTTATTTAAATCCTTTCAATTATAAACCATTACTACATATTATATAAAATGCTAATGTTTATCTGTGTGACGTCTCTACTGAAGTAACGACTTGCTCTAGAAAGTTCCTTTTTTACCTAAAAGATAGCTAAATGGCTCTTCTAAAAACTCTCGTCGCCGGATTTTTTGTTTTTCATTTAATTAAAAAAAGTATTTCTTTTTCCTGATCTCGTGGCGGATGCGCCAGGCTTCAACTAGTTTTTAATAAAACTCTAATGTAGGTAAAAAATAAATAAAACTTTTTAAATCAAACTATTTATTTCATTTTTAATTCGCATATCTTAATTTATTAATATTATAACAGGAACCTTATAAAACCTGTTATTCAACTCACATTTGCTTTTATTTCTTTTGTGTTACAATTTTAGTTTAATTTCTTGCACTATGTACCTTATACCGTATGATCAAAAAAAAAACGGCGTCCAGTTGGCTGGGAAATGATGATCGATGATATTTCCCATTTAAATTTACATATGAAATGACAGCAATCTTTATTTCATAGCCATTGCTGACGCCGTTTTTTTCGATCATACGGTACATCTCTTCTCCATGCTGTTTTTTAAGTAACTCTCTAGCTAAACTTTGCTAAAACACCTGTATTGTGGTCCTTTGAATTGGTTCAACTTTGTTTAGACAAGATTTTTTCCTTTATTTTTTCTTTTTTTTTTTGAAGTTCCATCATTTTGAGTTCTTAAAATTAAAGTAATATGACAAAATTGTTTTTATTTAATTTTTTATTAAATAATTTGTACATATAATGTGTAAATGTAATAATTATTATAGGTACTATTCATTTATTATTATTAAGACAAAAGCATAAGTGCATTTATCTATTTTATAAAATAAAACTCACCTTAATTACTATCATTGATGCTATCCTATCTATTTCTTTACTATGAGAAGCCCTAGAACAACATATTTGTTATTACTAATAGTCTTATGCTATTTTTAATTTTCAATATTATTAACTTACCAGATGGTGGTTTTAGGATTGGTTTATAAATCTCTGCTTGCACTTCACCAGCTTCTTCCATATTTTCTATTATCAATTGTACTAAAATGTTAATATAATAAATATAACAGTAATATCATGTAATTAAACTATACACTACTTACAGATTATTTTTTCTTGTTTTAATTTCTTATAAATCGCATTCCATCAATAGATCTATTGCACCACCACCACTGCTGAAATTGAATTATCTTTCCCTTTTTCCATAAAAGTAAATTTAAATAGCCTATACCATAATAGGACTAGTTGGAGTTGAACACAAAATATATTTTAGTTGAATTTTATTGTTTTTATTTTCATTTTGACGATCTTTTGACAACTGAACAATAACCTCACTTTTTAATCTAACGATTTGAAATTCCTAGTTTCTGTCTCTGTCTGTTGTATCGACTTTTCATATATAACCATCTCAATTTCAGATATCTTATATTGGCAACACTTTCTCTACGGAGTGTCTACCGGTCCGTAGGCGGCCGTCCTCCAAATTGTTATCTATTGGATTATTTTGTATGAAAATACCCAAATGTTATATCCTATAGATATCAGGCTCTAGATTTCTAGATTGTTTATCTTTTAGATGGTTATTTGTTAGATAAAAGTTATTTATTTATAACTGAAGAGACCGCGCCTTAATGTTATAAATTTTAATCTGAGCAGAATTTCTTAAATTGATATATAAGTAAAAAAGTTCGTATAAACTTATTTCCTAAAATACTTCGTTTTGGAGATACAGGATGTAGAAATTTCATTTTTATTCTAATTTTTAACTAATAATTTCTTAACTCAATTCGATATTTGGATAAAAATTGTAGGAGGCGCCACCTACATCTTTTTTCACAGTCTTGAAGAGTAATAACTTTTCGTCCGTCCCTGTATTACACTACTGAGTGAAAAATTATACATGTGAGCGTTTTTCCACAAAAAAATGTCTAAAAGGTAAAAATTGCTGCGAGCAACCGTTCTCGAGATATTTGGATTCTTAATAATCAATGCATGTCATGAATGAGACAAAAATTAAAGATTTTCACTAGAAAGATATTTGACTGAACTAATAATTTTTGAGTGAAGCTGTTTTAAAACCCAATTTTTAGTTTTCTAGAAATTTCGCGATTTTTGAAAAATCGTATTTAGGTTAAAACACGCAGCTGTAGGATTCTGTAAGCTCCGTAGCAAGAGATTTCGCCTAGCCTATGTTATTTTTATACGATTGATGAGTTACTAGACAGGAAATATGTTTACAGAATCGCATTACAGTTTTTTTGGAGAAAAAAAATGTTTTTTCAAAAATTACGAAATTTCGAGAAAATTGACAGTTAGGTTTTAAAACTCTTGAACTTTTGGCATCAGAAGGTTTCGAAAATTATTAATTTACTCAAATATCTATCTAGTGAACATGTTTAATTTTTGTCGATGATTGCATGTATTGATTATTAAGAATCCAAATATCTTGAGAACGAGACATTTTTTAGGTAAAATAAGGCAATATATAGGGAAATTAAAACAACTTTGAGTGCACGTCATCAATGACACCATACGTCGTCTTATGGAGTTTGCTGGCGGTCGTATTATGATGCAACCAAAGTTATTTTAATTTCCCTATAAGGCACGCATTATTATAAATATATATTATAAATTATATATTAAAGTAGTAATATTTTTTCACTCAGTAGTGTAATACAGCGATGGAAGAAAAGTTATTAGTTACTCTTCAAAACAGTAAAAAAACATGTGGTGGCGCACCCTACAAGTAGGAGTCATACTGACAGCAAAATCAAATTTCTGATCTCAAAAAAATATCGACATTAGTTCAAAACTTGTTTCGAAAAAATCCAAATAAAAATGAAATTTCTACACCTTGTATTTCCAAAACGAATCATTTTAGGACATAAGTTTATACTAACATTTTTATTTATTTTTATGTGCAGAATATTCCGGAATTTCCGGAATACAGTTCGGACCTCCCTGTATACTTGCCTTGAAATGACTTCGAGAAATGGAATCGCTTACTCCAAAATGTTAGTTTTGAATTATGCATGCGTTTGATAAATTTAACTTGAATTTTCAGAGTTCAAACTGAAAAGTCCGATATCATTTAATGAAACTATTTTAATTTTTACTTAGGAACATGATTTTTGAACACCAGCTTAGGTGCACCAAATTCTCAGATCAACATCTTAACAGAAGTATCTAGAAGGTATTCTTGTGATCCCATTTTAAACCACTTTGTAGGTACGTTTGTTTGCATTAAGTCAATAGAAACTTAAAAAAGCTATTTCATGTATTTTAAGTTGTATATATTGTGTCCTAGCGGACCGATTTTGATTATTTTTAAGCAACATGCAGCTAAATTATTTGAGTTTTTAAAATATTGAAAGAAATTGCTTTATTGTCATAAAAAAATTACAATTTTGTTGACAAAGCTTAAAAAAAAAAGAATATAAAAAACATACAAAACTTCACTTAACAATAGAAAAACATATAAAACTAACAGCAAACATACAAAACTAAAACAATACTTTATACAATTATAGAAATTGTACATTGTCAAAAATTTATTTAATTAAATATAAATAAAATATAAACATACATGTAAATAAACAACTGTATATAATGTCAATACTAAATTTAAATGGATAGAAAACAAATCATTTCTTAAATTTAGTGAATGTGTGTTAAATTTAGAACCCTAGATATTAATAAAAAAATCGTTAACCGCGTAAAAGGCTTTCTCCAGTAAGTATGATCTCAAGGCTCTGCGAAATGCAGGAAAGGATGAAATGGAATTAATTTCAGATGGCAGATGATAGTGCATTTTTTTTTGCATTGTACAATTGGGAACTCTTTACTAACTCAGAGTGAGGGGTTGGCAGATACATGTTATGCTCTGCGTTCCTAATTGGATAGCCATGAACTGGCTCTAGAGAAATACTCGATACGTGCTTGCGAACTAGGCAGACGGATTCGAGTATGAATAGGGAAGGAAGAGTTAATATTTTATATCTTCTAAACAAGTCCCGGCAGTGAGCACAACTGGTTAGCCTCAGTGAATATCGCACAGCTCTCTTTTGTAATTTGAAGATACGCTCAAATTGAGTCGCACAACACGCACCCCAGAATGGAAGTGCGTATCGGAGATGCGACTCATAAAGGGCATAATAGACTGTCCTAGATGTTGACAAATTAAGCACATTAGCAACTGATCTAAGTGCGAAACAGGCAGAACTTAATTTTTTAGCTAAAGCATCGATGTGCAAATCCCATTTTAAATAGTTGTCCACAACAAGGCCTAAAAATTTCACAGAATCAACGACGTCAATGGTGGTATTATCAAGTTGAAAAGGTAGCAACGTACTTTTATATGATAAGACTTTAGTTTTAGAGACGTTGAGACACAGATAATTAGAATCGCACCATGTTTTTATGTTGATTAAGTCACTGGAAATGGTTCTATGAAGTGCCGTGGTGTCCGGGCTGCTCCATGTGAAACAAGTATCATCCGCGAAGAGACAGATTTTACCACTGATGTCCAGACTAGCAATATCGTTGATAAACAACAGAAACAAAATAGGACCTAGCACTGAGCCCTGAGGTACTCCGCATTCTATTGGCTTGCAAGAAGACACAGTCTTATCAACCCTCACACGCTGGTTTCTGTTGTTAAGGTAGGACTTAAACCATTCAAGAGGCGTTCCCCTGATACCATAGTACTGCAATTTGTTAGTTAGGATGTTATGATTAACACAATCGAAAGCTTTCGAGAAATCACAGAAAATTGTTGCTGTAACGAGACGGTTGTTCAGACTGGAGTATACATTATTAAACAGCGAAAACATAGCGTCATTTGTACATTTGTTACTCAAGAACCCAAACTGAAGGGGTGAGTATTTTGTATTTTAGAAGAAATGATACAAGCCTCTTTTTAACCAGTCTCTCCATGATCTTCGATAACGTGGGAAGGAGTGCAATTGGACGATAGTTGGAAGCTTGCTCTTTATCACCTCCTTTATGCAAAGGAATAATTATCGCCGACTTAAGGCAATTTGGAAAAGCACCATCTTCAAATGACATATTAATTAAGGCTGAAAGATGGTTTAATGTACATTCCGGATGGTTATTAAAATGATTTTGAGAAATGGAATCGTTTATTCCAAAATTATAAAAAAGCAGCAATAGCAGAAACTTTAGAACTTAAAACCATCTCTAGTACCTAACCTCACCAAGATACCATCAAAAAAGTTTTAAAAATTTCTTGCTGCGTTAAAATTGAGTGAATTGAGTGAAAAAACTTGCTGAGTTATTTGGAAAAAAACGGATTTTATTATTTCCTAAGTCACTTTATCACGGCTGCCTGAGAGTATTTTTAGATTTTCAAATTAGTAGTTGATAGTTTGTGAGATACATAGGCCAACGTAATTTTTTTAAATAAGGATCTGCATTTCTGATGCAGATCCTTTGATATGCCACACTTATTTTTTTTTGTTTCGTGCATTTAAACTCAATTTAACGACAGGAAAAAAGAAATTTTATTTAAAAAAAAATATTTTTTTTCCAAAAAAATCACCTCAATACACCAAATCACCTCAATACACCAAAACACTTTTACTTTTACACTGGACGCGCGTTTTGATAACCATGTTAGCATCATCAGCAGATGATTAAAACTAACAAAGTTAGCTTAGTTTAGTTAGTTTAGTTTTAGTTAGTTCGACCCCCAACTGTAATCCTTGAAATTTTTGAAATTGCTTGTTGGCAAACCTCTCAAGGCGCAACTTCGCTCCAATTTAACCACATTCGTATCATTACCATTTCCGAGATCACAATGCTC
This sequence comes from Sitophilus oryzae, assembly GCF_002938485.1. Taxonomy (NCBI): domain Eukaryota; kingdom Metazoa; phylum Arthropoda; class Insecta; order Coleoptera; family Curculionidae; genus Sitophilus; species Sitophilus oryzae. The sequence goes on along the minus strand of NW_022146187.1, from coordinate 105,362 downwards.
GTACCCCGAATTTGTAGCATCCTGTATAGATTGATACGTTATATCAGGCAAATTATATTTATTTGTTACAATGTATGTATGTTCAAAAATTTTACCTTTACGGTGAGTTTGCAGACGGTAAGAGGAAACCGGGTGGACAACTCAAAAGGTACAAAGATATTTTCCACGAAAACTTAAAAGGGATAAGCATGCAGAATCGGTGGGAGGAATTAGCGCACAATAGAACGCAATGGAGAAATATTATTGTAAACTCAGAACAACGACAACCGAAAAGTACAGAGGCAACAAAGTAATGAGATTTTTGAATGTCCAGAGTGCGGAAGAGAGATAACATCATGTATCGGGCGTTTCCGTCACAGAAAAGCTCATGAAAGAAAATGCCTTGCGTAACCATTTTCTGATGCGTGTGGAATACTCGTCAGCGCGTAATATGTTCAAAAATTATATTGAAAATTTCACACCTCTACTTTTCAACCAATAACATGCTTTAATGTTGACCAGTTACCATGGCAACTGAAAAAATTTCCGGAAATTTTTTCGAGGCGCCACGAAACTTTAGTGGAAATTTTTTGACAGTTGAAAAGGTAAACATAAGATCTACAATCATAATGTGAATGAACTACAATGTCTATATATTGAAATATTACCCATTTGAGTTTTAGCATTTGATGTAACTAATTAAAAATATAATAACATTTGTTAATATTATTAACAAATTGAAATTATTTTAAAATGTCATGTTGGATTAATATTTTTTTTCAAATTTAGGTGTGAAATTTTCTTACCGAATACCACGCAAGCTTAAATTATTCCTGGAAATTTTCTTTCGGGCACGAATATTTTAGGAAAATTATCCCTCGTCTTCGACTCGGGATAATTTTCAAAATATTCGTGCCCTCAAAAAAATTTCCGAAAATAATTTAAGCTCTTGTGATATTATAAGTGAAAAAAAAATTTCTTGATTTTCAGCCGGTATGTATCATCCTTTATTGTGAACAAAGTTAAGTGAAGCAAAGAAATATTAAAAAGGAGAGATTAACTACCATTGATATATTGAGTTACTACCCTTTTACCCTCGGATTGTTTCATGCCTTTCATAAACTTCACCCTTCCAACATTAAAACTTAAAAACCAGTTTTCAAGAACGCAAATACATACGAGGGTCTTTTCATTGTCTTACTTCGAACCTGTAACGCTACTCGCGTATGAATATTGATGCTCACCCCATTGTTCTACAAATCCCTGTCCACAGTTCTCACGTGTCCAGGGCGCTGCTGCCGTTTTTCGGACGCAGAGATGTCCGATTACTTAATTGTTTTCGGTAACGGTCGCCCTATAGTTTCGAGTGTCGCCCTTTTTGCTGCCATTAATTAAGCCGTATGGGAATATTTTTTCGGGCCGGTGTCCTTTGACCGGTTCAGAGATTTTCAGGTTAGAGAGGGGTGTAAAAGAAAGGAGTCAGGTGTTGGGTTTGCGTTTTAGTGTGAGATTGGAGCTGGTTTTGGCCGGTAAATTGACCCTTGAGGATGTCCTGTGAGTTTAAATGGTATTTTCGTTTTGAAGGAAAAGGTTTCAGGAAAATTTTCATCGAAAAAATACTGTATTTTTTTAGACATACGTACATACTACTATACAAAAAGGAGTTATATATACAGGGTGCTACAAATTCGAGGCACGAGCATTGGTATCTTTAATAGATATGAACATGATTAAATTGGGGCAAAGTTGCGCTTTAGGATGTTCATCAAGATGCCATCAAAAAAGTTTTAAAAATTTCAAGGATTGCTGAGATTTTTGGAAAAAACTTTTATTTGCAAATCAGTTTTATTTTTTCTGTCGTTACTTTTTAGAAAATGAAAAAACTAATTGAACATTCTCATAGCCACTTTATTAGGGCTATCTGATAATATTTTTAGATTTTCAAATTAGCTGATAATTTGTGAGATACAGAGGCCAACTTAATTTTTTTAAACACGGACCTGAATTTTTTATTTGAAATTTTGAAAGAACTCGGTCTCCTGAGTATAATGATATGCCATACTTAATAGTTTTTTTTGTTTTGACATTTGAACACAATTTATTTAAACTAATTTCAAGTCCGGCTCTGTTTTTTTTAATATTTAATCTATTCATCCTTACAATATTGATAAGCTTTCAAATTTAACAATGACGTGGGCTAAAACATTGAATACGGAAAGTCAAATGCAATAAAATAATATAAAATAATTAATATAAATAAAATATAAACAATCAAATCATTTTCCCGGAAGATGGATTGGAAATGGTAGAGCAGTATAATGTCCAGCGAGGTTCCTGAACCTATCGCCAAGGGGCTACATTATTTGATGTCATTTGTAAAAGTGAAATCAATACATCTCAACATTTACAATAAAGAGTACAAACTGCATTCGGAAGTATAAGCAGAAAGTTCAAAGAGCTATAAATAAAATTGAACGAAAAATAAATTTGTGCAATAGGGAGGGTGGTAACCCTTTCGAACATGTAGAACATTAGAAACTAGTTTGTAGAAGTTGATTTATTTATAATAACTAGGATTAATATTATGCATATTATTAGATCGTACACTGAGATTTCAAATTCACAATAAAAAATGTTAAAATTAATATCTTTAAATTGCTGACCTGGATATTATTTATTTGAATCTTCCCATTGGCTCGATTTTCCTTATTCAATATTAATTAGCGCTGATCAATATTGTTGCGATGATTATAATAAGAATAAATAATTTAAAAAACCAGGGTCGGACTTGAAATTATTTTAAATAATAATTAAATAGTTTTGTTACTGTTAAGGTACCCAAAACAAAAAAAAAAGTATAAAGTGTGGAACATTATTGTACTCAGGAGAGCGAGTTCTTTCAAAACCTCAAATAAAAAATGCAGGTCCGTATTTAAAAAAAATTAAATTGACCTCTGTATCTCAAAAATTATCAGCAAATTTAAAAATACTATCAGATAGCCCTAATAAAGTAGCTATGAAAATGTGCATTTAGTTTTTTCATTTCCTAAAAAGTAACGACAAGAAAGAATAAAATTTATTTAAAAAAAAAATCAGTTTTTCCAAAAAACTCAGCGATCCTTGAAATTTTTTCACATTTTTTGATGGCATCTTGGTGAACATCCCAAAACGCAACTTTGCCCCAATTTAACCATGTTCGTATCTATTACGATTACCGAGATACCAATCCTCGTACCCCGAATTTGCAGCACCCTGTATATCCAAAATATAAAATAAGAATCTAACAAAAACAGGTGAATTACGTAGGTACATTTTTAGCTCTCCAAAAAAGTCCTATATGAGTATTTCGCCACGGCAAGAGAATCTACAAATAAAATAATTATATTTTGTAAACACTGCTGGGCGTTAATCCAACGGAGACTAATTGTCATCAGTTGTCTGTCCAAACCAATAAACAAATTTGCCTAATGGACAAGGAAATGCTTAACGTTTCGGAAAGTTTATATCTTTCAGTCGTCGGAGGTATATGGCCCATTGATTGGTATTTTTAGTTAAGATTTTTTTTCAGAATAATTATTTAATGCAATGCTTATTTTTTATTCGACACCCTATATATTATTCAGTTCCTGGATTCTCCACAAAATTCTAGGCGTTTTTAAATATTAAGTGTCTTTAGCACATTATTTTGTCACTCCAGGTCAGTCTTATAGTCATTTAAATTTCATTAACTTCATATCATAAAAATGCTTCATTAAAAAAATGCACAAAAAACAATCTCCATAGATCTTCCAACTGGAACGGAATTATGGAGTTGTGTCATTACAGCTTAAAACATTGAAGAGTAGGTCATTATCGGCAATTAACAAGCAGAAATTGAATACTTTTCCAAATGGTAATATGGCATAATTACCAATTCGACGTACGTGTAATTATCTCTACGGACGACCAGTAATTAGACATCAATTTCGAAAATCCCATCTCGGCATGTATATGCAAACAATCGTTAATAACACAAGTAAATGCTCGCCTGGGTAACAATTATAACAGAACGAAGTATGGTAGCGATAAATTATGTTGGCTTGTAATTATTTCGAATGCGCCATTCGTGACTATTTTGCGGAAGAAGTTGTCATCTAATGAATGCCCATAACTATTCCACTATTTCACTGTTTAGCAGATTATAGAGTGTACGTTTAGGGCCTGTTAGCACCTTAATTCCTCATATTTTTGATGCAGAAAATATTAATACGTTTTTACGTCAATTTTGAAGTTAGACTATGTAATCAAAATATAATGAGTATTTTTTGAAGCCCATTAACCAGTTGAGACTGACCATTTGACTGATGATTAAAGATAAAAAGTATATATGTAATATAGCTCTAAAGGCCTAAAAGGCTCATGGCTTGATTGGTTATCTTTCTCGATTTGTTTCTGTCTTTCGCCTTTATTCTCCACCCATCCACTCTTTTCCTTCTCAAGTCCTCTTCTACATACTTTTTCCATCTCATTCTCGGTCTACCCCTCCTTCTTTTTCCACCTATTTCACGTTTCATTATCATACTAGGAATTCTTGCTTCAGCCATTCTTCTAATGTGGTCCAGCCATCTCAGTCTTTGTGCTCTTGCTATTCCCGTTATACTCGGTGCCCGATATAGTTGCTTTAATTCTTCATTTGTTCTTCTGGTCCATATGTTGTCTATCTTCTTTCCTCCAAAAATTTTCCTCAGTATTTTCCTTTTCCAAATCTCTAGCCTCGAACTTTCCGTTGCATTGAACGTCCACGTTTCACATGCATACAGCACTATTGGTCGTATCATTGTTTGGTACTTTCTGATTTTCAAACTTCTAGAAATATTCTTACTCTTAAAAATTTTCTATAGTGCGCTGACATATCTATTTCCTGCCATTATTCTTATCATAATTTCTTGAGTTGCATTTGGATTCCTTAGAAATTCGGCTTCTAGATATGTGAATGTATCTACTTCCTCAAACTTGTATCGTTTTCCTCCCTCAGAATCCATTTGTAGACATCTTTCCTTCTCAAAATCCCTATCTGACCACTCCATAAATTTCGTTTTCTTCTCATTAAACACTAAGCCTACTTTTTGCGCTTGATTTTCTAGTATTTTGGTCACCGATATCAGCTCTTTCCGATCTCTTGCTAATATACCTAAATCATCGCTAAAGGCTCAGCATTGGTGTCTTTTTGCATACAGAAGGCCCTCTCTGTTGATTCCCGCATCTTTTATGAATTTTTCTAATAACTACACTAAACAGTACTGGAGATAGGGATCCCCCTGTCTTAATCCGTCCCTGATTATACATTTTTCCGTTGTTTTCTTGTTTACTTTGACTTCATTTACTGTAAGTATATAAGTATATAAAAAGTATATTATAGTTACTAATAAAGGATTAGACTTGACCATCAGCAAATAATATGTGCTGTGTATTTTTATATGGTTAAGTCCGGCCTCATCATTTACTTCACCTGAAATTGAAGTGTAAATAACCAAATTTTATTGCTAAGAAAATAATCTTACGTTGGTCAAAACACTAACGATATTATGATTTAAAAATACAGCAATTTCAGGCAAAATTGATTTTCTATGGAGAAATAAAGTAATAGCATTACACGTACTGTGCTTCTCTAGGGAGTTGCACTGTATTTTTAGGGTCCCTTTCTGATGATCAGAGCAGTGGTGGCTAGATCATAACTTCGCTATTTATGAAGATACCGCTATTTTTAAATATAGAAATGGCATAACGTAGGAAGTACCGTACGGTTGAAAAAATAGGCATCAAGGACGTCTGGAGAACGACAATTGATGATAATTTTGGTGATGTTAAACCCTGACGTGATTTTTAACCACTGGAAGAAGATGAAACTAAGAGTCTTCGTCTATAGGTAGATATGTAGCAGTCGGTGATACAATTGATTAGACTATCACCACGCTATCACCGTAATTTTTGCGATAAAAATTGTGGCCTTAGTTGTAAAAACTAGTAGTTTTATGGGTTTCGCACACATGGCAGGGACCAATTTGCTTCTTATTGTCTCTAACTAGTACCTTTACCTTTTAAGCATATTTAGCGAGGAAAAGTTGGAAATGTCTGGGAAGAGTTTGTTTACTAGCCCTTTTCGTCATTACTACAGGTTATATAACATATATTTAACAGATTGTAACAAAATCAATCGAAAAAATTAATTAACAATTTAAAATTACACTATATAAAGCAAAGTAATTAAATAATATGATAACTATTTTACTTACATAACCGGGCGCGTAGCGGCATTGAGTACCGCAACTTCTGTAGTTGCCAGGTTTACGACAGAATTGTTACCGAACCAAAATCGTTGGATACGCAACTACTACGACCCTATATATATCATTCCGTTAATGCGGTGTCAAATATCCATAAATAAGCATATCTAATGGCACCACCGACGTACGTCCAATTGATATTTTGGTTTAGCAAATTTAGGAGGATTGCTGTACAAACTTCCGTACGCGCTCGAGGGTTAATTTTTGAAAAGTTTTATGACAATTTTCATTAAATGACGTCTAGAGATTGGCTTCGCCAAAATTATTATTGATTGTTATTCCCGGGCATCAAAGACGATGCCGTTTTTTCGATCATACGGTACTTTTACTCTAAACTCTCAATTATTTATGGTACTAGTGTGTTATCTTAATATAAGTCACGCTGGGAAATGTTTAGCCCTCGAAGCCGTAGGCCGAGAGGGATAATTTTCTCAAGTGACTTATATGTTACTAGCGTGTACCAGCGACTTCGTTTGCGTCGAATTAATCATTTGTAATGGTGATGATAAAGCAAAGCAAGAATTTCCATTAACCTACAAACTAGATAAAATTTTCTCACATTTATGTCAGCATGAGAAAAAACAATATGGCAATATTATTATATAACTTGGTAATATTTGTGGGGTAGTTTCATCTCGTTGGAATTTGACTTTCGAAAAATCCGTTTGCCAAAAATAAGGTTTTTACGTCAAGCAGTTTAATCAGAATCGTGATTAAAATTACCCAACTTTTTGGAACACCCTGTATAATTTTTTAAAAAATTTCAAAATATATAAAAAAACCAAATAAATTATGCTTGTCCAAGCGTCTTCCGGAAAGACTAACCGTTTTTTAAATATTTGAGGGGCGTTTTCACACTCTTGGAATTTGAGATTCGAGAAACCCCTCCTTATCGAAACTCTACACCCCATAGTCAATCCGTTTGCCAAAAAATCAGCTTTTAATGTCAAGCAGTTTATCGTGATTACTCAATGGTCATATTTTATGAAACACCCTGTATAAATATATAAAAAATAATATATAATTAGAAATCTTAAAATATGTAAAACAACAAAATAAAATATAGGTCTTTAAGAGTTTTTCCGAAAAACTCACCGGTTTTTAAATAAAAATTTTGTTTAATATTTGAGGGATAGTTTCACCCCCTGAGAATTCGAGTTTCGAAGAATCCCTTCTTATCGAACCTCTACACCCTAAAGTCAATCTGTTTTCCAAAAATCAGCTTTTTACGTTAAGCGCTTTAAGCAGGATCGTGATTAATCAATGACCAGATCTTCCGAAACACCCTGTATACATTTTTAAAAAATCTTAAAATATGTAAAAAAACAAAATAAAATATACGTGTTTAAGCGTTTTTTCGGAAACTTGACCGTTTTTTAAATAAAAAATATTGTAATATTTGAGGGGTGGTTTCACCCTCTTGGAACTGGAATTTTGAAAAATCCCTTCATATCGACTCTCTACACCCTAGAATCAACCTGTATGCCAAAATTGAGCTTCTTACGTTGAGTGGTTTGAGCAGGATCGCGTTTAATCAGTATGTCAGTCACTTAAGGATTTTATACAGGGTGAGTTTCCTACGATGTTCTCTATGGGTATCTCGGAAACTACTGGAGATAGAGAGTCGGTTAAATGGGGAAAGAATTGCAGTTTTGTGGGGTCATAAATATGCGCTTTTCAGATTTTTGAAAAAGTTCATGGCTTACTAGATATTTCGAAAAAAACAAATTTTGGCTATTTTAAAAATTGTCTCTAACTCCATTATAAGATATTTTAGACAAAAAGTTTTCAGATAAAAGTTGTAGATAATCACATCCTTTATGAGACTGTGCCCTCCGTTTTCTTCTAAAATCTGTCATGTTTGACATATGATACAAACATATGTTTTTTTAAATGAAAACTATAGTTGGCCATGACTTCATAAAAAGCGCCATTTTTTAAGCTTTTCAGCGATACAAGCTAAAATTATACAAGCCAATTCTTATCATTTTTAAACAATTTCACTTAGTTAGCCATGGAAACAAGTTTAATCGTCTTTGCTCTCAGAAATGTGAAGCTGTCACATCCGAATTTTGTAAATTAAAATAAACAAAAATTGTAAATATGAATTTTTCAAATGAAGAAAAGCGTGTAGATACTCCCGCATCAATAGAGTGGTTCCGACATGACTTTTATTACGACCCCCCCCCCTACCTCATAATGAAAGAAATGTTAAAAATTATTTACATCAAAATTATGCAAACTCAGGAATAGAAAGAGATGGACCAATTGCATGGGCCTCCTCGATTACCTGACCTATCCATTTTAGATTTTTTTATGCGGTATGGTTAACAATAAGGTTTACAAAAGAATTTGTGAATTAAGAGAGGCACTGGAAGTGGCGGTACGAGAGAAGTTTAATTAAGTCCACCGGTCCTTCTATGAGAATAGGTAGTAATTCAGTTTTAAAAATATGCAACTCAAAACAATGGCGGATTATCTAAAATATCTTAAAGTGTATGCAGTGATATTATTTTTTAAGTTTTAGTTTGTGTAGTGTAAATTGTAAAGAACCTTCTAACTTCTTATAAGTTTTATAAATCATAATAGAATAAGAATACCACGCAATCCAATTGAAATTAATCAAGAAAGATCAGAATTGGCTATAACTAAATGTAACTTTTCTAACATGTCTTGAAACACGTTCTCTAAAAAACGTAACATTCACCGGTTAACGTATCCTCGAAAATATATGGTCAAGAAAAGTAGAACCAATAATCCTACATGCTTTTTTTGCATTTGAAAAATTCATTTTTACAATTTTTACTTATTTTAATTTATAAAGTTTGGATGTGACAGCTTCACATTTCCGAGAGCAAAGACTCTTGTTGTTGAGAACTTGTTTCTATGGCTAACTAAGTGAAATTGTGTAAAAATTATAAGAATTGGCTATAACTCAGTAATTTCTCGAAGAAAACATATTTTAGCTTATATCGCTAAAAAGCTTAAAAAATGGCGCTTTTTATGAAGTCATGGCCAACTATGGTTTCCATTTAAAAAACATATGTTTGTGTCATATGTCAAAAATGACAGGCTTTAGAAGAAAACGGAGGGCACAGTCTCATTAAGGATGTGATTATCTACAACTTTTATCTGAAAACTTTTTATCTAAAACATCTTATAATGGAGTTAGGGACAATTTTTAAAATAGCCGAAATTTGTTTTTTTCGAAATATCTAGTAAGCCATGAACTTTTTCAAAAATCTGAAAGGCGCCACACATCTTATGACCCCACAAAACTGCAATTCTTTCCCCATTTAACCGACTCTCTATCTCCAGTAGTTTCCGAGATACCCATAGAGAACATCGTAGGAAACTCACCCTGTATATTAGTATAGATAACACGCGAGTGCCATACAAATTTAATTTGTATGGGACTCGCGTGTAAATTTTATCCAACAGCAGAACTGTTTCATGCCCAATCTCTCAATAAAGAATAATTGATTTAAAAGGATCTACTATTCACTGTTGCGAATTATTAATAAATTATCAGAATGCGTTTATGTTACTATGCAATATAGATATGCGTTTTTTTGTAAATAATAAATAGCACTGACATTAAGACGTCATTTAGATAAATCGCGATTTTTTAACGGTAAAATAGTGAATTATCAACCAGCAACATCCTGAGCAATACACTGGCCATTGTATGAGAAGATCATCCGCTACATTACTGGTAAAGGCACTATGCCGACGATCACTATGCCGACATGACAACGTTAAAAAGACACGGAGGATGGCGATCTGCAACGGTTGCGGAAGGATATATCGAAGAGTCCATCAACAATAAAATAGAGATTGCGAAAAAGATTCAAGGCACTGTAAGTGTTCCAGAACGAGCCGTTGTAATGACAGAGTCTATTTCAAGCAGTGGAGGGGCAGCATCTGGAGGCATACAAGGTTATACAATTTCTGAATTGGATAAACGTCAGTAACTGTATTTTTTCCGTGAGGCAGCAGACTTAAAAACACGAAACGACTTCAATATTTAAATCGGAGTGTATTAAACTAAACACTTTGATCTTTTTAAGGTTCGTCTCTCCAACGTCACAGAGCTTTAAATTTGACATTAAAAAAATAAAGTCACTTGCAGAAGATGCTCTGTTCTTTCCATTAACTATATTTCTTTAAAAGATATCTAAGTAGAATCCATCTTCTCACATTAATCTGTTAGTTTATTTATGAATATTGAAATGTATATTAAGCGGTATTTAATAAAATTTGTATCCATATTTTCTTATCCACTTAATATTTTCATAACTTGATATTTTACGGCCGAGGGTTTCGGACCGAGAGATGCGAAACGGCTTCAATATTCAAATCGGAGCGTTAAAGTGGAATAACAAAGCGACAATAAAACAAGAGCCGATGTAAAACGCGAATCGTTAAATCTGCAAAGGCGACGTTTCTGACGCCCGGCCAGTCATCAGGCGGGAGACCGTTAATCGCGCCGGAGAATTCCAGCTTTAATTGAGCAGGACTGTAAACCGCGACGCGCTTTTCTAATGCTACTCCGCCCAGTGGTGGCGCTACTATCTGTTTGGAAAAGGTACAAATAACGGAAGTATTCTAGAAAATATCGTTAAACTTAGGACTGTACTGTGGCAATGTATCTTTTCAAGTGCGTCTCTACAGCGTGATCCGCCTTCCGGTTCCTTGCCGCCTTGTGTGTCCATTGTGTCCATCCAGTCATCGGCTTGTAAATTGCGTAATGACATTCCCTTTGCTACTTTTTTTAACCATGTCTCTCGGAGTCTTTCTCGTTTTCGTTTTCCAGTTGGGATTCATTTCATGATGTTCTTTGGTAGTCTTTCTTCTCCCATTCTGTTTACATGCTCATACCGGATTAATTGTTTTTTTTTGGAAATCTTCTACGATGGGTATCTCTTTCTTTATTATTCTTCTTATTTCTTTATTTTGCACCTTTTACAATTTTGATTTTCTCGCCGATCTTCTGAGGAAGTCCATTCAGTTGCTAAAAGCTTTCCCTCCATGGGGGCTTTCCCTCCGCCATATCAGCGCCATATGTAAAAGTGTGCTCTTAACCATCGTGTCATATAAGCGAGTTGTTTGCGACATAGTTGCGATGTTTATATTTTTTTGCCAAAGGATAGAATTTAGTGCCCCTGTAATGCTGCTGGCTTTGTTGATTCTGTTTTTGATGGTATTGTCGTTTTTTCATTATTATGTATGTTAGTACCTAGGTAAGTAAATTTAGTATATGATTTTATATTTTATTTCCGTTTTCCATTTTTAGGTCTTGTCCTTTGTTACCCACGCATAGATATTCGGTCTTTTTAAATTTTATTTGTAAACCCCATCTACCATACTCCTCATTTAATTTTCTAAACATATACCGTAGAGGACGTATAACGTAGAGACGTAGAGGAGATTGAGTCATCTACGTCTCGGGCCAGTATTACTTGATCGTCGGCATAGTGAATGGTATAAATTGTTTTATTTTCAAGTAGTATGCCCATTCCACTTCATTTTCATCTCCATTTTTCCAGTGCTGTATCTAAGTACTAAATGTTGAATAAAATTGGAGATAGACCACATCCTTGCCGCAGGCCCTTACTTTATATCAAATGATGTTGTTAGTTCGTCTCCAATTTTAACTCGTGCTAACGTGTTCTTGTAGATTTCCTTGATTGCTTCTATTAGGGTAATATTTATTGGTGACCGGTCGAGTACATGAAAAAGATGTTTTATTAGAATAGAAGTAGAATAGAACCCGTTTTGCATTACCATCACTGTATTGCCGTCCAATACGTCTCCGCACTGGAGATCATTTTTTGCGGAATGCTATCATCTGTCATCTACCTGTTTATTCCATTTACTTCTATATATGTATATACTTTTACTATTTCTAATGGTTGTATTTTTAGTTAATTTCTTATTCGGATACTTTAATTGTTCCTTTTACTTTTCGTAAAAATGTCTTTGTTCTTTAACTTTTGTGGTAGTCCAGACTTTTTTTCCAATACTATCGGTACTGTTAATGTATTATACCATATGATCGAAAAAAAGACGACAAAGACAGCTGTAAAATTACAATCGATGATAATTTTGGCAAGGTCAATTACTAGACGTTATTTACTAAGAATTTACATAAAACTTGTCAAAAAATAACACTAATTGTAGAAAACTTAAAAAAGGATAGAACGTTTCCAGACACACAAATCTGTTTAAAAAAAATTTTCGACATATTTTAAACTACACTAGGTATATAAAAATCATTTTTACACAATATAAAATTAAATTACAACCTTATTAAGCGCCATTAAAAAATAAAGGAGCCAAGATTATCATCCGTTGTCATTCCAGCCATCTCCAGTCATCTCTGAGGCCATTTTATTCGATCGTGTTAGATATTCGACCACAACTGCCACAGTATGAGCTGTAGTATGATTTTTTTCACCTTCCTTCAAAGGCAAATTCTAAAAATCGAACAATGTATCTTTCTGAAATTTGAAGGTATCGGTGATAATTTAAATTCCCTTCGTAGACTACATAGGCAAGAAGTCTGTTACCCAGTTAAGCAAACCATACGTTAAAACCAAGTCGTTCTTGTGCTACCCTGTTTACCTGTTGATTGGGATTTTGATCTGCCCAAATATAATTATTATGCCAGTTGAATATACCATCACTTGACTCATCGCTCCAGATAATCCAATCAAATAACAATTAATTTTCTTCTAACATTCCCTAATACCAATTACATAAGTCGGTTCTGCGTTCTCCGTCTCTAGAACGAAGAAACTGTTTGTTTTTGCTCTATAGCATTTATATTTATTTTTCTTTAAAATCTTCAATGTTTTAGTATGACAAATTCCGACACCATTTTCAACAAGCTGATACAAAAAGCAGCTCTACTTGATGTTGTGGGATCTAGTGTTACGGCAATCCGATGACATTTGTATATTGATTTTCTTCATCTTCTTTCTGATAACCTCTGTCAACAACCAAGCAATTTTAAGAGATTAGTACTCTTAAAAATTTTAGTTTGGTTTGGTTGCTTGCGCTCAGGGTATAGCTCAAAATATAGTCAGCTGTCCTTTGATTTTGTTTCTTGACTCAATATAACATCCTAACATATTAAATTTCTCAAAATTGTCAAATTTACTCATCTTTATATTATTTTGAATACACAGACTTCAACCTGTTAAAACGAAATGTTACGCATCCATCAAAGGTGTATTCCGACCATGACAACCGTTTACTTTGTTACACAGCGCGGCCTACCAAGAAGAAACCATATGAAATTTTAAGGTTAATAGTGAAAATAAATATAGAGTGTTATATATTTTTGAGAAGCCCATGGCAAGCTGAATCAGAAACACTAAATATATACAGTGGATTGATTTTATTTAAAAAACAAAAGTACTTATAGTTAATATCTAAAAAAAATTGTAAAAAAATTTGACTACGCCGCTGCATTTTACACTGGAAAGTACCTTTAAAATGTTTAATTCATTTTTGCGGCATCAAATAAAAAATATCGACCATTTTCAAAAACTCCAACATTTTAGAATCCCATTGTAGCTTCGAGAACGATCAAGAAACCATGATCCGTTTTTGCCATTGTGATTATTTCGAAAATAAAGCTCTAAAAGAGAAAATAAGGCTAAACAAATTTTGAACGCGATTTTAAATAATACAATTATATAAGGAGAACATTTTGACTCACTTTTGAACATGGTATGAAACCAGTTTACAAAAAAGGCAGGTCACCCTGTACTATCTAGTAATACCCTAATTTAAATACGTTATGTAAGGATGTTTGTTGATGGACCGCCACTGTATATCACCATTCCGCGACCTGCCCGATCGTAAAAATATAAATAGATCTTGTAGGAGTCTAGTATCTAATAATTCTCGAAGTTTATGGTTCGAAGTGTACATGAAATTCCTGCTGTTAATTATAGTTCGGACGAAAATGCAGTAATTAGAATATCAGCGGGTCGGCGGTCGGCTTTCTGCGCCGTTTTCCGCTCTACAAACGCAAAAATATTAGTCGCTGTATGATGCACGCGTACGTGGTACATCCACACATTTATATATCAGGGTGATGCATTATTAATCCAACCAAAATATTTCCTAAAGAGGTACAGTAAAAACTTAAATTGTCTGATATATACTTAACCGGATTCCAACGTTTTCCGTCTTCCGATTTCTAATCTCTACCTCTATCTCCCATCCATCTACTTCCAAACCTCTGTACAAAACTTTTTTTATCAATAATCCTCTCTTCAGCTCCTACGTGGTCTTCCTCTTTTTCTTCTACTTTGGGGGTCCCAATTTAATATTTTCTTTGAGATTCGATGTTCTTCTTTTCTGTGGAAATGTCCTATACGATATTAATTGTTGGGTTCTAATGTCGTCTACGATATCGTGTTTTATTTCCGTTTGGCATCTTATGGTTCCATTTGGTATTTTATTTTTTCTGGATTTTCCAGTTGCTGTTCCCCAAAAGTACATCTTCGTGGTTTTTAGCGTTCTTTCAGCTTTCTCTTTCAAGGACCATACTTCAGAGCTGTATGTAATTATGCTTTTTAGGATGGAGTTTAAATTCTTTGTTTGTTTTCTATCGTTATATTCTTACCCCATATTATTTCAGTTAACATTAAGGCGCAATTCTCATTATAGCAGAAAGCATGAAGTAAATGGGAGATGGACGTTGCCACAACGTCGACGAGACGGCGACGCGACGTTACTGGTATTGTAAATATGTTCAGTATTGATCATTTAAGAATATTTACCGTGGTGGCTCGACGTGACGGTGGCGCTACGTTATAGCGCCTAAAACATATATAGCGCATATTATAGCACCTATATATATAGCGCCTAAAACTGGAGAACTTTCCGAAACGTTACCTGGCTTTTCTACCTGGCATGTTTCTCTCTAATATTGCCTCATCTATCGTTTTTGGATATTTTAATTCCGAGATATTTATAGCTATTGCAATATCTGATGACTTGTCGCGTTGTTAATCGTAGGTCTTGCAGTTGTCCACCAATGCACGAATGAATTCCGTGTTTTAATATTAAGTTCTAACGTTAATTTTTGATACTCCTCCATGAGTTTTCGGTCATGTATTCCAAGTCATCTATAACTTGCGCTACAAGAACTTAATTATCTGAACGATGAGATGTACACTATAGTATCATCGTTTACTGGCAATTCAATGTTACTACATTTCCGTTTCAATGTTTTCAATATATTTTCTACCTAAGTAGACCTTAAATAACGTGGGTGATAAGCAACATCCTTGTCTAAAAAAGTCTTGTCTTTTCTTGTAAAAATTCTTAATTTTTCCTGTCCGAAATGTCTATTCCATCTACGCAACTAAAACATAAAACTTAAAGATAAAAAAAATATTGTAAATTAACCTGAGCTTACAGCAACAGACACAAAATTCTGCGTGCTAGGACATCAGTTATAGGGAATTTGTACTCCTAAAACGATATTTTTTTCTCTTAGCCAAGTAAATTGTTGTTGTCAAGCAAATGTCTAGTACATACAGGCACATAAGAAGTTTGTGTCCAATCTTTCAAAGATAAACATTAAATTTAAATTTCGAAGTATAATTAGTGGAAAAGTTAAAAGTTTGTAAACTTTTGCCATTAGTTGAATATTACTACCCCTAATTTTGACGTAGTGAATGCTTACATTGATATTAGAAGAAAACTTCTACGCTAAATGCAACCACTAATTAATTCCACTAATTTGAAGTTGGTTAGAAAAAATTCATTATTAGGTACCATGCCTTAAACTGATATTGAGATATGAAAAATAAAAATTCCAAACCAAACCAAACAATAAGGGAACTATGACAATTTTGTTCAATTATGAAAATATCCAATCTTAGTAATCTGCAAAAAGTTAAAAATTCTCTACATCTTCGGGAATGTCACTGTCCGGTTTCAATCTAAATAGCCAATTTTAATACATTTATTACAAAATAACAAGACAGTCTCTGTCTTTCCTCTACCAACACTAATTATAAACGCCCCTGTACAAAAACCGAAAACTTTCATATGCCACCTCGGCCGCCGAGCAGAGTCGTTAGTCCGACACCTGGACGGACATGGACACAACGTCGCAGATTCATTTGCATGATAATGCGAGTGAATGGGTCTCTGTTCGGTCTCTTTTCTTCCCACAGAGACGTGTATACATCTTGCTCTTTCTGTCTTTATTTGCGGTGCTCACGTGTTGGACCAGTCCGTTCGACTAATTACAAAAGACGCGTAATTATTACCGGTCCGGTCATGGGAACGCTGCCTGTTGGTCTTTGTGCGTTCGGGTTTTGATTCGGGGTGTCGCGTTGTCATGTGAAAATTTTATAATTAAATTGGGTCGTTGTGCGATATCATTTATCTTTCGTAAATTAGTTAACGATATTCTTCTATATGTTCCCCGTTTTAGTATAGCATATGTAATCGTAACACCTTTTGAAATTTGCCAAATTGCTATTACATATTTGTCAATGGAAATACTATCGAAAATTACAGATGGTGCCCGGTGGCGTAGAGGTACAGGCTCTCCTCTACCAATCTCAAGGTAGTGGGTTCGAATTCTACACCCGGCATTTCATCAGCCGACTATTTTTATTAAAATAAAAATAGTTTGGGTACCTAGGTCGACTCAGCCTTAAATGAGTACTTCGGATTCATAATCCTGAGGTAATTATTGGCGGTTGAAGCGTAGTGCTAGCCACATTAACTTCCTTGTATACCGAACGGCTCTAGCATGGCAAACTGTACCTTGCTACTCCCAAGGCGTCTAATGCTATATACGGGAGCTATTATTATTATTATTAAATTAGAGACCAGTTTCATTAGCAAGCAACTTAACCAAATGAGAGTACTCTTTGATAAAAAATGTCTATACAAAAAAATCCTTTATGGGTATTTCGCCACTGCACTGCAAGAAAATCTACAAAATAAAATAATAATTTTTTGTAAACACTTCTGCGATAAACCTAACCGGACGCTGCTTGTCAGAAGTTATGTTTATAGTAATACAAATGTGCCTAACAAAAAAAATGCATATCGTTTCGGAAAGTTATCTCTTTCCAAGACAAGAAACCGTTCCTTTTACAAGAAACCGTTGACGTTCTGTTAAAATATCATTTTAACATAACGTCAACGGTTTCTTGTAGACGTATCTGTTTTAAAAAAGTAAAGAGTTCTCGAATAGTTGAATTTAAATATTTTAAATAGTTTTTTTTCTTTATTCTTTGTATTTTTTTTTGCTTCCGAAGACGGAAAGAGAACTTTCCGAAACGTTAAGAATTTGTTTTCTTTTGATCATAGAATACTATTGGTTGTTTCACTAAATCACTAATATGCTACAGTTTATAAGAAATAGAAGAAGTATCAAAAACTACGAACTTAGATTAGTTAAACAAGTTTTATTAAAATAAGTTTGCAGATTTAAAATTTCAAATTACCACGAACCTTAGACAGAATTATAGTCAAAATTTATAATTTGTTCGTTTTAAACAGCAATAAGCATTCGTTTTTTTCTTCAGCTCGAGCATAAATTTTTCCAATCAGCCAAGAGCCATTGTAAAAATAATTTCTCTCCATTAATGGATAATATTTTCCACGACTGTCCCGCCAGGGACGACAGTGTACCAGTCTATATACTTCGTGGCTGGTTAGAGTTTTTAAAATTATAATGGGTATTTCGCATGCCTCCCGATTGTTTGACGATATTAAAAATTAGATCGTCTCCTCCAATATAAAAACGACAAATGCACGGCTACATCACCGTCTTGTTTTGTCAATAATGGCTTATTGCAGTACGACAATTACTTTTTTTAAATGCCGAAAAAAGTCTTCGACTCTTGTCTCGCCAGGAAAATTAAACTACAAATGTAATGAAATCTTACATACATTACTTTTCAAAAAAATCCAAAAACACGTCAATTTTGTTTGTGAGGGGGACAACTTTTGCCCCAAAAATGATTGCAAAATCTTCAACCCTCTAAGCGGGGGTGTCATCCCCCAATTTTTTTCAAATGGGAAAGCGGATCAAGTGGTACCGCAATGAAATGAGCTTTCTATTCTCTATATTTCCCCGCTTCGTTTTTGAAAATCGGTCGAGTTATTGAGCAAATATGAAGGATTGAAATTTGAAAAGTTTATTTAAACATTTATCAGAGAAATGATAAGGATAAATTCCTTCGACCAATTTGACGTTTTTCTTATTATTTCTAGATGTTTACGCATTTTTTCACTTGTCACAAGGTTGAACGATCAGCTGCGGTAGTTGCTAGATAGCAGTTCTGTGACTTGTGCGTTGAAGTTCTTCTCAATATTGTTAAACTGACCTACAATAGAATTTCCAAAAATACCAGCCCACACGTTCAATTTCTGAGGGTTTTGTGTGTGCACCTCGTGAAAAATCCTAAGGTTGTCCTCAGCCTAGTACCGACAGTTGTACCGATTAACTACACCGTTCAAAAAGAAAGTACACTCATCTGAAAAACATACATTAAATAGGAAATTATTATCATTCGCCAGTCGTTTACTCATAGTTTCACAAAATTGCAAGCGACGATGAAAATCGTCTTCGTGAGTTCTTGTACCAACTGAATTTTGTACGGGTGGAACTTATGTTTTTTAATATCCTTTGGACACTTGTACGATTCACGCCAGACTCATTGGCTAATTTTCTTGTACTCATCATACTATCATAGAATAATGTAGTTACCACAGTTGTTGTTGTAGTAACTACATTATTTTATGGTACTATCCATGGCAACTTGGCCCAATACGAATACCTCCATAGCTTCATTTACTACAAGATTTTCCCTCTGTCTCTTTTTATTCATAACGGAACCAGTTTCGCGAAATTTTACTACTAACTCGCGAACAATTTTGCCATAAAGGTGCTTGTCAGAATGACGTTCATTGAATATCTGCGCAACCCGACTGCCACATTCATTACTTTTAAAATAAAGTTCGATTATTTCCACTTTTTCTGCAAGCGAGTACACCATAATTGTTAAAAAGTTTAACGATATTGAGAACTTCAACGCATAAGTTACAAAACAACCATCTAGCAACTACCGCACCTGATCGTTCAAACTTGTGGCAAGTGAAAAAATGCGTAAACGTCTAGAAATAATAAGAAAAAGCAGCAAATTAGTCGAAGGAATTTATCCTTATCATTTACTCTAATAAATGTTTAAATAAACATTCCAAATTTCAATCCTTCATATTTTCTCAATGACTCGACCGATTTTCAAAAACGAAGCGAGAAAGTATAGAGAATAAAAAGCCCTTTTTATTGCGGTACCACTTGACCCCCCTTCCCATTTGAAAAAAGTTGGGGGATGACACCCCCGCTTAGAGGGTTGAAGATTTTGCAATCATTTTTGGGGCAAAAGTTGTCCCCCTCACAAACAAAATTGACGTGTTTTTGAATTTTCTGAAAAAAAAATTACCCTGGCCGTTATGCCTTGCGGAACGTTTTCGATGGGCCACCCTGTATATATTTTTTTCTAATTATAAGGACTAAAATAGTAAAAATAACTAAGGTATGTGTACCAGTAATCGGCACTGTACCGTGTTTGTCACTTTCTTGGTCACATTACAGTTTTTGTCAAAAATTGAGGAATTTTATAGCAGTTACCGTAGCCGTTGTCAAGAGTTTTTGAGGTTTGACCTTGAGACTTAGGTTATTTACATTTTTTCATTTAAAATATTTTCAGGTCATCATATCTGGTGGTCGAAGTCGCCTTTAACTTTAACGAAACACCCTGTATATTATTTTGTTTTGATTTTTCAGAAAATTTTATGATGAGTTTCATTAGATTTCTCTATACCTATTTTCAACTGTTTCAGATATCTTGATTTATTTAAAACTTTTACATTTTTTCCTATTTTTAACAGTGGGTCTTTACTTGGGCAGAGATAATATTTTCGAAGTCCATATTGGCAACTAATTTATCTCATACAGGGTGTCCAAAATTCGATAACTGATTAGATTATTTTCAACCATAAAGTCCATTTTTCAAATGACACACCCTATATTTTTTCGACAGTTGGCAGAATTCAATTCTGCATCGATTTGTTGTAACTTTCCTATACCTATTTTCTTTTTTAATCTGTATATTTTTTTTTTAATTCAATTTTACAGAATCGACATTCCATTTGTGTTTTTAAAATAAAATAATTATGTTAAAGTAATGAAATTGAAAGTAATTAGAACATACGAACAAAACAGGAACAAAACGAAAGTGAAAACGTATAAAATATAACATAACATAACAAAACAAACGTATAACAGTAACGGTGAGGCATTAATTATTAACACTAGACGTTAGTGTATCGCTACCATAATAAAAAAAGTAAACACAATAATTACAAAAATTATTATTCGAAGTGACCGCTATGAACAAAAATTTTTGTAATTATTGAGTTAACTTTTTTTTATTATTGCAGGGATACACTAACGTCTAGTATTAATAATTAATGCCTCACCGTTACTGTTGAAAATACGTTTGTTTTATTATGTTATGTTATGTTATATTTTATACGTTTTCACTTTTGTTTTGTTCCTGTTTTGTTCGTATGTTCTATTTTCAATTTCTTTACTTTAACATAATTATTTTCTTTTAAAAAACACAAACCATATTGTCGATTCTGCCAAAAATTGAATTAAAGTAAAAAATACGGATTAACAAGAAAACCGTTGAAGATGGGTATAGGGAAAGTTATAGCAAATGGATGCAGAATTGAATTCTGCATCCAATTGTCGAAAAATATACAGGGTGTCTCATTTGAAAAAATGAACTAGGTATTTTGAGTTTGAATATAATCTAATCAGTTATCAAATTTTGGACACCCTGTATGCAATAAATTAATTGTCAATATGGATTTCGAAAGTATTAGTCCTCTGCTTCGGTTTACCGCAGAAGCGTTTATAACCGATTCAAAATGAGTAAAAGACCGACTGTTAAAAATAGGGATAAATCTGTAAACATTTTCAAATAAATCAAGATATCTTGAGAAACAGTTGAAAATAGGTATAGGGAAACCTAATGAAACTCATCATAAAATTTTCTTAGAAATCCAAAAATAAAATAATATACAGGGTGTTTCACTTAAAATAAGGAAGTTAATGGCGACTTCCGGTGTAACCGGAAGTGATGTGACCTTGAAAATATTTTTAAATGAAAGGAAAGGTTAAACAACCCTAAGTCTCAAAATTTCAAACTTCTAAGTATTTCCTAACCTCAAAAACTTCTAACGAACGGCTACGGTGAGAAACCCTGTTATAGCACAATAATAAATCAAAATGAATTTCACAGATTTGATATTATTTGATCGATTTCGCAACATGTGCATTTTATAATAGCTGTCATAATTCGTTTCTGCATTACTTTGTGGTACGTGATTGGGACGATGTCGGTTCTGTGTACAAATTCTTTAACGTGTCTGTTAAGACATCCAAACTTTTAAGATAAGATAAAAAGTTCAGGATTTTAAAGAAAATTTATGTTAATTAGGGATGACGAATACCGGGACATGGGGGTGACGATTTCTGGTATTTTCAGGTAATGTAAGAAAACTTAAATATTCCGCAGATAAACACGCTTAAAACGATTGAATATGTTAATAATGGTTTACTCTTTAAGAACAACTTTGTGAGATAAGATTATTGTACAGACTCTATCGCGATGAAAATGGGACCACAATCCATTTTAAGCCTACCAGAGGAAACATTTTAATTGATAATAGTTATATGGATAATAGATAAATTTCATGACTCTCATTATATATTTCCGGAACTTAAATAATTATTGAAACGTTGAAAAAAGAAGAAAAACTAATATTTAACTTAAAACGAAACTGCAAAAGCAAAATAAAATTTAGGTGGCACAAACAACCTTAACAAACAATCAGAAAATAAATATCCAAGAATATTTTTTAGAGGGCATGATCCAGTCCATGAAATGTAAGACCTGGGTGCACGAAAAATGTATTGGAGTAAAAAAGTCTTGAAAATAACAATTGTTCATGTTAAGTAAATATTAATTTCATGTTTACTATAAATATAGTATTTTATTTAAATATGACGATTACTCGGACACGATGCTGACGATAACTGGGACAATTGCATTTAAGGGGTGACGAATACTGATGCAATGTGTACTTAAAAGAAAAAAAAATTATAGCGATAATTGGGGCTTCTTCTTCTTAAGGTGCCGTGCAGATTCCTGCGTAGGCGTTCATTTTTTTCTCCCTCATCAGATGGTTCTATTAACTGCAGCGACTTGGAGTGGTTGGAAGTCCTGTATGCCTGTCCAATGACGAATATTTCTCAGCCAGGATAGCTTCCTTCCGCCTATTCCCCTTTTGCTCCCCTCTATTTTACCCTGGATAATCAGACGCTGAAAGTGATAGCGTTCTCCACGTAGTATGTGTCCCAAATAGGCTATTTTCCTCTTCTTGATGATTTCGAAGAGTTCACGTTCTTCCAGACCAGCTCTTCTGAGAATGTCTTCATTCCTCACACGGTCGACCCAGGGTACTCTTAGCATTCGTCGTAAGGTCCACATTTCGAAGGCTTCAATTTGATTTATTGTTGCTACCTTCAGTGTCCATGCTTCCACACCATATAACAAAACGGAAAGACATAGACTTCACCATTCTGTATGTAAGGCCGAAGTTCAAGTTCCTATCTGTGAGAAATCTTCGCAGTCTCAGAAAAGTAGATCTTGCTGGTTCGATCCTGCATTTGATCTCCTGATCTGGATCCCACGTTTCGTTAACCGGGACTGTTTTCTTTTTCGTTTTTTGGTAACATCGACATCATCTAGGGCATATACGATAATAATCGACGCAATGGCAATTGAGGACATGATTGTTTTTCGAACAATGCACAACTTTTAATAAAAACTTTGATCAAAATTTTACAAGTGCATGTGTGAGGCAGTTATGCAACGCAACGTTGCGCATCGCTTTGTAGCGCAATTTGTTTGATAATGTATGTGTCGCTGAATTAGTTGTACAACGTAACTTGATGACTAGAACTTTTAATTTTTAAATGGCACCCTCGGTATTTTTTTACTTTATTCGACAGAAAATGACATATCATATGTCAACTTTTGACATGTTCGCCTATGGGTTATTTGAAATTATAACTTGCGGTTCGTAACGAAATTTTGACTTGAAATACCAAGTGTGTGGTATCAAATTATTCGTAAAAAAATGCTTTTTCCAAATATGCTAATGAGCCATCCTCGTTCCATTTGAAAAAAATTGAGATATGATTAAAAATACGCTTTGAGCAATGTCTAACTCGTGAGGACAAAATACTAAAAGCTTTAGACGATCAAATGCATCCTAAATATTTAAATTGTGTGACCTGCTTGATGATCTCTCCATTTAAGTAAATTCTGGTGTTCGGAATATTGTGTCTGCTAACAGCCATAAATTTAGTTTTGGGGCTACAGGAACTCAAAAATACGACGTAGACTAATGAATTCGATATATCTCCTTACAAATGAAATTATTACGAAAAGCAATATACCATATAATTTGGATATATCACCATAGTATTATGAACTTTTTTTTACTGTTACGAGCACTGGATTTACTACGAGCACTACATTTACCTTAACGATTGCAGCTGAATTTATTAAAAATTATCTACATTTTTATGGTTAGCTTTCTTAAGGGAACATCTCCTTTTTAGATGTCAGAGCTAACATGGACTACTAGATTTGATAGAGATACATTACTACATAAAGACGAATATACACGTCGAAACGTTGGCAATTTTTTAAATAAAAGGTTGTTTATTTCCTGGTCCTAAACCTGCGAATGCCATTATATTCAGATATTTATTTGTTAATTAAAATCTAGAAATATTTAACCAGTGTTTGTTTGAAGTATTTCTAATTATATATTAGAAATATTCGTAGACGATCCTGGTAATAAATAAAAAAATTGAAATCCAATTTATTGTCAAGGATTTGGAAAACTGCTTGCTTTTTAGTTGGCACTATTTAAAAAAATCCACCTAGCCAAAACCTTAAAATAAAAATATCTTTATTAAAAATATAATGTGGGCCACTTTTCCTAACAATTAATTGGCAAAAGAAAGTTAAAGCTGACAGGCAACAGGATAATATTTTTTTCTTTCCGTATTGTTTTACGAGTCTCGGTCTAGGCGTGTGTTTAAAACATACTTACTTCGTTATTGGGGTCTAAAGTCTCTCCAAGGAGAGGATAATTTAAATATGTTGTTTTTTATAAAGAAAGAATTTATTGGGCAAGCCTACAGTAAGATTAGCCACGACACATGACTAATACATGACTCATGACTAATCTTACTGTAGGCTTGCCCAATAAATTCTTTCTTCTTTTTTATTACAGTACCCACGATAACATCTTTTGTTTATTGTTTTTTATGTATTTATGTATCTTATGTTATGTTTTTATAGGCATTTGCATTTTTATTTGAAAATGTAAGGTTTTTTTTTCAAATTTAGTTAAGTTGGTTTATGTTGTTTGATGTAAATTTTAAGTTAACAATGTTTTTTTCGTTTTTTTTTTCTTTGTTTGTGTTCATGTTAATTTTCTCATAATAGAATACTTAATAATTTGATATTATTTTCATTTAAAACCCAATTTTTTTCGGTTTTACTTTTGAAAACTATCCCTTGTTTGCTGATTGACTGTTTCAAAAGTTGACATATGATATGTCATTCTATTCAGAGTGTCATTTTCTATCGAATATAGAAAAAAATACGAGGGTGCCATTTAAAAATCAAAAGTTGTAGGTCATATCCGATGAAACAGGAAGTGACAAAAAACAACTGAATAAGTCCACCAATCCTAATTTATGTGCATCTACTAACATACCAAATCACATTTTTTATCTGAAAAAATAAAAATATATAGGGGTGGGCCACTTTTGAGACACGCTCGGTATGTCAAGGAAGAAACACAGAATTACAAAATATTTTTGTATACAGTGTCTTAAGCCAATTTGTTTAGAGTGCTCCAAATCAGTTTGTGAAACGTGTGTTCAATAACAGACAATTTTGTACATTGCTGGGGGTAAACGATGCTTTTGGACACTTGAACTTTACTAACATATTCTTTAAAAAATTACCTATTTTTAATTTTTCCAATTATTTGAACTTACTTCCTATTACTCCATTTTTTTCTTTATTTTGTTATACTTAAGGGTTAAGGACATTGAAATAACATTGAACGTTTAAATCAGGGTTGGAACAAATCATCATTAAAAAAAAATAAAAAAAATCAGATTTTTTGATTTAAATCGGATTTTTTTTTATTTAAATCAGATTTTTTTATATTTTAATTCAAAACAATATTCAAATCGGATTTCTAAATGACTAGGACTTATTTCCAATTAAAGTCCTGGCTAAATCTTTATAACTCAGCGATACCGATAACATTAACAATTCTATGGCGCGTGTCATTTTTCCACATCGGTTACCAATATATTCCGCAAAAAAAGTCGCTCGCTTCAGATCAAAAGGATTTTTTTTCCAAACGTCTCAAAAATATTAATTTTGTCATTTTAACGGCTAGGCATAAAAGTAAAGCACTGTTACGCCTAAGCACAAAAGTACAAAAATATATTATAAAACTGATCTTAAGTGTCAAATTCAACGAGTGTACAAATTGTTTCTCGATTACTGTTTGTATTGTTTGCAATGTTCGAAATTGATTAAAAAATTATTTGTAATATTTTAAAAAAAATGTATTTTATTCGGAGTAAAAATGTACTTTTTGTGCCTCCTTGTAACGTCGGAATAGATTTACGATGGTCATTCAAATGTACAGCATCGTCAAAAAAAGTATAATTTCTACTCTTAATAAAACAATACACTATTGTTCGGAAATAGTCTTAAGTCGAGAACGAAATTAGCATTATCTAATGTCAAAGTGTAAAGTACTTAGTGCAAATCAAAATGTCGGTAAGAATTTGGAAACATACCAACGTTTCAAAAAAAATTTATATATAAAATAACATATTTTCTGACAACGATTATAGATTTTCGGGAATGAAGATATATAGTCTCTATATCAGAAGAACCTAGTTCTGCACTAGTCTGCGAATGATATGTATTCGAACAGCGAATTTTTGTCACTTATACATAAATTTTAAAATAAATCCCTGCGTTTAGCGGTCTTATGGATTCACACGAAATTACTTCAAAAATCGGCTCAACATTTAAATTAATGAATAGATATTTTTATATGGTTTTATAAAATTTACAATTATTTTTCGATTTATTATCTGTTATATCTGTTATAGAAACATTTTTTATAGTTTTCTAGGACAGATTTATATAATTTTTACAGTTATTTTTTGATTTATTATAAAGTTTCAATAAAATTATTTTTTTGATTTAAATCACGATTTAAATCATGATTTAAATCATTTGATTTAAATCATGCCAACCCTAGTTTAAATGGACCTAAACAAATTAGTTACAGAGTACCGTTCTTCATTAAAAGATTTATTTGTTTTTCGACACAAAAAAGTAAATAATTAGACGATATAAATTAGTAAATTTGGCAAAGAAAAACTAAGTAGCGGAATTAATAAAATATTATTTTTATTTCACATTTGGCCGCTAAGCTACTCTTATTTTAGAAATGGAAACATTGAAATAAAAAAAAACATATTAAACCATTCAATCTTAAATCAACATGCTTTGCAAAAATAAAAAAAAGTGTATTAATAACGAGTGGTAATAAATAGTTAATTTGGCAACGGCGCAACTCGGTTTAAGCCGCCGCTTTTAATTAGTCGGTTTATACGTCAGCGAGATGTTTTGAGTCATAAGAGCAGACACTTTCAATGGAAAGAAAGAAAAACAAGCAAAGCCTTAATTTTCCTTTTAGATGATGTAAACGTGTAATTAAAAAAAGAATCTGATTTCTAAATATAATTAGGTTCAGTCATTGAAGAAATATTCCTGTAGGAACATTAGATGCTTGTTAATAATAACTAAATTCGTAACACTTGGCATTAATTAGTTAAATTTTGATAAATGAAAAAAAAAAAGAATCTGATTTCTATATACGGGGTTGTTCACCACATACGACACGGAGTATTGTAGCTAGACGATTAGATTTTTGCAAAGTGTAACTTTTGGGTTCGTTGAAGGACTATTAGAGCTACAATTTAAAAAAAAATTACAAGATATACAGTGTCCCAAATAAATAAAAAATATCAAAGTTGTATTTTTTTAAATGGAACACCCTGTATATTATTACATTTCTAGTTTCTACGATTAAAATAAAGGTAAATTTGATTAAGGTTTATCACACCATTTTTGAAATATTTTCAATTGTGTGAAATTGCAGTAAAAAATTACTAGAACTTAGTTTCTCCAAGGGTATCGAAGTTTTTAATACTAAATATTTACTGAAGTTTATTTATTGATCAGTTATTGTATTGCAATAATAAAAATAATACTACCTCATACAGAGTGTCTAAAAATGTATTTTAAATAATTATTAGCTTTAAACGGCAATAATTTGTTTAATTTAAATGGAACACTCTGTATATTTTAGAAGTATCAGATGCACAATTTAATTGTCTATCAAATTGTATTACAGCATTTTTTACCTATATCTTCAAGTTTTTGTAGAAAATGCATTTTCTTATAATTTAGACCTCATTTATCAATATACCCATGGAATATTGACATTTTAGATTATTTTTTAAGATGTAACATATTTTTAAATAGTACAGATACTAATATTGTCGATAAAGTTGGTTTATTTGATTAAAAAATATAAAAACTTTTCTAAATATTTGTTAAAGAGGACCAATTAATATGATTCCAGTATTCAAACTACATTAATTGACTGTTTGCTTTGATTAATAATAATTGCTAATAATACAAAAAAACTGAATTTTGTATGTGTATTAAACAGTGTGGTAAAAAGTAATACCTTAAAAATATTATTTCATTTTTTAACGAATGCTTATTTATAACAACAGGGACGTTCATTTTTATAACTTATTATTATATTGATTTCTGATTCAAATCCACATTTACTTAGTATTATTTATTAACTATGTTAATAAATGATTCAATTAAATGTAATTAATTAGTATTTGGGCGGAAATACTGGTGGTATATTTAATTATTTGGTATACTCTTTGATAAAAATTTAAATAGTTTTTTTTTGTATACAAATGGGCTAGTAATATTATCGTTTTTAGCACCAGTATATTTTATACATTCTTTGCTTTAAAAAGTTATTGCCGTTTAAAGCTAGTAATTATTTAAAATAAATTTTTAGACACTCTGTATAAGGTAGTATTATTTTTATTATTGCAACACAATAACTGATCAATAAGTAAACTTCAGTAAATATTGAATATTAAAAAGTTTGGTACCCTTGGAGAAATGAAGCCTTAAAATTTTTACTGCAATTTTACAAAATTGATAATATTTCAAAAACGGTAAGGTTTAAGTATGATAAACCTTAATCAAATTTACCTTTATTTTAATCGTAGAAACTAAAGATGTAATAATATATAGGGTGTTCCATTTAAAAAATATAACTTTGATATTTTTTATTTATTTGGGACACTTTGTATCATGTAAAAATATTTTCAAATTGTAGCTCTAATAGTCTTTCAACGAACCCAAAACTTACAATTTGTAAAAATATACTCGTTTAGCTACAATACTTTGTGTCGTATGTGGTGACCAACCCTGTATATTTAGGTTCAGTCATTGAAATATTCCTGTAGCAACATTAGATGCTTCTTAATAATGACTAAATGTGTAACACTTGGCATTAATTAGTTAAATTTTAATAAGTTATTGCAAATGGGAAATCGACATTTGAATAATTTAAGTGGTCTAGGCTCATCGTTAGAATTTTGTTTAGAGAAGAAAGTTACGCATCAAAGTTGTTTTTTTTAATGGAACGGCCCTATATATTAATTCATTTTCAGATTCTAGGATAAAAATAAAGGTGAGTTTCATTAACGAAGCATATTATACCTAAAATGTAAGGATTTTGATATAATTCACATTTTGTGAAAATAAAGAATAAATTTCAAATTTCAGTAACAGCTACCTAAATTGTAATTTATCCTGAATAGCCTGATATTTAATTACAATAACCATTGTATGTTAAACCAAATTAAAATTTGACCCGAAAAGTTACAGGGTGAGACAAAATGAATATTGAACATTGGCCACTTGTACAAGCAAGTTACTCCTTCATTTTAAATGGAGCATCCAGTATATTATTCCGGTATTCAATGGGGAATTCATATATTTTCAAAACATTATGAAGGTTGCCTACCCCTCAGACAAAGATTTGCCGAGATATTTTTATTTCTATGATTTTGCGTCAGTAGATATTTACTATTTGATAAAATCTAAATGGCTGTGATATACCTTTTGTTAATTTAAAAAAAAATTAAAAGATGTGATTAAAATACTTAACGGTAATAAAAACATACACATTTAAAACTTATTTTAATTATTACAGGATTAAAACTAGATATGAAGGTATAATTATGAGACAAAAATTAGATAAATTAAATGAAATGCTCTAAATGCTTTATTTCCTGTTCACTGCATAAAATTATTTTCTTTTCAAAAGATATTTTCATGTTAAAGGCATATGTGGAGTTCTACTTCGAAATTCAGTCACAATCTGAAAAAATCATGTTGTCGATAATAGTTGGTAGAGTTTTGTAAATACTGTCTTTAACATATTCCCATAAAAAAGCCCAGACTAGATAAATTATAATCTTATTTAAGTATTATATTAATTCGTGAATGCATACTGCAGTCTTCAACTAATAGAATCATATCAATTCTCTCTGATGTTGGATAATGCCATTTTCGACAAATTTCTGAGATTTTTTTGTTTTAACTGACACAAAATGATAACTACTTATTAAAGTTGAACTAATCTGACAGCGATGTTGAAGTAACGTCAGACATATCACAGCAACCTAGATTTTATCAAACAATAATGATCTACTGACACTAAATCATAAAAATGAAAATATGTAGGAAAATCCTTGTTTGAGGGGTAGGCAACCTTAATAGTAATTTGAAGAGATATGAATTCCTCAATGAATATCGGAGTAATATACTGGGTGTTCCATTTAAAATATATAAAATAGTTATTTTAACTACATATTAGACTATATCGGGTAAGTTCCAATTTAGGTACCTTTTATTGAAATTTAAAATGTTTAAGAAAATGTTAATATTTCAAAAACCTACATTTTAGTCATATACCTACTTCTGTAATAAAACTCACCTTTATTTTTCTCCTAGAATCCGAATAATGTACAGAACTTTTACGTGTAACTTTTTTTGAGGACACCCTGTAGAACTCTCTATATTTTTAAAAAATGCACTAAATTAACCTACATATTATGATCACAAAATTTCACTTCAATACAAACTGTCGTTCTCCTTGGAGCCTCCGCGTCATATGAGAGGCGCCACCCTGTATGTGCATTTCACTTAAAATAAGTCAATATTAAAACATGCCGATTTTCGAAAAACAAAACGACTTTGTAGAACGACATCTCGTTTATATACCTACTTTCTTTTCAAAAATTGTAGAATAAAATCAACGTATTCTTGTTATGTCCTCCGGCACCACCGAGTTCCTTTGCCAAGCGATTTGTCAGATCGCTGCTGGGCAATTAAACATCTCAAAAATAATAAATGTTTTTTCGAGCGCCCGCGTCCCTCTCTCCACCCCTCTCTTGTGTTGAGTTAGCGTCGGGACGCTTTTAGAGCGCGCGGCGGCGGCGTCGGAGTAATATTCTGCTTTTAAAACGAAAATTAAATTGATTTAGATATTTTCAGATCGGGAGCTAATTAAATTTTATTTCGGATGCGGACAGATGGGCACAGGGCCGTAATCAGTTCTAGAATTGATCTAAATTTGCTAATAGTAAAAATAAGTAAAAAGTGTTTAATGATTGTAATGATTCAGGGATCTCTTTTACCATTGTTGTTAATTACTAATTAAGATTAGTGCAAAACATGGCCTTATTTTTAACAAAAAAACATATTTTCGTCATACTATATTGTTATATTATTATAACATAAGCAAAATCAGAATGGAAAAGATGCATATAACGTCCGCCGGACGTTATCATAACGGCCGGCGGCCGTTAAGTTTCTAAGGTAATCGTAACGTCTGTCACCTGCAACAATGACTATTTATTGTCAGTTGGACTTTTCAAAAATTGGGAAAATAGACCATAGCGAGATGTCGCGAGAAATTCCGTTGGAAATACAGGAGGAAGCGGCTGCGGCTACTCAAAATTATACTTCCGACTATAACCAGAGAGAGATATCAGCAGGAATATGACAATTTTTTGAAGTGGCGGCAGGATAGAAGTATAAACAGCGTAAATGAAGCGGTATTGCTGGCTTATGCTAAAAGAATGTCTGAAATGTATTCTCCTACATCACTGTGGACAAAGATTCCATGCTGAAGCTTGCGTTGAGAGTATATGAAAACATCGACATATCAAGGTAAAAAGCCATTATATTCTTCGATATTTAATCATACTCATCTAAATTATATTTGTTCATAGATTTGGTAAACTGTTCATGTTTCTGAGGCGCAAAAACGAAGGTTATTCACCAAAAAGCCAAAGTTCTGTCGGAGAATGACATAAATAATTTTCTACTGGATGCCGATGATTACACCTGGTTACTCGAAAAATTGTATTGATGCTTGGTATTCTTGGAGCTTGTAGGCGCAGCGAGCTTTGGTCACTCACAGTTGATGATTTCGAAGATTCGGAGAAAAATATTCTTGTCTCATTAAGAAATACTAAAAATAAGAAAGATAGGAAATTTCTTATTCCAAAAACGGGCCTTCCGTTTGATGCCTATGGTTTATACAAAAATACATCAACCTGCGTCCTCGTAACTTTGACAATCCAAAATTTTTCATTGGTTACAAGAAAGGCAAGTGTGTTAAGCAAATCGTCGGTGTACATACCATCGGGAGCGTACCGCAGAAAATTGCAAAATTTTTGAACTTGGAGAATCCAGAACGTTATACAGGGCATTCATTTCGTAGATCATCAGCAACCATGCTCGCCGAAAATGGTGGTGATTTACTATCGCTAAAGGAGCTAGGAGGATGGGAGTCTTCAACAGTGGCAGAAACTTACATAGAAAAATCAGTTTCCAAAAGAATGAAAATAACAAATCAACTTTTTCATGATAGCTCCAAAAATAATGTGTCTTTAGTGGATACAAATATTTGCCATTCTTCAGTAGCATCATCTTCTTTTTCTATAAAATCTGTAAATCCCTGGGAAGGATTACAGATTTCTAAGAACAACAAGTGCACTTTTAATTTCCATGTTCATTATCATGAAAAAATGAATTTTAGTATAAGACATTATGTATTTTTTTATCCTTACTTGTGTTATTGTTCAATAAAATTTGTTATTAAATAGTAGTGTTTATTGCTCTAAAAATCTGCAGTATGACGAAAAAATCTAGAACGCAACACGGCCGATAACAAATAACGGCCTTGGCTGCTTATGATCCTCGGCTATCGCCTCGGATCACAAACTTCAGCCCGGCCGTTATTTGTTGTTTATCGGCCTTATTACGTTAATAACTATATAATAGACCGAAAACCTACTAACATCAAGGAGATTTATGATTTTGAAGTGGTTGAAAAGTTCAATTACCCCGGATCCATCATAACAAACAAGGGAGGCTGAGACGAAAAAATGAGTACGACCAAAGCAGCTTGATCAATGATCAATCGGGCTTGGACGATTAAAAAATTGCAATTATTTTATATTTTTTGATCGTATTGCATATACATATACTCTGTTTTTTTTTCTCAGGTAAGATTTCGACAGACGATGACAGAAAAAAAAGCAGATGACGTCCATACCAATCCATTTATTTAACTAAAAAAAGTTTCTAATGGATGGGTTTATATATAAATCCGTCATGCGTCATCTCTTGTTGTTTTTAATCAGTTTTATTGGTTTATTTCAAAAATTACAGATCATATTTCAATATAATTGGTTAGACGGAACGATGAACGATAAACGGACGTCGATGCGTATGAACTCGACAGAAGATTTTTGAGGGTTGTGAAACTCTTGCCAAATTATAGGTTATAATTTTGTGTCAAATTATGTCAAATAGAAATGACGAATATTTTGCATTTTGCATTTTGGACTGGGTTATTACGTGTGTTTCGTGTTTTTTAACATTAAGTGGAGAAAACTCGAGGGAAAATTAAGTGTTGACCCAGACCATAGTTTACAGTTAAAATTTAGTGCCCAGAGACCGCCAGAGACAATTCGCCAGAGATTATGGCCAGAGAGTTGTATTAGCCACAAATAAAGTTTGTATACCATCTCGTATATGGTACCAAAAACTGGAGTATGTGTAAAATAGCAGCACACGATAGGAAAATAATATATTTTAGTACTGCCAGAGAGATAATGTCAAAAGGTACTGGTTTACAAAAATTAAAATTGAAGTTAATTGAAGTTAATTAACCCACTTTTAAGGTATAAAAATCACTAAGTGTTATTATTAATAAAATATTTCGTTTTATTTATTCCTTTGCAATATATTTTCTTTATTTTTACATAAGTTATATTGATAAATGCAGGAAGTTGCTTGAGCTTGAAACACGCTTGAATCACGCAGCAGAATATCTTTTTGGTATGTGGTGTTCTTTTTTAAATACACCCTTGCTTGTTTTGTATTGACACATACTGTAATTGTTTTTAATAAAATAAGTCAATTAGATTTTTTCAGTTTTATACAGTTTTTTTCACAATATTTTCTTCTTCTTCTTTCTTCTTAAACTCTCCTTTTCAGGAGGGAGTTGTGTTGCCTAGGCTGCCAGGACCATTCTGGCAAAGTACTTTTTTTTTTCTTTTTTCTTTTTTTTGGGGTGGTCACGTTTTATGAACTTTCACCGATTTATCTTTCTTAACGACTAACAATTATTGAGGCTATTAAACAGGTTGCTTTAAGCTCTGCAACTATTCAGTTATTCATGCATTCTACTATTGAAGCTGCAGCTGTAAGTCCCAATAATTACTGTGCATTTCAAGAAAATGTGATTATGACATTTCCAATTTACGGCTAGTTTTTTTCTTGATTATAAAGTTAATGTTAGGCTTGTTATTAGTAAATATTTCGAGTTTTAAATTACTAACATTCAAAAACAAAGCGACTTGTTTTATGTGTTCTGTCTTATTGAATTTAAAAAGGATGTCATGCAGGGAAATCGGTTTCTGCTCTATCTCATTGTCGAAATAGGAATATAAGATTTTTTGGTGATTATAATTATGTGGACAAGCAATTATCAAATGAAAGACATCAGCAACCTCTCCACACTGACACAAATTATCTCTATTAATTCTGATTTTATAGAGATGTGACGGGGATAAGCAATGGTTTGATCTGAGTCGACACATGGTGGTTATTTGTTGCTTTGTCAAGGATTTATATTGTTTGAACCATGGTGTCCTGTATGGCTGCTGAACTGTAGTGCAATATTCTTTCCCTTTCGTTCTACCAATCGCTACAAATCTTTCTTTCCATTTATTATATATGAATTCTTTCATTTTTGGTATAAAGGTTTTATAATCTGCTTTGGGTGTTAATGTGGGAGGTAAGAGCCGTCCAGCGTTGGCCAACTTGTCTGCTTCCTCATTTCCATAAATGTTGGTATGACTTGGTATCCATGCTAATTGTACGTCCCTTTTGTTTATTAATTTCCTTCTTGCGACCAATGTTAATTCGTCCGTTTCAGCGTCTATTCCAGTTTTGCTTATCTTCTTTACTTAATGAATCAGAGAATATAACTGCCTTGGCGATGTCATATTGTTCTATTTTAAGTAGGGCAATGTATATAGCATAAACTTCTGCAGAACAGATAGAATGAAAATCTGGCATTCGACCTGAGTGTCTTAATTTTAAATATATTAATTTTCCAATTGTACCAACTTATTTCTTTGTCAAATAAAATAAACTACTTTGAAAATAAAATGACAGACACATCTATCACTGTCAAGGATCTTGTCGTTGGACAGACTATACATTACTTTTAGTACGAATGTCAAATATTAAATATCCAAACATTTCTTAGTGACGAAAATTGGGATCATAATGTATTCTTAGTGACGAAAATTGGGATCTATGATAGCTAACCAGAATTTTTTAGGTCAAAATTATTATTATTAAAGATAATCTATGGAAAGCGTAGATTTTATCTTTCCATCTTTGTATAATATTTATTATTCTCTCATTAATAAATAATTGTAGTTTTTCACAATTATTGTATAAATTATTAGCTACTAATTGTAATAAGGGTAATTATATTATTTTTTCATTGAAATAATGCATTTATAAAAGAGATTCAATGAGGCATTCTTAACAAGAAATAATATATATTTTGTGAAGGTTAACGTTATTAAAACCTTTCTATACTTGTTACTATTATTCTTCGACGAAAATGTATCTTAATTTATGTAGATTATCATAAAAATGAGGGCTTGCGCGCCCAGGGGGTGTAACTGAAATAATTACTTGTTCAATGGTACACAAAAAAGTAACCCGCATTGATTTATACGCTTTAATTGTCGCCTTTTTGTTAGTTATTTTTCAGATTTATATTAATAGCCTTTGCTGCTGTTCATTATTATAATTTTCGTTGTGACATTAGATCATTTAGACTGGACTTATCAGAGTTTGTATGAGCTTCTATTTACAATGGAGAAATTGAAACATTTAACAGAAAAATTCTTGTTATGTTTCTAAATTTTTGATTTTTAACTAGTTAATAAGAAAATGAATAAATGCGTAGTTAATAGAAATTCGAACAAAAATATTAATCTTGTTCTTATAAATACAAAATTCAGTCATTTTTTATAGTTAACATAGCAATGAATAATTTATTATGTCCCTGTGTATTCAGACTTAAACTTTATTGTGATAATACTCTGTATGATACTAGGATATGGATGGTACTAACACCCAATCTATACTAAGAAAATATAGGAAATAAAAACTAAAAAAATAGGCACTTCTATAATTCTTTAGCGCGGTATCTACCTTATGTAGGATAGGTTAGGTTAGGTTAGTTTATTTTTGTAGTACCTTGTTACGCCAAAACACTGCGAGATATACAGGGTGGCCCATCGAAAACGTTCCGCAAAGCATAACGGCCAAGGTATATTTTTTTCAAAAAATCCAAAAACACGTCAATTTTGTTTGTGAACTTTTGCCCCAAAAATGATTGCAAAATCTTCAACCCTCTAAGCGGCAGTGTCATCCCCCAACTTTTTTCAAATGGGACGGGGGGTCAAGTGGTACCGCAATGAAAAGGGCTTTCTATTCTCTATACTTTCCCGCTTCGCTTTTGAAAATCGGTCCAGTCATTGAGAAAATATGAAGGATTGAAATTTGAAAAATTTATTTAAACATTTATCAGAGTAAATGATAAGGATAAATTATTTCGACCAATTTGAGGTTTCTTCTTATTATTTCTAGATGTTTACGCATTTTTTCACTTGCCGCAAGGTTGAATGATCAGGTGCGGTATTTGCTAGATAGCTGTTCTGTGACTTGTGCGTTGAAGCTCTTCTCAATATCGTTAAACTTCTTAACCATTATGGTGTACTCACTTGCAGAAAAAGTGGAAATAATCGAACTTTATTTTAATAATAATGAATGTATCGGGTTGCGCACATATTCAACGAACGCTATCCTGACAAACACCTTTATGCAAAATTTCGCGAAACTGGTTCCGTTTTAAATAAAAAGAGGCAGAGCCTGTAGTAAATGAAGCTATGGTGGTATTCGTATTGGGCCAAGTTGCCATGGATAGTACGCTGAGTACAAGAAAATTAGCCAATGAGACCGGCGTGAATCGTACAAGTGTCCAAAGGATATTAAAAAAAACACAAGTTCCACCCGTACAAAATTCAGTTGGTACAAGAACTCAACGCAGACGATTTTGATTGTCGCTTGCAATTTTGTGAAACTATGAGTGAAACGAGTGGCGAATGATAATAATTTCCTATTTAATGTATGTTTTTTGCATGAGTGTACTTTCTTTTTGAACGAGGTGCACACACAAAACCCTCAGAAACTGATGGTGTGGGCTGGTATTTTTGAAAATTCTATTGTGGGTTAGGTTAGGTTAGGTTAGTTAGTCAGTTTAACGATATTGGCTCTGTTCCCAGAACAATCCCTGACTAGTCAGCGCGTTTCTTATTGGTTGAAATGTGTAGGAACTAGACTAACAATTAGGTTTCTATGCATTTTAACCAATGAGAAACGTGCTGACTAGTCAGGAATTCTCATGGAAACAGACCTATTGAGAAGAACTTCAACGCACAAGTCACAGAACAGCTATCTAGCAACTACCGCACCTGATCATCAACCTTGTGGCAAGTGAAAAAATGCGTAAACATATAAAAATAATAAGAAAAAACAGCAGATTGGTAGACGGAATTTATCTTTATAATTTACTCTGATAAATGTTTAAATAAACTTTTCAAATTTCAATCCTTCATATTTTCTAAATGACTAGACCGATTTTCAAAAGCGAAGCGAGGAAATATAGAGAATAGAAAGCTCTTTCCATTGCGGCGCCACTTGACCCCCCTTCCCATTTGAAAAAAGTTGGGGGATGGCAACCCCGCTTAGAGGGTTGAAGATTTTGCAATCATTTTTGGGGCAAAAATTGTCCCCCTCACAAACAAAATTGACGTGTTTTTGGATTTTTTGAAAATAAAAAAAATACCCTGGCCGTTATGCCTTGCGGAACGTTTTCGATGGGCCACCCTGTATAAATGTCTATAAAATTTAATAATGGACAAATAGAAATTCCAGCTAACCCATTAAATTAATGTTATACTATCTATACTAATATAAAATCCTTAAGTGACTCACTGATTAATCACGATCCTGCTCAAACCACTCAACGTAAAGGTGCGAATTCATTATCCGCACGAACGAACGAACGAACGAATGTTCGCTAGTGGTATGGACGGGGACCGTACGATAGAACCGCACGAGAAGACCGGAGGCATTTGTTGGCGAACGCCTTTGATGTACCGACTCGAAACGGATGGTCGACCGAACGAACGAAAGAACGGCCGCATGCGTTCGGTCCCCGTCTAAATATACCGCACTTTCATTCGTTCGTTCGTTCGTTCGGATAATGAATACGCACCTTAAGAAGCTACCCTACTACTAAGCTACTACCCTTATTGATGATATACCCTTAATGCAACTCGAAAACATATTTTTCCAGCAAGACGACGCACCGCCTTTGAACGCTGAAGTTATCAGCAAATTTTTGCAGCCAATTTCAAGAATAATTGAATAGCTAACCAAGATCCCAGCCGCTGGCCGTCGAGGCCGCCTAACTTAGTGCCCATGGATCTAATCCTATGGATATATTTGAGGAAGAATAAAGGTTCCTTATTCTTCCGTATAATCTAGACAAGTATTAGAAATACTTAGCAGTTATGAGAAAGTATCTTTCACCCCCACTGAGTAATGAATTCCGCGAGAGATGTTCAAAAACTGCCCCGTCTGTCCATAATAGAAGACGGTCGATATGTCGAACACCTGTAGCAAAATGTCATGTCGCTGTTTATTTTGTTTGCTGTTTATTTTTATTGTTATTAGATATAGTTTAAATGTTTTGATGTTGGTTTAATATATTTTAAATTGTTATAAAACTCTGCATCTCTCATAGCAAATATTATATTCGTTTTAATTGATGCTCACAGCTAGATTTTTTTTGCATTACAGCCGGTGCCGTTCAAAGCCTACTTATTTAAAGCGGGCGAATTTTTATATATTCTATATCTCGAAGAGGAATCGAGCAAGATATCAAGTGTGTTATATTTTTGGAAAGGTAATTTTAAATTCTTTTCAATAAATTAAAAATATACAGGGTGTTCCATATAAAAAATCAAATTTTCTGTTGATAATTCTTAAATTATTAATTTTAAAAAAATTGCACTTAAACCATTAAATTCTACGTAAAAAAGTGCTTTGAAAATGTTTTCATAAAAATACAAAATTTTCCATAGCAAAAAAGTTACAGCAATTTGTTAAAAATGCATATTTTTGAAAAACACCCCGTAACTCCGAAACGGTAACAGATATCGATATGCGGTTTTCACCATCATGTTTTTGACAAAAATTGAGCTCCAGACACCGATATTAGTTTTTATCTATCTCCTATAGAAAAGGGTGTTTCCATTTAAAAGCGTCGAATTTGACCCACCCTGTACACTCTAGTTCAAAATTAAAAAAAAAAACCTCTAATTCCATAACCTAAATTAAAATATCTGTTTTATGTAAAAACACTGGATTTAGGATTCATGGAATTCAATTTCAAATAAATATTTCTCAAGGAAGAAGGAATAAATACCGGCATAGTCCGCTAGAAAATGATAACCATAGACACGTGTTTCTAGCTTATGGCCATCATCAGTACGGTGCGGTCTATCCAAGATATAAAATGACAGAGTGGAAATGGAAAAAAAGAAAAATATATGGAGCAAATGGGAGCCTTAAGTCCCAATTTACAACCTAGATCCAGAGCCGCCCAAGGTTATGGGCTGCAGACAAAACCAGTACTACCATTAGTCAGGATTGTGGGATTCGTAGATTCTGTCCTAGACAAAACCCATAAGCAACAAATTGTGACTTTAGGCTAATGTTTGCTATATTTGTATTCTTCTTTATGTCGATCTCCAAGTTGTCATCTTATAACTTGGATGGACCATACTAATTAAGATAATAAGCCGAGATACGTGTCTGCGGTTTCATTTATTACTGTCTAGTGGGATATACCGATATTCGTCAAGAGTTTTATGGAGTTATATATTATTTTGTAGAATAACATTTTTACCTCTCTAGGAATTACAAGCATCCTATCAAGTGGGATGAACTTCTTGCAGAATTATAGAGGCTTAGAGATTGTATAACAATTTTGGTAAGCATAGTTAGGAGATATGGTTAGATACTATTGTACACACATTACAGAATTTTTTTACAGTCGCATTTCCTTTTGGACAATGATTTTAATATGAGGGTTCAAGAAAGTTATTCGTGCGATGCAATAATAGTTTTAATAATGCAATAATAGATCATTTAATTTAGGTAACAATAAAAAAACGGCCTTAATGACATGATAACCATTTTTCTTTTCCATCCCATTGATCAATTTTATTGTTGTCTCTTTTTTACTTTGTTTTCTTCTTGAAGTCACACTAAGCTCATGCGGCATTGAGTCCACAAGGGTGTGTCTATAGTGTATATATACTAACTATCCCAGTGGAAACGCGACCAACAAAGCAACTATTTTAGTATACATTATCAATATATAGGCGTTTATACTTCACAATCAAGTTATTGATTACTTTGAATAAAATATTGGTCATTGTTCCAACTAATTTTCATCCCACAATTTCAATGCTTATTTTAAAATGACACAGTATTTATTTTTAAACCTTAATAGCACTTGGCAACACTATCCTGATACTTGTAGAAAACTAAATGTGTTCAAATGTATATAAACAACTTTACTTTTTTCTAAGAAAAAAGATTTATGCCCGACATTATTCACCGTTGCATTAGATCAATTAATATTTGTCATAAATTGCTTGGTATTTTTCTGTTGTTTGTTTCTGAAAGAAACAATGATAGTATTTGTGAGTTAATCTGAGGAAATAATATAGATTTTCTATCTAAATTAAAACAGTTTGACATACAAATTATATAATTACATCAATTAATAAAATATCTAACTATTTTGATATCGGATATTCAGAAAAGAAGGAAATCCGATTTGGTGATATTGTTCTTTTGAAATAAATAAATACGATTGATCAAATAATACAAAAAAAATAACATAGAAGAGATATATTATTAATACATTATGCTAAAGAATGAAGATAACATTTCCGCAAGTCCAATAGTAAGCGACAGTTCTTCAGTGGCTGCTGCTGAGCCGAAAATTCAAGGTGTTTCAAGGCTGATAGCGATAGCACATTAAGTCTCATAAAGACCCTGCGTATTGTTATAGAGAACATCATAGAGTATACTGTGCCCTTAGATCTGCTTTGGCCAATTGATACTAGATATTCAGTTATTATTGAGGACATCTACGAAAATGCCACAATGCACGTTATCAGTTACATGGGCAGCTTTTCGAAAATTGGCTTATATATCCTCAAAAATATAGATATTCTATTGCTCTTATGTTTTATCTATGGCAATATTAGTATGGAAACAGTAACAGTTACAGAACACATTGCAGATAGGCATCGAAACACAGTGCATAGGTCACACAGTAGGCCATGGATCTTGCATGGAAGTTCCGTAACGAAGAGATTGGAAGAATCGATAGAGCGTATAGTAAAGCTTAAGGGGAAATAGACAGAAACAGACAGAAACAGAGCCATGAATGATAGATAGCAAAAACATTGACTTGTCGTCTAGGTAAAACCAAAGGAGCACTGGACCTCAAATGTTATCTATGTTGTATAGATAACATTTAGAAAGAGGATATAAAAAATTAAGAACAAAAAACAAAAGATTGACACGAGTGGAAATTGTTCGGCAAGGCCTACATGTATGAGTTGATAGCAGTGGGCTGATGAAATATAAGAATAAGATAAAGGGATCTTAGCACCTACGGACCCCCTCCTAGGACCTTCGAGATGCAGCTGGAATACTAACCAGATATTGCCAGCTCAAAGGATACCTCTATGAAATAAAGTGACGCACCATTCTGCAGGAGATGTAAACACATATACAAGATCTAATTTCTAGGCTATTATATTCTTACAGTCCTGTTGAGAGTTTTCTTTCACTCATAGGATTTTGCAAGTTTTTTGCCATTCCATTTTTGGTCTTCCCTGTTATCTTCTACCCGTTGCTTGCCAATTCATTATTCTCTTGGGCCATCTTGTATTTTTCATTTCCTCTCAAGGAAACTAACTGCTTCCTCTCTATACTGTGTGTTGCATCGCCGACCTGGACATAGGAATCCCATATAAATTTTAAAAAGGATGAATAAGTTTATCTTATTCAATTTTACAGAACAAATTATTTGAACCATTTTAAAGAGTACCTTGTTCATATGTTCATTTTGAATGCTTTATACGAAATCGCTTTTAAGTTATGAGAGATGCAAAAACACTAAATTAGGTGAAAATTTAAAATAATGCGGTCCTGGTCAAACAAACATAACAATCACAAGTTGTCACAATATGAAAAATCTATTATGACTCTCTTCTACAGAGATCTGTCAAATTTCATCATTTAATATTCTCAGTTCTCATGATCCTGATCAATATTAATCTTCCTTTTATATTTACAGTCTTTAATAAATGTTCGTGTTGGAATTCTTTTACATTTATAGTCTCATCTTCAATTCACTGGTCTGGCATATTTGGAAAATGTACAGAAAATAAATCCTTTACAGCCTGTAGGTTTTTTCTCCTACAATAAGACTAAATTACTTTTTTCTTTAGTTGTAATTAATATATATATATATATTAATAGTTAATATATATTTTATTTATTTTTTTCTTGGCTTTAGGTCAGGTAAACAATGAGAAAAACGGTTTTTTTATATTAAAAATTTCATTGACGTTTCGACCTGGTAGGGTCTTTATCAAAATTTATTACTTGAACGTAGATTTCGGCCGTTTTGTTTTAGTTTTTATTTTAATTTTTATTGTTTTCTTTTTACAATTTTATCATTTTCATTCTGAAATCTTAGCGAAGAAAATAATCCAATATCCAACATTGGTATCCACACACATAACATAAACATATCGATACAGTCGTCACAATTTTTGTAAAGAGACATACACATTGAATGGAATTTACAACACTGAATAATATATTTTACTCAGGTTGTTTAAATCCCTCCTATCATTAACAGAGTGTTGGTTTTTTTGGATAGCAATAGATTCAAGAATTTCTCTTTTTCTGGTGTTATATTCGGTGCCAATTATTTTTGTACTTTCGCGGCAAAACTGTGATTTTCTTGGATTTCATGCAAAGTTAGGGCTGTTTTATTTTTCTTGTCGTATTTATGACCTTTTAAACGGTTTTCAAGATACTGACTAGTTAATATATATTTACAGGTGATATTTTGCACGTATAAAATCAATAATATGACAAAAAGTATTTCTTTAAAAATTATTTATGGCAACAATAAAGTCAATTTGATTTGACATTAAAAGATTGAATTTGAAAGCGGAATGTTAGTTGTTCTAAACAGGACCGTATTATTTTTTTGATTAATTTAGTATTTTGTATCTCTCATAACTGAAGAACGAATTCCTATAAATCATTCAAACTGAGCAGCCTGCCTCATTTTAAACAGTTCTTTAAAAAGTTTCAAACACATTTTTCTGTATGAATTCTGTGGCAAACTTATTCCTAATTTTCAAAATTTACATGGGATTTCCTATGTTCAGGTCGGCGATGCAACAGACTATATATCGAGTTATTGTGCCATCTATACCCATTTGTTGTTTGATGATTTCATTTTTTATTCTTTGTTGTCGGGCGATTCCCACTGATCTTCTAATAGCATCCAATTTTACTGCTGCCATATCAATCAACCTATAGCCAAAGCCTAGCAGAGAGACAGTATCCTGTTAAAAACCTCGTGATAATCTGAAGATTGTTCTTACTTATATCAAAGAAAGTCCCTGATTTGTCTCGGTCGTAAGTTCTGACAAATTTCTCAAATGTCTTAGACCGTATGAGGATTCCCATTCCAGGATACGGATGGAGACTTGGTATCCACTTGGGAGCAGAACGGTTCTGGTCCAGTTAGTAGAGTCCTC
This sequence comes from Sitophilus oryzae, assembly GCF_002938485.1. Lineage (NCBI taxonomy): Eukaryota > Metazoa > Arthropoda > Insecta > Coleoptera > Curculionidae > Sitophilus > Sitophilus oryzae. Next base: position 61,088 of record NW_022146187.1, on the reverse strand, counting down.
GCTCCTTTTCTAGCTAGATCGTTGCTTTTTTATTGCCTTTTCTCCCTTGGTGTGCTGGCACCCAAAGTAAGAGAACTTTATTATCTTTGCCCGATTTGTTCAGCTTCTCTAGGCTTTCTTTGTAGGGCGTGTAGTTCGTGAACGAATTAGTTCCAATGAACTATTTCGACCCCGGAATGAAAAGAACTAGTTTCCGATTTCTCACAGAACTAGTTCCTCAGGACCTATTCCGGGATCAAGACTGTGACCGATATATGCGACGGCGACGGATCGGCCAGCGCGATCGTAGCCCGATGCTAATCAAGAGTGAGGAGTGCCAGCCGTATGTTATTGGATCAGGACATAAAGGAACTAGAGGAACTAATTAAAAGACTAGTTCACGGGAATCTATTCAGTCGGCAGATCCGAGATAATATAATACAAGGCGGCGGCGATGGATTCGGCCTTGTCTATTAATTTCGCTTTTAATGCTGCTTGACTATCGAATAAGATGGTTTTGGAACGTGGAACATAAACACATTAGTTATTTGAAGTATTTTAAGTGGAGGAAAACAGAAAAAAGACATGATATTAAAAAAATATTGTTCTTTATCGATCAACCCCCGTAACATCCGCTGGCCCTTAATTTCCTTTTTACAGTAAATTTATGTTTTAATCGGCGCTGCCCGGTCACGCAACGCTAATTACAGTCCGCGCACTCGTAATTACCGCGCTGGCCCTCTGGCGGCCGTTTCGAAAATCAAAATGCCGTCGGCAGATTTAATCTGCCGATTTAATTGAAACAGGTCTCTTTTTCTATTTCCGTCTCCCTCGATCCGACGCCCGCTCATGTTCCCTCTCTTTCTTGTTGTGTTTGTATGTGTTATGTATGTATGCATATTCGAAAAATTAAAACGGTCGTCGGTCAAAGGCCTCGTTTGTAACAATGAATTGTTGAGTGTGCCAGTAAATTCTGCGAGTTAGCAAGACAGAAAGTTCGTTTGATATGCTAATTTCTTGTTGAAGATTAAAAAGTAACGGTTAGGTTTGGTCATTAAAAATTCTTCCATATTGGGGCTGTTTTCTTGATTAAGAATATGACTGTAATGCTCTTTCCAGTGGTTTTTGATTTGCTCTTCCTCTTTTAGAAGTTCACCATTTTGAGACTTAATTGGGGAGCTTACCTTCTTGGTTGGACCGTATACTTCTTTTACAGCTTCCAAGAATTTACGATAGTCGTGATGCGCGGCGTATTCTTGAATCTGATTAGCCTTTTGTGACCACCAGTTATCCTTTAGTTGGCGCAGGTTTCTTCGAAGCTAATTGTTGGCTGCTTTAAAGTTGTCCACCAGCCTTGGATTGTGTGGATTTGCAGTGACAGCTTGATGTGCTCTATGCTTTTGATCCAACAAAGTCTGTATATATGGGGTTCATTTTCGTTAAACCAATCTGGTTATTTCTTTTTGTTGGATCTTTCCAGTACTGCTTCGTTGGTTTTATGAATCGCAGCCCTTAATTGTGTCCAGCCTTGTTCAGCTCCCAAGATCGATATTGAAGTTATCGGTGGAAGTGACTCTTTGATGGCTTCCCGGAGGGCGTTGGCGGTATTGTTGTTCTCTAGATTCCGTACATTCAATCTGGTCATGTTGTTTTGTTTTTAAAGTGCGGATGTTTGGGTTTTAACTGTATTTTCATTTTTGAAATTAAAAGACAGACAAATTGGTCAGTGCCACATTCGGCATCTATCCTAGCTTTTGAGTCTGACATCCTTTAGATGTGTCCTTCGAACGATTATGTGGTCCAATTGATGCCGGTGGCCTGATCTGGGATGTTTCCAGGTACCTTTAAACTTGTCTTTCAACATGAACCTCGTATTGGTGATGCAAAGATTATACTCCGTGCATGTTGTTAATAAGCGCTCGCCATTGCTATTTACATTTCTCATTTCATGCTTTCCCAATACGTCAGGCCATATTTCCTGTTGTTTGCCGACACGGGAATTAAAGTCACCTAGCAAGATGATTCTTTCATGATTTGAAATTCGTTGGAGAGCTTTTTGTAGAGTTCAAGATTGTAACCCTGGGTACACCAATATTAGCAATAGAAGTACTTGACTTGTGACCATTATAATAAACAAAATATTTTCTATTGTTCAAAAATGATACCAAAAAAGATACTAGATTACTATGAAAACGAAGACCGGCAACTTTTTTAGCCAAAATGTCCGGATTTATTCCTATAACGCCTATAATACTGTAATAAATTTCTATAGAAATGCAGTGACCTTAAGAACATTACATGTATAGTTTTTTAAAAAAAATATATTAAAAAGTTAAGATAGGTACTTATAATTACTATTATTAAACCGAACAAATACTACAATTTTACATTTTTCGATTACGACGAAGATTCAGTTAAATAAAATTACAGTTACTTGACTAGAATTTCAATAAACTTAATAGGAAAATAAGAATAAACAACGAATATGAATAATCCATATTAAACTACCATTAAAATTTACACCCCATTTCGTTCAGAACAAAAAATAAAACCACCCAATTCCAAAAAACCCCGGATAATAAATCGTTTTATTCAAATGTTTCCATTAATATCGATACTTTTAGCGTAAAAGCTGGGCCCCCTGTGACCATTAACGGCATTTTCCCACACCGACCCCGTACTTTTGTCTTTTTTTCGTCTCTTACCTGACGCTGTCCCCTGTCCAGCTAACACAGAGCACAATGCTGGCGTGTCAGGACATCTATCATTATTCTGATTTTGACCCAAAACGAATAATTCAGTGGGTCAGTGGAATTCTCGTAAGTACGATAGTAATCTTAGGTCAGTGACTATTTTGAGCCGATGTATATTGAAGAGAGACGGGAGAAATGAATGGTTTGTTGGTGGGCACGGTGGGGTATGGGATTTCATTCCGACTACCGGGTCTGATGTATTTAATGGCTTATGAGATTTGAAGTGATTGAGGTATGTTTATACGAAAAATTGGATTTGATTGAAAAAATTATGACAATTTTTCTCCTTGTTTGTGATAAAGGTAATTTCCCGCCTTTCCCCCCTTTCCTGCCTTTTGGGCAGTTTCAATAGGGAAAAATAATTTTAAAGATGAAATGTATCAACAAATAAATATAAAGAAAGAGGTTAATATTCAGTATATGACAGATTTGCTGCTCTGTTTCATTTTATTGTTTGCTTCTTCAAAAATATGAACAGTTTTTTTTACACTATGTCGAACAGAAGCATGAACTTTGAGAGCTGTAGATATTGCCTGTGTGGAAAAAGCTCTTGAGAACCTCGTATCCTTAGAACAAATTTCCCTATAATGGATATAAATAATAAAATAAGAAATAATAAGTACTTTGGGTAGGTACGTAAGTAGAAGAAAGATGACAATTTTAGAAATGTTGTTGTCTGTGGGTAGGTCCCTTGTTCTAGCCTCCATAGAAGGGATCAAGGGATCACGCTAATGTTTTTCAAATAAATGAGGGGAGAGAAATAATAACTTAAATGATTCAAAAGATTGTCAAAACTGCAAACAACGCAGTTTAAACCACTATAGCATTTTTTTTGGCTAGCAAATTACATAGTATTCTATGTTCCAGTTAAGATATACCATGTGCCATATTCGTTCTTTTGTTTGTTGACAACCAATAATTAAAGCTGCAAAACACACAATATGGTTCTACATGATAATTTTTTCATGATTAGTCATTTACAACCGTTTGAACGTTTCACTAGGTAGTAGTTACTTCCAAAATGTTAGGATTTGAGTCTTATAGGACATGTTTATGTATTAGGCAAACAAGAACATATTTTGAAAATAATATAGATATTCAAAATAGGATATACAGAGTGTTTTGAAAAATATGTGTCATGTCTCGAGGGGGGATTCCTCACGTAAAAATAAGATTTATTTTTTATATCAACATAGGTCCGATTCTGCTTAGTTTCGTAGCTACAGGATGTTAAAGTCTTATTTTTTCGATTTATTATAATTTTCTTCCAAGTATCTACTTTTAGCGTTTCGAATGAAATCTTGAGGGTAAAAGTTACTATAAATACGACACAATACATTTTAAAGCTTGATATTGATTGATTCATAGTGGTTCTAAAAAAGTCTGAGTTCTCATTTAACTCTTCTCTGCTCATTTAATATTTAATTTTGAGTCTTAGGTAACTAGTAGTTCAAGAAAATAGGCCTTCAAATGCGAATTTTTCGTAAAAACTTCAGTTCTTGATGTAAGTTACTTTGAAAGATCTAAAAATGAATTGTGAAAGATTTTTTTAAATTTACCCATCAATAAAATGATTTTTTGGAAGTTTTGGAGAAACGGTGATGAATAAATAAATAGTTCGTTTGTAAGGCATCAAATTTTGCATAAAAATGGTCTCTATACGTTTTTTGCTCAAATCAAAATTCACCAAGATAGGGTGGCTAGAAGCTAGGGGATGATAGTAGAAACTCCAAAAAAAATCATAAGCTGCTGAAAAAATGATATATTTAACTTTTTTTTCAATTTGCTGGGAACATTATACATTTCAATTCAGATATTTTTAATTTCACTCCCAAGTGTTTTTTTCTCATATTTTTCAAAATGGTATGGACTAGAAAAAAAAGTTCGAATAAAAGTTGTAGAATTGTTTTCGCTCAAATCAAAATTAACGGACGCTAAAATCTGGAAAAAAATCTACAAAAATAAAAAGTTATTTTTTGTAAACACCGCTGCCTTGATCCAACGGAGACCAATTTATCAGTGGTATTATACTAATAAAGCAAATTACCTCCTAAAATCACAGAAAACGTGTAACAGTATACTCTATTATTTGTGGCTAAAACATATAAAGTATTATTTGTCGGTTACACAAATTTGTGTTGTTAGAAACAATTAAGATTGGATAAATGCAGGGGTGTTTACAAAAAAAGAACATTTCATTTTATTTTTCTTCTAGTGGCGAAAAACCCCAGAAGTATTTTCAATTACTATAATCTGTCAAGCAAATGGATCCATGACTGTATCCTGAGTAACTGTTGTGTCTGTCATTTTAATTCACGGGTAAATTCTATTTTCTGTCATTTTTTGAATGTCACCGCCTGACGAAATCTTCTCTGATTCGTTGGACAGACTTGATTGTATTTTTTTTTGTGTAAATGTTTTCTCCTAGTCAGTTTCATGATCGAATATTTTATATAAATTCTCCATGGTTTGTTTTATTTCTACCAATCCGCTAATTTATTTTGTGAAATAAATTAGTGGTTTCAATTACACTCTATACTTTTTAGTTTACGATCATTCACAATGTCTAAAAAACATAATTAAAATTAATAGAATATCCTATCCATAGAGTGAGGTAGTCAGTTTTATCCATAGAGAAAGCCTAATAATCTATACTAATATATAAAATCCCTAAGTGACTGACATACTGATTAATCACGATCCTGCTCAAACCACTCAACGTAAGAAGCTCAATTTTGGCACACAGGTTGATTCTAGGGTGTAGAGGTTCGATAAGAAGGGATTTTTCGAAATTCCAATTCCAAGAGGGTGAAACGACCCCTCAAATATTACAATATTTTTTATTTAAAAAACGGTCAAGTTTCCAAAAAACGCTTAAACACGTATATTTTATTTTGTTTTTTTACATATTTTAAGATTTTTTAAAAAAGTATACAGGGTGTTTCGAAAAATCTGGTCATTGATTAATCACGATCCTGCTTAAAGCTCTTGACGTAAAAAGCTGATTTTTGGAAAACAGATTGACTTTTGGGTGTAGAGGTTCGATAAGAAGGGATTTTTCGAAACTCGAATTCTAAGGGGGTGAAACTATCTCTCAAATATTAAAATATTTTTTATTTAAAAACCGGTGAGTTTTTCGGAAAAACTCTTAAACACGTATATTTTATTTTGTTGTTATACATATTTTAAGATTTTTTATAAATTTATACAGGGTGTTTCATAAAATATGACCATTGAGTAATCATGATTCTGCTTAAACTGCTTGACGTTTAAAGCTGATTTTTGGCAAACGGATTGATTGTGGGGTGTAGAGGTTCAATAAGGAGGGGTTTCTGGAATCTCAAATTCCAAGAGGGTGAAAACGCCCCTCAAATATTACAATATTTGTTATTTAAAAAACGGTTAGTCTTTCGGAAAAACGCTTGGACAAGCATAATTTATTTGTTCTTTTACATATTTTGATTTTTTTTAAAAAATCATACAAGGTGTTCCAAAAAGTTGGGTAACTGATTAACCACGATTCTGCTTAAACTGCTTGACGTAAAAAGCTTATTTTTAATAATAATAATAATAATAATAAATAGTCTTTATTGTAATCCATAAGTATTACAAAAGGCGAAGTTGAAGCATTGCTTCCTATCTTAACCTATACATTTACAAAAAAAAAACATATAATATACAATGCATATTCAATCCTATAAATTCATAGAGAAAGAAACCCTGCTACTTTTTCCAAAAAAAAAGAGCTACAATAAATTCAATTACAAAAAAAAAGAAAACAGTCTATCTTAAAGTTTACAATTAAACCGCTTACATCCAACAAGCACCAACCAAAAAAAATAATAAAAAATATAGATATGTGATATAATGTACTTATCAAGAAACGTGGCTTATTATCAGTCTTTTAGCTTCCAATCTGAACTTTTCAGGCGGGGCACTTTTTAAATTGATAGGGACATCATTGTAGAGAGCTGCTATGTTATAGCTAAATGACCTTTCAAAAAGGGTCGTTTTATGCTTAGGCGGTGTTAACAAGAATTTATGCCGGAGATCTAGATTGTGCGCCTCAAATCTAAATTTTATTTTTTGGTACAAGTATTCAGGTTGTTTTTAAAGATGATTTTATTATAAAGGACTAGACTATGTAATCGTCTTCTCTCACTCATATCTAGCCACTTAATTTCTTTCAGTTTTGCGCTAATGCCTGTATCGTATTTTCTCAACCCAGATATCATTCGCACACAATAATTTTGAATATACTGTATTCGCTTTTGGTCACGTGACAGTAAGCATGAACTGTAGAGCACGTCACAAAACGTGAAATGTGACAGAACAAGGCTGTCACAAAGCATTTTCTTCATGTTACTGTTCAGCAAGTGTTTACTCCGATATATTAATTTTAAATTAATGAACGCCTTCTTAAAACAATTGTCAATATGCTCTGTAAACCTTTTTGGCAAACGGATTTTTCGAAAGTCAAATTCCAACGGGATAGTTTCCTCAAATATTACCAAGTTATATAAAATATCGCCATATTGTTTTTTCTCATGTTGCCATAAATGTGAGAAAATTTTATCCAGTTTGTGTATATTAATTGAAATTCTTGCTTTGCTTTAGCATCACCATTACAAATGATTAATTCGACGCGAACGAAGTCGCGGGTACACGCTAGTTTCACATGTAATTCTTCTGTCTTGTTAAATTATATTTTCTGTTATTTTTTGAATGTCACCGTCTGACGAAATCTTTGATTTGTTAGACAGACTTTAGTGTATTGTTTATTAATTGAATGTTGTTTGAATTCTCCATTTTTTGTTTTATTTAGTTTATTTTGGTATTTTAATGATACCTATAAGAATTTAATTTAAATAGGTACCTAGAGTAAATCGTAAATAGGAAATAAATACTTATTTTTAAAAGTATATGATGAATATAGGAATTTGTGCCGAAATTAAACCCATTTACATTACATAATTTAAGCAACGAAAATCCGAAACCATTATACCGTACACCAAAATATCATATTTAATGATTTCCTGGTGCTTTTGTACTCGACACGTGCAGTGTGTAAAATGACTATCTTTCGAAGATTACGGACCTAAAATGGGTAATGCACGATTCTGAATATAAATGTACTCCACTTTTATGTAAATTTAATCAGCGATCCGGTTTTAGACGACGTCGTATTCTATAAAGCGCCTCGCATTTTTATATTAACGTGCCTCTATAACTTTTGTTTGCTAATTGAACGCGAATGCCCAGATAGACGCTGATCTCCGCTGATCTGGTCAGCGTTGAATATAGAGCAGGAAATATAAAACTTTAATCGTTATAAGAACGTACCAACGATCGAAAGAAATATAGTGATGTTGAAAGATAATTAGCCATTTCCATGTAATTTGAATTAATGACTGCATGTTTTCTGTATCTATATTGTAATAAGGGATTTTATCTACTAATCAAATTTATCTACAAAATGATGTTGCATATCATATCAAATTCTTGCTTTGTTGAAAAACGAGTTTCTGATACCTTAATATTCGTTTTATTAGCAACACTAGCGTGTACCCGCGACTTCGTTCACGTCGGATTAATAATTTGTAATGGTGATGATAAAGCAAAGCAAGAATATCCATTAACATACAAACTGGATAAAATTGTCTCACATTTATATCAGTATAAGTATATTAAAATATGTAAAACAACAAAATAAAATATACGTGTTTAAGAGTTTTTCCGAAAAACTCACCGGTTTTTAAATTAAAAATATTCTAATATTTGAAGGGTGGTTTTACCCCCTTAGAATTCGAGTTTCAAAAAATCGCTTCTTATCGAACCTCTACACCCTAAAGTCAATCTGTTTTCCAAAAACAGCTTTTTACGTCAAGCGCTTTAAGCAGGATCGTAATTAATCAATAACCAGATTTTTCGAAACACCCTGTATACATTTTTAAAAATCTTAAAATATGTAAAAAACAAAATAAAATATACGTGTTTAAGCGTTTTTTCGGAAACTTGACCATTTTTGAAATAAAAAATATTGTAAAATATGAGGGGTGGTTTCACCCCCTCGGAACTGGAATTTCGAAAAATCCCTTCTTATAGAACCTCTACACTCTAGAATAAACCTGTATGCCAAAATTGAGCTTCTTACGTTGAGTGGATTGAGCAGGATCGTGATAATCAGTGAGTCAGTCACTTAAGGATTTTATATACCGTGCTGGCAACTGTTACTTTTGGGTCGGCATTTACATGGGTGGAAGTAAATCGCGTAGGGATCTTATTAAGTCGGAGTGAGAAAAATGCGACCGACCGACGCGACGCGCGACGGTGTGCTGTTCCGGCGTTGCCGATACGCCTTTCCCTATCAAGTAAAGTAAAATCACGATCGCAAACCGCTTATTTTTAAAAGACTTCTTTTTCAAGAGATAACAAGATAAAATCATTAGACATGTTTCTGAGCATCTGAAATGGAATTATAAGGATATCTTTAAGGTGTCATTTTTTATAACGAGAAAACGTCACTAATCGCGATAATTTAAAAATTCAACTTTTTAACACATAACAGGCCGTAACTCAAGAACCACTTTAGATATTGAATTTTTTTTTATTTCCAAGATCGGATATTTTACAATATGTTTACATAAGAAAAATTCGATAAGGTTGTTTTTTCCATTCAAAAATTTTAAACAATACATCCATTTACTTTTAGAGCATAGCAATTTTCAGCAATCGTGTAATTTTTTATTGATGAAGATTTTCACATACTGTCTACAAAGAAAATATAGCAGAAATATTAACAAAGTTCTTGAAAAAACTACAATCTATTATTTCTAATAGATTTCGAGATATCGATTTTTGAATTCAGAGTTCTAATAGCGCGACCACTATCGACCACCCACTCAATTCCACTTATTTTTACCAAAAATTCAAGTGTTTCTAGCTTGCACTTAAAAAAATTCAAGTTATAGGGAAAATTACAACGACTCGTTAATAAATAAACAAATTAAGGATCACGAGACGTAATTAAATCGTGAAGCTGAACGCATAACGTACACCTTTCCCTAGAACTTGCGACAAATCTGCTATATCCCCTTCCACGTCTCTTAGCGATGTGCACAGTTTCTCGGTTTATTTCATACGTTTGGCAACGTGTTTATTGTCCTCTCTTTTTCAGTACATTATAAAAGCATTGTACCCTTCTTACATACGGAAATCTCGACCCAAGACTAACCTTTGCCAGCCCTTAGTATTAGTATACATTTGTTATAAGCTCGAAACTTAAACTACAGATTTTTATTTAATTTGAGAAACCTATTCAATTATTAAATTAGAAATCCGTCAGATTAAATCCATTTCCATCCATCTCATTTTGATTAGTTCATCGTCATAGAAAACTATTTACAATATCACTGAAAATGAATTAAATTGTTTACTTTGACTAGCGATAGTTTAAGGAGACTTTGTTCAAAATTTTATAGTGCTAGAGCAGATGTTATCGAGTTTTTTTTTAGAAACTTTCATTTCTATCATTATCCGAGGGGATTAATTTCCAAAAATCGATGTTAGGTACTCAGTCACTTCAAAATTTTATACTCTTAGAACTTTTTCGGTTTTATAATATTATATACAAAATTTGACCTCTATTTCTCACCAGTTTTCGAAAATCGCTTTTTGGTGTTCAGTTACGTAACTTAAAAGACCTCTGCGTAAAATATCATCAAGGTAAAATATCGTAAAATATCGTCTAGGACAGATTTTAATATTTTTATACGACATTATTTCACCTGTGAATTTTTGAAAATTGCTCTTGTGTGAACTAATTTCACCCTCTTAAAGGATGAATTTCCAAAAATCGAGCTAGGTTCTAGTTTCGTCACAGAAGGGAGCTCGAAGCGAGCAGAGGGGTGCAAAATTTCAACTTCTAAGGCAGATAAAAAAATTACACTATTTTTTTACCCCTAAGTGAATACGCCACTTAAGGAATCTCTGTGCAAAATTTCATACTCCAAGAATATTATAATATTATAGAATATATATTAACAAATTTTTATGCAAACTTTTGATCCCTAGTTTCAACTTCTTATGGGCTTAATTTCCAAAAATCGCTTCTAAATGCCTTCTTACGTTACTCGAACGGTATATATAAACAATAATGTGCAAAAAATCTCCGATCTAGATATTGTAGTTCTCTAGAAACTTCTAATGCACGCTCAGTCTGATGGGACACCATGTATTTCATAACAATACTTAAAAAAATAATTACCCCTGTTTACTATTTTTATAATATTTTTTTTTATTAGTTTAGTTATTAGTTTATTTTATTATAGTTATTCCATTATGTACCTTGCATAAAAAATACTTTCAAACCCTCCAACATCCGACGATACAAACACGGTCCAGTCGTCAAGATTCAGGTGTTCATATACCTGGAAATAAAATTTTTATATTCTCGCTACCGGTCCTTTCTAATGCCTCACCGAAACTTATTGGGTGATTAATTTTTCGGGTTCATAATTTGCGATTTCCTTTTTCCGTTTGTCACACGAACGTTGCGACAAAAGGATTTTGTCCTACGTAGGTATTTCGAAAACATCCAGCTGCGCGTTGTCGTCTTCGGTATACGGGTGAATAGCTTTATATTCAAAAATTTGGGATATTTACGATTATACACTGGTTTTTGGTGGATTCAGTCTAGTTTCAAGAACTGTGAGAATATTTAATATATTAGAATATTGTACACCCGTAACCGTCATTATAGAGGGTGACCCAACATTTTCTAAAAAAAATCTGTTTCAAGTTTCTTGTTTTAAATTTTCACACCATTTTTTGCAAAGTATATACAGGCCAATAGAAGCATTTTTTTCGAACTAAAGTTTTATGTTTTTAAATGGTTAAGCCGGGTCTCCACCAAAGCAACATTTGTCGGCCGACTAGTGTTGCCAAAAATTCAGTAAAGTCGTTGACATTTTATGTCGCAGATTTAAGTCGCCGACTTTGTTTTATGTTTCGCTTGAGGAGCGGTACATCAAAGAACAATCGTGTCGACGACAAGGTTTACAAATATGTCGAAAGAGGTCTCCACCGAATCAACTCCTATCAGAAACTTTATTGGGTATATTTTGCCATTTGTACTTGTGTAGTTAACAAGGCCAGAAGTTTGTTTTTGATTCTGTTGCTAAAAATAAATTTGATATAGAGTGAGCAATGATAAAACAAGAAATCTGATTGAAAAATATCAAGCCCACCCCGAACTTTGAGACACTAAACATACTTGGTATAAGAACAGAAATAAAAAGTATGACGCCTCGAATGATATTGCAACTAGTTTAGAAGTGGAGAGAGTGGAAGTTGAGAGAAAAATAAAAAATATCACCGGACAATTTTTTTAGAGAGTACAAAAACGCCAAAGATTCAACACGTTCGGGTATGGGCACGGAAAGTGTGTACACTCCAAAATGGTTTGATTGGTTTGCATACAATATGCCAATGTTCTTAAGGACAAAAATAAACCCTGTCCCACTCAGGATACCGAAATTCTAAAGGTAAGGGTAAGTTTCTAGATTAAAAGATGGGCAAAATCAAAATTATAATTTTATTACATAATAATTTTATTTAATTATTATTTTATTACATAATCAGCCGTATTCAACATCCCCTATTACCTCTAAAAGCAATTTTAAGATTTTTTAATGAAAATTCTACTGCAGATAAATCTTAAAAGATTGCGAATGCAGCTGAGATTATAATTACATCCTCGTCGTTCCACATGTTGATAAACACTAAATAAACTTTCGCTCTTTAGTCGAAAAATGAAGTTGAGCAACAATATTTCTTTGGTAGGTACAATCTACATTCCTCGACAAATATTTATGAAAATAGTAACAAAAGTTAATGATAATGTCGTCGACATATATTATGTTGCTTTGGTGGAGACCCGGCTTTAGGTTAGGTTATATTATTTTTAGCTCAGTGAATGTGATTGCCATTAAATTTCCATTTGAAAAAATATCATAATTTTATATTCTATACCGAGTAGCTTTTGAATATTGGATATTTTTGGTGTTACGTGGTGTCTTCTTCTAAATTTAGTCTACTACAATTAGTGTTGTTTGACATATACAGGGTAAGTCAAAATTAAATATTTAATTTTGGTTTACGATTTCAAATATACCATCCTTTATTTTGGTGTCATAAATGAACAACGATTTTTGTTTAATCTTTTTGTTTTATTAAGCATTTCCTATATATAAAATCGATAGATCCCGAGAGAAGTGTGTTGAATGTGTGAAGATAAAACACAAAGCTTGTCTTTCTGTCTTTTAATAGACGTTTGAAATTAAAATTGATACACCTATCTGCAACAAATATTGGGATTTGACGTTTTAATTAATTAGTCAATGAATATTTTACTTGTTTAATTATAAAAAGGATTTATTATACTGATGCAATTGAAATCAAACATTAAAATACGGAAAACTGGTGATTCAAAAATTGGCTTTGAATAAAAACATAATTTATCTATACTAATATATAAAATCCTTAAGTGACTGACATACTGATTAATCACGATCCTGCTCAAACCGCTCAACGTAAGAAGCTCACTTTTGGCATACAGGTTGATTCTAAGGTGTAGAGGTTCGATAAGAAGGGATTTTTCGAAATTTCAGCTCCAAGAGGGTGAAATAGAAATTCCAGCTAACCCCATTAAACTAATCTTATACAATCTATCTATACTAATATAAAACCGTTAAGTGACTGACATACTGATTAATCACGATCCTGCTCAAACCACTCAACGTAAGAAGCTCAGTTTGGCATACCGGTTGATTCTAGGGTGTAGAGGTTCGATAAGAAGGGATTTTTCGAAATTCCAGTTCCAAGAGGGTGAAACCACCCCTCAAATATTACAATATTTTTTATTTAAAAACGGTCAAGTCTCCGAAAAAAACGCTTAAACACGTAGGATATTTTATTTCGTTTTTTACATATTTTAAGATTTTTTAAAAATGTATACAGGGTGTTTCGAAAAATCTGGTTATTGATTAATCACGATCCTGCTTAAAGCGCTTGACGTAAAAAGCTGGTTTTTGGAAAAGAGATTGACTTTACGGTGTAGAGGTTCGATAAGAAGGGATTTTTCGGAACTCGAATTCTAAGGGGGTGAAACTATCCCTGAAATATTAAAATATTTTTTATTTAAAAACCAGTGAGTTTTTCGGAAAAACTCTTAAACAAGTTTATTTTATTTTGTTGTTTGCCATATTTTAAGATTTTTTATAAATTTATACAGGGCGTTTCATACAATATGACCATTGAGTAATCACGATTCTGCTTAAACTGCTTGACGTTTAAAGATGATTTTTGGCAAACGGATTGACTGTGGGGTGTAAAGGTTCGATAATGAGGGGTTTCTCGAATCTCACATTCCAAGAGGGTGGAAACGCCCCTCAAATATTACAATATTTGTTATTTAAAAAATGGTTAGTTTTTCGGGAAAAAGCTTGGACAAGCATAATTTATTTGTTTTTTTTTACATATTTTGAAATTTTTAAAAAAATCATACAGGGTGCTCCAAAAAGTTGGGTAATTTCTTAACCACGATTCTGCTTAAACTGCTAGACGTAAAAAGCCTATTTTTGGCAAATGGATTTTTCGAAAGTCAAATTCCAACGAGATGAAACTACCCCTCAAATATTACCAAGTTGTATAATAATATCGCCATATTGTTTTTTCTCATTGACATAAATGTGAGAAAATTTTATCGAGTTTTTATGTTAATGGAAATTCTTGCTCTGCTTTATTATCACCATTACAAATGATTAAATCGACGCGAACGAACTCGCTGGTACACGCTAGTCAAATATAAAATAAGATAGCAACCCTGCCCAACGAGTGAGGGATATTTTAACAGGTGACAACCAAAAAATGACAGAAAATATAATTAACCTTTTTCAAATGGAACCATTTGAAATAGTGTAGAAATACACATTAAGTTTTGACTTATCTGACCATGATATACCGGGTGTTTCTCAAAAGTGCTAACCCTTATAGCTTTATTATTTTTTCCAGTAAAAAAAAGAGACTTAGTACAGTATGTCTCTTCTCAATATTTTTTAATTCTCTTTCGTGTCGACTGCTGATTGAATTGGAGCCAGAAATGGCTCAAATCGAAATAAGGAAATTACCAACATATATTCAGACTGAGGCGACAAACGCCATATCCAAACTACTTCCATTTAAATCCCAAATAACTTATGAAAAGGAATACAAAAATTTTCAAAAATGGAAGCAATTAAAAAACGTGCGAGAAGAAATAAAGTTTTTAACCTATCCTCGCTGTTAAAATATCATTTAATCTACACTTGCGGTTAAAGTACTATTTTATCTACATTTTTGATAGATATAAGGCAATTTTAATAGTTGCAATGGAAAAAATACTATTATATCACTTTTAATGACAAACACATTAATAAGAAAACTAAAAAAATTATACTTATCATTTCCAAAAGCCTAAAACTAATCAATAAATATCCCTATTGAGTATATAAGATTCATTATATAAAATACAGGGTATTCTATTTGAAATATCGATGAAAAACATCATATACAGTTGACTCACTTTTTGTATATTCATATCATAAATTACTTCTAGTTAAAAAAGGTAAATTCATTCGTGTTCTAAAGAGTTTTGCAAAATTTATCGACGAAAGTGAAAGAAACAATTTTTAGATGGAACCGATCCCGCATTGTCTAATTTCTATAGCAAAATAAATGTTTTTCTCGCCAAAAGTTAATTTTCTTTGAGACAAAAGAAAGTTTTTCTTTCCCCCACTCCTTACCCTGACTCTAATCAATGGACAGTAAAAATGAGAAGAAATTAGCCACATGTGCCGGAGAGTTTCCAACAATTTTAATTAACTTTCGGTATCGGGTATTTGTCGTTCGACGAGAAATTAATGTTTTTGCACTGGTCCCCCATAAATAGGTCTTTGTCGCCGATATGAGAACGGCTGTCGTATGCAGCTGGAGATCAGTCTAAAAAATATAATATATTTTACGTGTTATATTAATTTCCCTCAATTATTCTAGACCAAAATTTTTTTAACTATTTTAATAGTTGCATATTCATATTATTATATTTTTTACAGGGTGTAAATTGTTCGGAAAAAGTTCCATATTATTGCTCCCTATTTTGAGATTTTTACATACCCAATATACCGGGTGTTTCAAATTCGGCGCTCACCATTGCCATATCAGAAGCTGTAAGAGATACGGGGTGGCTTAAATTCGGTCAAAGTTCACTGAACTTATCTTTGTTATTTCCGGAAATATGGCGGAAAACTGAAATTTTCCAAAACACCAAAATGTAAAAAAAATAAAAACAAAAACCATAAATTTCAGTTTCCGCCTAGGCACGTTTGGTCTTCCGGTATACCGGTACCAGGACCGGTACTTTTCAAATATTCCAATATCGGTATCTTTTTTTATAAGACCGGTATACTGGTTGTGGTACCGGTACCGGAAGACCGGTTTCAATCGGTACAAGAAAATAGATTCGTGGTAATATGAAAATCAAAAAACCTGTATATAACGATTTCGGTAGGTAGTACTATAGGTACCGTGCGTATGATAAAAAAACTGCTTCAGAGGTGGCTATGAAATGAAGATCGGTATCATTTTATATGTAAAATTATATGGGGAATGTAACTGATGTTCATATCCAAGCCAACTGCACGCCATTTTTTTGGATCATTCAGTGTAATACAATCAGGAACGTGCAATGTAATTTATTTTGATGTATGTTTAAGGCATTGCTAGTCTATATAGTTTGTTCTAGTAATCAAGTCTTTTTTTATTACATCTAAAATTCAAGTAAAACATCTTACTCATGAATGACTCATGTATATCATATAAATTAAAATGTCCGTAAAACTCTACTACTAGATTATTTAAAATATGTAAAATAGCATCTTATTTCCGCTCCATTCTCGAAGTAGCTTCCAGTACTTTTTCCATTTTTCCTCATTAAAGAGAATGTTGGACAAGAAATCAAGAATATGCCGGAAATGTGAACATAAACAATGGGAATCTTAAGTTAGATCAATAACGTTATAACGGTCATGAATAGATTTACGATATATTCCGAGAAATCTAATTTGTCCCTCAAAATACCGTATTTATTACGTTACCGTGTTTACTTAACGTTACAGGCGCGAGAATATTCTATTTACATTTTTTAATACGGTATCATGAGGTACATATATGCTCACTGGCACAACAACCAAAACTGTTATTTCGGTCTTTCCGATATTCCGGTTCATCCGGTCCAAACGGTCTTTCGGTTCATCCGGTCCAAACGGTCTTTCGATTCATCCGGTCTTCCGGTTGGAACCGGTATACCGGTTTTAGGACTGGTACTTTGTGATACCGGATACTGGTTCTGAAATCTTAGGACCGAATGTCCTTATTTCCGCTTACGCATTTACCTGTTTATTTGTCTTAACTTGATGTGTGATATTTAGTTTTATTCTAGCTTTTTATTATCTAGTTATTCACTTTTTTTAATTAAGGGGCAAAGTGTTGTTGCAGATTTTGACTTTCTTCTATTAAGTTCACATTTACCATTTTTTATTGTTTGCTATCAACAGCTATTCTATTTTTAATTGTTATTAAATAATCATTATTTAAGTCTAATAATTGTAATTAAAATTGTCGAAACTCAGCATTTTATTGAAAGAACTATCATTAAAAAAATACATTAAAGAAAACTTGTTTTCGTCTCGGGTCTTTAGGAGATCCCTTTTGGACATTTACGTTGATATTAGTAGCATACCTTTAAATGGAAGTTTTTAATAAAATTTGTATCAATTAAGGATTAATGCAGAGAACTGACAAAAAAAATTAAATAATTGAGAAGAATTGTTAACTTCTATGCTATAGATAGACAAGCCTGGGCTATTTTATAAGGAAAGGTCCTCTTGTTTTTCTACATATCTCTAGAACCCCATCGCCCAGTCGACACCGTGCACATATAAATAAACTCCCGCGCCTCATTATTATCCCGCTCTACACAGAGAGCGAACGTGTTAGAACGAGACGACCGAACGGAAAACCGAGAGAACGGGCAAAATCAAGCCTCGCAGGAATAACGAATGCCCGCCGTAATATGGATCCCCCCTCACCCCACCGAGCCGACTCTTATTTCCCCCCTCCACGCCGAAATCGCGTCGCGCCGGGTACTCGGTACCACGCGGGTTCTGCGGCTCTCGGCATCGGCCTAAGCGATGCCATTGGTCGAGCAGGCCACGCCCGCGCGACTTGTCACCTACCGGTATGCAAATGGATCCCCCCCGTCCTCTCGGGGGACGACGTCATCCCCCCCTCCCCCTCGCGCTTTAAAATCGTCGAGGCAGGAGCAGCAGCATCCCGGCCGTAGAGGCCCTCTCTGATGAAGGAATGCCAACGACAATGAGCGAGAGTGTGATGAACGTATCACGTTTTACGTAGGCAGGATAGAGAAGAGAGGAGTGTTATATAGCATCGGATCGCCGCGAGGGGAGAATATGTATATGTGAGGTTGATTGGGGGGTCGGACGAGGTGGGGTATATGTATATGTGTACGAATTGGGGTGGAAGAGGGCGGAGTGGGGCCAAGGGTTGGGGAAAGAGTGTATTCGTTGACTGACGTTGACTCTGCCGTAATGATTTCGTCGGGTTTAGCGTTCTTTTGCAGATTAAGCGAGTCGTTTCTTTAATTGCGGGGGAAAATGGGCCCTCGGGTTGGC
Organism: Sitophilus oryzae; assembly: GCF_002938485.1. Taxonomy (NCBI): domain Eukaryota; kingdom Metazoa; phylum Arthropoda; class Insecta; order Coleoptera; family Curculionidae; genus Sitophilus; species Sitophilus oryzae. The sequence goes on along the minus strand of NW_022146187.1, from coordinate 42,568 downwards.
GGACGGAACCTCAGAGTAGTAAAAGCAAACATATGATATTTTCCTAATCAATGACTAAAGAATACACCCGAGACCACACTGTTACCATTCTTCCAAACAGTGCCGTGGCACATATATTTCTTAAAATAGCCGCTGGAAGCGATATTTATATTTTTGATAAACGTTTTGACTATGCCTATAGTGTATGCGGTGGTATCATACTAATTAATTAGGAAAAAACCTATTAATATATTAACAAAAGGTACAAAACTATTATCGACGTATAGCACATATCAAGTAGGTACATATAATATCAGAAAAATAATTATCGAATTCAATAAAAAATGCTAAAAAGTTGGAATGGACTGTTTATTTCCCTATGAAACGTAACTTCTGGTTCTTTCTTATCACTACGCCTTTTTCACTTGAAAGCTTAACAAATTACCATTTATACAATGTTCACTACACACATCAAACTATTAACAATCGCTAAAATTTTCGCTGATGACCAGCTAATGACTCATTCGTTACTTCCAAAAAATGACGTCTAACGTCACAAATTCTGCTGCAGCCCGTATATTGGCGTTACATGTCCTTGTATTCTTTAATCATTGTTCCTAATATTTCATATACCTTCTGGTTTTAATGAAATTGGTTCTATAATGGTCTTGATACGTATACAAGATTTTAGTTGATTCTGTATAAAAGTGGTGGCTATATCTATTTCTAATTCAATATTGGTAACACTATGGTATAATACGACAAGAAAAAGACATTTTAAGAGTAATTTTTGATCTTATATTTTTATCGTTTCATCATAAAAATTGAAACATTGATTTAATTGTCTAAAAAAATTATCAGGTAAACAAAATCAGACAAATATGCTTCTAAAAAATATGTAGATATTTATTTATCAACAAAGAATGTTATCGTGGGGACTGTAATAAAGAAAAACAAATATATTATCCGGCAAAATCTACAGTAAGATTAGTCATGAAAACCAGGTTGCAAATGGTGCCTCGTGCCTCGTTTTGCCCGATAATTTCGTTTTTATTCTTTATTTATTTATCTGTAAAAGTTGTTCATTCATTATAAAATGCTAGGCGAAAAATATTTATCCCAGAAAACTATACAGGGTTATCCCAAGATTCCGTGAACATTGAACTACTACGTATATTTTTAAAGTCAAAATGTAAAAGGCCCTCCTTTAATATCTCGGAGGTGTAATCTATTTATCTAAAACCAAAATATAAATATTAAAAAATACAAAATTTAACTTCAATACTTAATAAATAATGAATGTTGGATTTAAGATACCTACAATTTTTTTTAATATTATCAGTGATCTTAATAATTTTGCATATTCCTATAGATTTCCAGCATCTCATCTTCATCTAAGCCCCATGCCCATAAAAAGATTATTATAAAAAATGTATACCTCTGTGGCGGATTCATCTCTCCAAAAAATTCTATGGATATTCGCCACTATAAGGAAATCTACAAAATAAAATAGTTATTTTTTGTAAACACTCCTGGCGTTAATCCAACGGAGACTAATTGTCGGCACTTGTTTACTAATAAACAAATTTGCCTAACGGACAAAAAAATGCGGACAAAAGTATGTCTCTTCCCGTCATCCGAAGCAATAGAACACAAAGAACAAAGGAAAAAAACTATTTAAAATATCTAAATGCAACTATTCTATAACATTTTAGTTTTTTTTTTAAAACAGATAGGTCTATAAATACCGTTGACGTTTTGTTAAAATTGAAGATTTCGGCATGTTGTTGCTGAAGATTTTACAAAATAGCAGTTATATGGCAAGAACTATTTTGATTCTAATTATTACATATTGATACTGCAAATACTATTAAAACTATTATGTGCAAAGTATTTTTATATATATTAATATATAATTATCTCTCTCTTGTCTTCAATATCAGATAACAAGATCATATAATACAAGTTAACGTTTATGAGTGCTTATACTAAATTATAAGAATGATAAAACTTAGTTTTTATTGCTCTGAGGTCTGGACGATTTGGAGACTCGAAGTCGATCGATAAAAGAACGTGAATTTGCGTTTCTGGGCCCGTTTTGTTCCCAACTAAGTAGCTTTAAAAAGAAAACTTAGCGTTTCTTTTTCTGTCCTTATTCTCTCGCAGTAAATATTGTACAAATGAGGAGCTGTTTTATTGTTTATCTGAAACAGCTTGCATCTGTTGTTTATTTTTTAGTCCTAGATGAGTAAGGTAAGTAGTGGAAACTGAAAAATATATATTGACTTAAGAGGATTTTTAAATATATCTTTCGTATATTTCAGTTACAGTTTCTGCAATTTTGAGATAATGATAATTATTAGTAAGTATTATTATTTAATAAACAATCAATGAATGAAAACATTCAATTAAAGGGTGACCATATTTAAATGATACTATGGCGGAAATAACTACCTAGAAATATTTTGTAATTTTTTTATCATTATTGCATCTTTCCCATCATGTTATAATAAAAATTTAAACGATATTCATTGTCCAAAGTTATAAATCTTAATAAACCACTGGGTAGTATTTCAGTTTTATTGCATATATTTGTTTCATTGCACATATTAGTCTTTTAAGGATCTAATTTTGCAAATAACGGATTAGCGGAGAAGTTTCAATGTGGTAGGTATCCTGATCTAATCCAGTACTTTAAAAAGTTCCCATGAAAGTTTCTTCTAAAATAAATAGGTGAGCCAATAATCAACACCCTTAAAATATAAATGGTATTTTCTATATGTCTTGAATTCAATGCATAACCCGGTATACATCGATATCGATTTTATATATTTCACATTTTTTACAATTTCTAAGATTACAATGTCTCTCTCTCTGTCTTTATTCCTAGAAGAGGAGTGGTGGTCAAGTGATGTGTGGAGTTTGCTTCCATAATCTTTTTCCCTGTCTTGTGTTTCAAGTTCCAGCATGTGTGTGATTATGACGTACCGTTCTTTAAATATTCCGCACTTCAGGAGATCGATGGCAGTAGCCTCTATACGATCAAGTTTGATAATCAGACTGCAATATATTTATTGTATTACCACAAATCTAATTTGTATATCGTATAAATATTAATAGAGAATGATTTTTTCATAGCTAAGATATAAATGGGATAAATTGATTAGATATACAAAAATTAGATAACAAGTAATTTAACAAACAATTATTTATAAATAGAAACACAAGACGGATTTTATCTAAATTTAAAATTTTCTTTCTTCTTCGCTATTTGTCTTGGTTTTAATAGCTGGATTTTGTTTGGGATCTAAAAATGGATGTTAATAAAAAATAAAATTAATATGCCTGACTTCGATGACTTATTGGAGCTTAAAGGCACTGACGACCAGGTCGCAGCGACCAGCCAACGGCCAAGCCATTAAATCAATTGATAAAAATAATAAGTCAAGCGGTCGCAGCTTGGTCACAGTCATCTGGTCGTCAGTGCGTATGAGCTCTTATTGTAGGATTTGTTAAGCTTATATTTTATAGTAATATTAAAATGCTTTGATCCTAATATTTATAAAAATGTTTGTTACAGATTTCCACACTTGACGATATTTTGGACCAATATTATACAAACTAGGTAATTTTTATTATTATACTAATTTCTGCACACTCTTTAAATACTCCTATTGAAAAGTTCACAAATTATTTGAATATGTTTGGAGAAGGGTTGTTGTCAGAAACTCTCTATTTCTCTATGTATTCCTGATAGTATTGATTGGGTTATAGAGTAGGTATATTATAATTTATATTATATTCTTGGGTAACACTAGTACACTATTTTTAATGATTATCTCTTATAACAACAAATTTTATTTTGTGAAAAAGTAATAATTAAATATAATTATCAATGACCCAAGTATTTTACATGGAATGGGAAGATGTAACTATATAGATGTGTACTAGCACAGTTTAAAGAATATATACTTTATATTCTTGAAACGTATATATTCTTTAAACTGTGGTACTAGGCAGAGTACTTAAGTAGTTCTCGATTCAAGACTATATATATACAAGTTCAATACGTAAATATTGATATCTTTGATTTTCTTGTTTGTAATTTGGCAAATAGCATTAACTATGCTTCTTAGCACTTTAATTTGAGGAACATCTGTATGTGTTCCATGGTGTTTTCGCCACTGGAAGAGAAATGTGCATTGAACTAAACTGCAACTAAGTTAAAACTAAACGGAAACCAGCTTTTTAGTGACTTTTTACTAGTCAAATAATTTCGCTAACTGGCAGAAATGATTAACTTTTCAGGAAGTATATTTTCTCCCATTGTCAGAAGCAAAAAAAAAAAACAAAAAGAAAAAACTACTTATATAAAATGTCTAAATACAACTATTAAAGAACACTTTAGTTTCTAGCAGATACTTCGATTACAAACCAGTGACGTTCTCTAGACTTTTTATTATGTAGATTACTATTCCAATGGCAAAAAAACCAGACTGTTTTCAAGTGTTTTAAAGTCAAGTTTCAAGTTTTTAAATTGTATATTCTTAATCAATAATGTTTTTGACTAAAACTGTTTTCATGTGATGCTTCACTGCAAATTAAATGGATGCACACTGATCAGTCGCGAGGTGTTAGACAGGTTTTGGCTCATTTGGTCAGTCAGGTTAGGTTAGGTTGACATTGGTCAGCGTCAAGCAATGGGTCAACGTCTTATGTTAAAACCTTTTAAGTCGCGATGTTTTGTATCTGCTGCTCTATCAAGGATCTGGAAGTCTCCATCCGTAACCTGGAATGAAAATTAACTAACGGTCTAAGATACTTGAAAAAAATTCTTAGGACCTCATAAAGACTGGAAAAAATTTGTCTCACGACCAAGAAGAATCAAAATTTTTCTTGAATTGTGTAAGAATAATCTTCAGTTTGTCACGTTGATTTTAATAGGACACTGTCTCCGCAATGAACACCTCAGTAGATCAAAACTAAGAACAACAATGAATGATTCTGTGATGAAAATAGGGAAACACCAGAACACCTCATCGAGAGTGCGCCGAGACGACAACCATTCATGCCATAAACTTTGATAGACTAATATCGGAATTGAAGACTAATATCGGAGACGGAGAACTAACTTCTCTAAAACCGTCTCAAATACTGGCATTTGTCAAAGCTCTAAGACTGTTTGATGACTTATAACTCAATAAATAACCTTGGACAGCTGGGCTAATAAATTAAGAAATTCTAAGATGCCTTTGAGACCTTTTGAGATGTTTGGCAAACCCATAATGCTAGCTAGACCTATCAGACCTAGGAGACATATCACCCTCGGACATAACGGCCTATGTTAAAAGGCTGGGTCGTGAAGGTGAAGTTTAACGTTGTCTTTATATTAAAGAGCTTGTAGAAACTGAGCCACAATAGGCCCTCGCGGCCGCAGTGGAGGGTCCCATGGGACTCACTCTTACTCAATACAATACAATTCATGATGCGTTAAGAAACAAAGTGAACTGTTAAGAAGCAAAAAACGGCATATCTGGGGCATACAATGCCAAACACAAGATATCAATTCTTGCACATGTAGATTCAAGGTAAGATCCGAAGACTGGAGAGGGATTGGATAAAGGATAAATAATAATAGAAGAAAGATAGAGAATTTCAGACAGTAGACAGATCTACACAATATACAGTCGTCGTAGTCATAAACACCGCGTCCTAGGAAAAGAGAAGCTATGAAAATTATTCTGCTAAACATCTATCAGTGTCAGCTGTGGGCATTGGCAGCTCTCAAAGCTCAATTTTAGACACTTTGTTCATTATCTATGCGCATGATTTATCACTATATTTTAAGCAATCGATGATTGTAAAAGTTTCTGACAACAGCACCTGCTAATCAAATATTTGATTTTAAATAAAACATTTTGTTTCTCTTCGAAACAAAACGTTTTTGTAAAAGACAAAACTGTTTTTGTCCGGAACAAAAATTCTTATGACTGAAACAGTTTTGCTCGTTCTGTGTAGGTCCAGACCAACAATGCAAAAAAATTATCACAATCCCCCTGTATCCGCACACAAACACACCACCACACTTCGCCCAGCTGTACTATAATTGGCCGTAATTACATTGCAGTCAAACGACTTGTAGACAACACCACCCCCCGGGCGGCGGGGGAGTAATTACCGCGGGGGAACGCCGCCGCCACATTTCCCCCCTGTACTCCCCCGCCACCCCGCCGCTCTCCACTCGAACACGTTGTTGTTGGTCAGCGGCCGTCGTGGTCAGACAGAAGATCGCGGCCGGCCGTGCAAAGTGCAACGCTGCCGGCTCTCGAACCATCGTCTTTCGCGATCGTCTTTTGTCCCCCCGCGTGACGCGGTCGCTCTCAGCCGCAGCCGATGTGACGTCGTGGGCATATACGCTTTTTATTCTTGTATCCCCCTGTGTCCCCCTCCTTCCGGCGGGGGTAACTCTTCTCTGCCATCGTCGTCATCGCGCCGTGTTGCCGTCGTCGTCATTTGTTTATGCGTGTGTCACGTGGTCGACGACGACGCGTGTTTTGTTTGTTTTTTTGAGGTTAGAGTTCGATGATGCATCGCGACAGGATATTTTGAAAAACTTTGTAAAGTTTATTTTAAAAAAACCTAAACGGCGATAACCGGATATAAACGATTAAAGTTAAAAAAACGATTGTTTTTGTGATATTTAATAGAATCTGTGAAGCCTTTGGTATACCTACATGATATCCTGCGGATTTCGTACGATGTGAGTGAACATTGTCTTGTTCTGTAAATATTTATTTCTATGATCAATCTAAAAAATAACATTACGCATCTTTCTCCATTCTAACTACCTACTTATTCCTATTTGTGGATTTCAGTTATAATGTTTATTTTTTATATTTACGGGAAAGTAGCCTTTGCCAAATCTTTCGAACTGGGTTGCTATGATTATTGTGAAATATTTAGTTTGATCCCTTCCACATCTTATGTATTTTTATTCAGATTTTTAATAGCATTGTGTCAACAGCAATATTCTTTTTTTTTTCACAAGCCTGGCAAATGGTAGGAAAAAGCAAATGGTAAAAAATGGAGGTGCCAAAGTCGTACGAGTAAGCTTTCTATATCGTACCTACCATCTGAAATATAGCTGAAGCATATTCATACTTAACCATAATTTTAGAATGGTTTAAAAATATATCTTCAGACTCAAATATATTAAATATCATAAACTAATCTTCAAAACCATTATTTTTATCTGTCTCGTACCTAAAATCAGCACATGTGTAAACCATTTCTGTCTGCAGACTAAATTATACATCTACAAAATATATATTTGTAGTATTGTATTAGATATAGTTACAACTTTACGACAAGATTTCTCTATTAAACCTGCTACTTTCCGCACTAGTACACCTTAAACAATCATAAGGTTTTTAACCATGTACTTAGGTTGCTTGGAAGTAAGTTTCTAACCATGCAGAATCTGACGAAAAATTCGCTAGTTTGAGACAAAAATACACATCTTCAATTACTTTCCCTCGCGCCATACAAACTCATTTATAATATGTCATCGAAATCTTAGAGCACATATTATACAGAGATGTATAATATGTGCTCTTGACTTTGATATGTATTATTTCTTTAAGCAATTGTGCTCCTTGAGAAAGATCTTTAGATATATCTATACATATTGTTGAGCTTACTAAATATACCACAAGGTGTCTCGCCAATGCAATTATAAACTAGATATTGAAGGCAAACAATTTAGGGCTTCATACAGTATAAGGTGACTTTCCCCTAATAAAATACACTATAAATATACAGGGTGGTCCGAACTGTATTCCGGAAACTTCGGTAACATATTCTACACGATAAAATAAGTAAAAAAGTTCGTATAAATATATGTCTTAAAATGCGTAGTTTCGGAGATATAGGGTGTAGAAGTTTCATTTTTATTTCGATTTTTTCCAAATAATTTCTGAAGTAACGTCAATATTTGGATGAAAATTGGTGTCTGGGAGTTTTTTGACATGAGAAATTTGATTTTGATGTCAATATGACTTCTACTAATAGAGGGCGCCACCTACATGTGTTTTGACTGTTTTGAAGCGTAATAACTGTTGTCCGTACCTGTATAAATCTACCGAGGAAAAAAATATACATCTCGGTGACTTTTCACGCAAGAAATATCTCTTTGTAAAAATCGCTACGAGCAACCGTTCTCAAGATATTTACAATGGAAATAGTCAATACATCTCATTATTGACGAAAAATAAACACGTTGAGTAGATAGTTAATTCACTGAAATAATAAATTTGGGAAATTTTTATTTTTTTTTAATTATTAATAATACATTTTCCGGCAAAAAATGATGATAAAACAGTTTCTATTAAACTTTTGGCACAAAAACGTTTCAAATTTATGATTTCACTCTAATAACTATTTAGTTAACATGCTTAATTTATGTCAATGATGACAGGTATTGATAATTTCGATTCCAAATATCTCGAAAACCATTACTCGTAGCGATTTTTACCAAGAGACCTTTTTCACGTAAAAAACGTCGTAAATGCATATTTTTTTACTCAGTAGTTTTATACAGGTACGGACGAAAAGTTATTACTCTTCAAACCAGTTAACAAATATCTAGGTGGCGCTCTCTACAAGTAGGAGTCATATTGACATCAAAATCAATTTCTCATGCCAAAAAAGTCCCAGACGCCAATTTTCATAAAAATATTGATGTTACTTCAGAAATTATTCGGAAAAAATTAAAATAAAAATGCAACTTCTACACCCTGTATCTCCGAAACTAATCATTTTAGGACATACATTTATACGAACTTTTTTACTTATTTTTATCTGCAGAATATGCTGCCGAAGTTTCCGGAATACAGTTCGGACTACCCTGTATATTTATATATACCTATAAACTGACTTGTTAAACATAAAGCTTTAATCTGATTATAAGTATAATCGTAAGGTAGGTACATCATCTGATGAAAAATTTGTAAAAATAAGATTACATGTATACAGAGTGTCTCAGGCTGAGCGTGCATAAGTTTCTAGAAAACTTTAAAAAACTTCTAATGCACGCTCAGCTTGGGACACCCTATATATGTATATCTGTAGGTATACATTATTATATAAAATAAATATTTCAAATATTTTAAAAGACGGTTCTTTCCAAAGATTCAAATGTGATGGTAAACGTTCTTTTACTATGTAACAATTTATTTCTATATAAGATTGAAGGAACTGTGGATCACAACAAATTATAGACCTCTTATATTAACAGACAATCAATAGATCATTAATTATATTCAAGTGAATTACACCATGTCTACTACAAAGTAGTAGTAAAACATCAATATCTGTATGTATGGTCATCATGCTTTCAATGTCTACTACAATGATCAGTCACAACACAAGGGCTTTTACCTACCATTAAGTATATTTTTTATTTTCTTCGATCAGCATCTACTTTTGAGGTTGCTGATCATCATAGCTATCTTAACTTTTGCTGCTACTGTACTAAATAAACACTAAGAAATTTGTCTTCATCTTACAATATTTCGGCCTACTTACTAACTGCTATCGTGAACCAAGTGAAATAAATCCTGGGAATTTAAGTTCTCTTTTATAATAGTGAATAGTATTTTAAGTTTTTGGTAGCGGGTGTGTGGCTGAAGGAAATATATATTATATTTCAGAAATCTGCCTAAGGCTTAGCCCGATCCTGTCGTGTTCAGCAACACCCAAAATTCCAAACACACATTGTCATTGTGCATTGATTAAGGCTTGATTAAGGTTTGCAGAGCTTCAGCATTTGCCATAAGATAGCGAGCAGAGTTGTCTAAAAATGTACTACAATACAGATATAGTATAATCCTTTATCTTTAATTTCCTTCTTCATTTGTGTAAAAATACCTAGCCAGTTTTACATAAAACATTAAATGTCGAACACTTATTTTGCTACTTTTTGGGACTAGTGAAATGGACTACTATTCAATATATTTGTTATAGTTTTTAGTACTATATTATGAATTTGTAGAAAATATTGTATCAATAACTTGTATCAGATTCTCTATTCTTATGAAATATACAAAAGGTAACAATTTCTTAGTCATAATATTGGAAAATTTATAATTCTCTTGGCACCACAACTGATTTGAAAATCTCAGGTTACAAATTCGTGCACTTGCCAAGAAAATATCAACGAATAGTTTTATAATAAGATAGTTTCAAAGTACCATGTTTAATATTTAGTTTAAACTTTGAATAAGAAGACTAAGGAAGGAGCATATCAAAAATCTTACGTACACCGCGATGGGCCTCAAATATGGCCGACTTAAATTCCGGTTTATCAGTGCCGTTCTAATTTTATTTAAAAAATGTAAAACTATGATGTAGGGTAGACGTGGGGTAGACTCAATAATTTGTTATTTTATTTTACGTTGTGAATAAATGTTGGTAGTTATTAAAATTGTTATAAAAATATATAATTCTAATAAAAATAGATAAGTTATAATAAGTATTTATTAACACAAACAGCCGATACGCTACTGAAGCAGGTAAGTCAAATTAACGTATCAAAATTTTTTGACATCTGATCTTTGACAAGTAGTAAATAAAAGCTGAAATGCAAGAAAAATATATAATTTAGTTAATTTAAGTGAATTTCATAAATGATCGGTTTACTACACGTATGTATATTATATAGTTACTTACTAGCGAAAAGTTGTTCCATTATTTCACTCAATTTTTGCCGAGATCTACCGCACGCTACACAACCAACTATTTTCGAGTCTTTTTCGATAAATCGCGATAGTGTCACTGTTAATTTAAGTTCTGCCACAATTTCCATTCTTTACTACCTCCGGTAGTAATTCCATAGATTTACTACCTTTATACAACTATCAGTAGTAGAATAAATAATAAATAACCACAAAATTTCAAATCAAATTCAAATGTGTCAAATGAATCGTCAAACAGAACTGTCAAGGATCCCCACCCTAGAGTGCTTTTTCCGCCCACCATGCATGAATACATGGATAGCATTATGCTCCTTCCTTAGTCTTCTTATTCAAACAGTTTAAACAATAGTATGTTTTTTATTTGAATAAGAATTATTGCTTTTATTAACAAAACATCCATATTTATATTTTACATATAATAAACTGATATACCTAGTTATATTTATGATGTATATCCAGAAAAATAGCTGTAATAATTTATAGCATAACGCAGGAAAAAAATCGTGGGTGTTTGGGAAGCCTCGAAAGAAAATAATTATGTTTTTTTGCGACGTATCGCGACTTTATTGTCGCTTCTTCACGCACCAAGACATATATTAATCCAAATGCCTAAAACCATTCATGCCGATTCCAACAGCCAACACTAAGACACATACAGACGAACGAACAGAAACTTGGGGTATTTTTGCCCGATGCACACCAATGCTTAGGCCTGTTCCAAACACCGGGACACTGGTGTTGGGCTGACACCGGTGGCCAAATATGAGCTATCCAGTGTTCCGATGTTGGTACCGACATCGGTGTTCATTTCGATACCGGTGTTCATCTCGATACCGGTTTTGACTACGACATCGGTGTCTGGTAAACGGGTTAAAAAATAAATGTTAATTAATAAGTTCAAAATAAACCTGATAATAATAATGTAGTATCGGTGCTTTTTTATAGTTTATTAAAGCGCACCGACTTTAACTTAAAACTTTCATATTTAAATATATATTTTTTGCCAGGCTAATCCCTAAGATAAAGTGGACGCCTCAGATAAACAACTATAAAGTAAAAAATTGTTTAATCAAAAACAAACAGAAAACAAAACCAAACATAAAGAAACAAAAAGTCGTAGCTGTTAAATAAACTAAAAAAATCTTACATTAAAAAAACTAAAAAAAAAACAAACAAACGGCACCATCGACACTGTTGTTTATCTCAACACCGGTGTTGTAGATGAACACCGGTGCTGAAATGAACACCAGTGCTGAAATGAACACCGGTGCTGAAATGAACACCGGTGCCGCGGTGTTGATATAAACACCGGTGTCAAGATAAACACCGGTGTCAAGATAAACACCGGTGTTGTCGATGAACGCCGGTGTTGAAATGAACACCGGTGTTGAGATAAACACCGTTGTCGGTGTTGACACCGGTACACCGACTGAAACACCGGTGGTCATCAACCACTAACACCGGTGTTCAAATATCAACACCGAACAGGTCTACCGGGCGATGTATAGTTTTATGGCTCGACAGAGGCCAACTGCCGACATTAGCCGTACCAAAGTTTATGGCATGAATAGTTGTCGTCTCGGTGCACTCAGTGGTAAGGTGTTCTGGTGCTTCCCCATCTTTTCAACAGAATCTGTATTCGCCGTTGTTTCTCAGCTTCAATCTACTGAGGTGTTCTTTGAGAAGACAGAGTCCTGGTAGAAACCCCGTAACAATCAACAAGATTGTTCTTACTTAAAGCAAGAAAAATCTTTCATTTTCCTCGGTCGTAAGTTCTGAGAAACTGTTTCGATTGTCTCAGACCGTGGGAGGATTTCCATTCCAGGTGACGGATGGAGTCTTTCAGGTTCTTCAGTTCCATCAAATGAGATGAACAGACATCTTAAACCCAATGAGCGGTACTGGTAGAGTACTTACATTCAAAAGTGAAAATATAATGTTAAAAAAATATAAAATATAAAGTTTAAAGAGCTAGAATAGACCTATGTCACCGAGTATTAACTAAAGACCGTATGTCCCCAGAATAGTTTAAAAAAATGAACAAAAACTAAGAATTTTTTTGCCAGAACATTATGAAAGTAGTGTAGTAGCTTTTTGATGTATTTGGTAAAACAGATAAAAAAAATATACTATGCGTATGCTCAAGAAGCTCTAGCTAATGTTCGAAAATATATTAGCTACAGGAATGGATAAGGGTTCTTTTATATAAAAGTATAATTGAAACAGTATTATTTCAAAGAGTCTATTACGCTGTACTTTCGGGTCGCTCTCAGGAGTCGGTTAAGGAAATATATATAATATTTCAAAAATCTGCCTAAGGCTTAGCCTGATCCTGTCGTGTCAAGCCACACCCAAAGTTCCAAACACACGTGCTTTGATTAAGGCTTGATTAAGGTTTGCAGAGCTTCAGCATTTGCCATAAAACAGCGAGCAATTTGTTACAAAATCATATAAATTATATTATATCGCCGTAATCACAAACCTTCAATCTATAACGGAATTTTAAATTATGTCTTTATTTTCGAGAAAATTTCGTCCAAACATAAGGAATATTTTGTTGATGTTTGACCATCAAAATCTTAAAAATAAAGAAGTTGTCTAAAAATGTGCTACAATACGGTTATAGTATAATCCTTTATCTTTAATTTCCTTCTTCATTTGTGTAAAAATACCTAGTCAGTTTTACATAAAACGTTAAATGTCGAACGCTTATTTTGCTACTTTTTGGGATTAGTGAAATGGACTCTTTATAATCAACACAGTCTTATAATCAAACCTACAAGGACAGTCTTATAATCAAACCTACAAAGAACAACTATTGTTATAATCAATTTTAAATTTTATTTTTAAGAAGATATAAAACATTTTAAAAATAATTAGGAATACTAACTAGCTAATACTCTAAAATACTACTCTCCAATAAATCTTTTTGAAGGGACACAATTAAAAAAATATCTCGCCTTCAGAATGTATCTTTTTTTCTCGCGCTTTTATACAGCTTTGCTTTACGTCGAAGGTTTATGAACTTTATTGTTGTATAAAACAAGGTGATCGAACCGCACAATAAACTTTAAACGATTGTTATCGTGATATTGGAAATCTGTAAAGGTTTTTTTTTCAATTGTAAGTGATCACTTGTGGATTTCAATCTCTTTAAGTAGCTATTATTAAAGGATTTGTTATTTATAGCGGTTTGTTATGTAAACTTTAATAATAAAGGAGAGGAATGACTGCTATGATTTAAGTTTAGGTATTATATTTATTATTTATAAGTACTCAGGCGTTAACAACTTAATTTATTACAATAAAAATATATTTAACAAGTATGAGTTATTTGAAGAGCCATATGGGGATTCGTCTACCTTAAGATAATAGGTTGTATGATCAAAACAGAGGTAATGGTTCCATTTCCTATAGACCCTTCTCGACATCAACCTTACCAAAGTTTATGGCACGAACGGTCGTCGTCTCGGCGCACTCAGTGATAAGGTGTTCTGGTGTTTCCCCATTCCCCATTTTCCACACAGAATGTGCATTCGCCATTGTTTCGTTAGGTTAGGTTGTTCGCATAGTTATAGAACATAAAATAGGTTGGAGGTTGGAGCATAGTTATCTTCTGCAGTTAATCTACTGAAGTGTTCGTTGAGGAGACAGTGTCCCTTTAGAAACCCCTTGGCAATCTGAATATTGTTTTTACTTAAATCAAGGAACATCTTTGATTTTTTCTCGGTCGTAAGTTTTGAGGAACTTTTTCGAGTGTCTTAGGCTCGACAAAGTCTAAATACTATTTATGATGTTAATCTTTGTAACAATTTCAGTAGAATGCTATAAGCTATAAATCTCTGTCTGTAAATAAAATAGTTGAGTTTTAATCATCTAGTGATGATGCTAGAATGTTTGGTGAAATGCGCATCCAGAGTTGAATCGAAAGTGTTTTGGTGTATTTTCGTGGACTTGAGTTAGTTTGCTGCTATTGCATCAAAACTTCTAATCTCAATTGGTATTAACTCTCCGGCAGGCGCGTACTGTAGAATCACACGACCGGGTGCGTAGGGTATTCCGTACCGCATTTATATTTTTTATGCTAATTTTATTACTAAATTTAGCATGATGAACAATAACAAACAACATTTTTAATACATATTAACTTTATTAACACATAAAAAACATAAACCTATTATAAAAAAAAGGAAGCGAATGAAACATTTTTAGTATGCAAAATATAACTTTGCCAAGTCACAAAAACTAATTTATAGTAAAATAAACCAAAGGGAACCTTTTGAATATTCACAAAAAAAACTTAACCACTGGAAGAAGATAAAACTATCATCTAAATGTCTAAATCTTCTTCTATAGGTAGATATCTACCGGTAATACAATTGACTAGTCTATCACTGCAGTTTTTGCGAAAAAATTTGTTGCATTAGCAAAAACTAGTTTTAACAAAACTACATTTTATGGGTTTCACATACATGGCAAGGCCAAACTCTTTTCAAACACGCTTCTTATTGCCTCTAACTGGTACTTTTACCTCTGGAGCATATTTAGCGAGGAAAACTTGGAAATCTTTGGGAAGAGTTTGTATACTGGCTCTTTCCGTCTTTACTACAGGTTATAAACATATATTTAACATATTATTACAAATGAAATCGAAATAATTAATTAAAAATTTAAAATTACACCAAATAAAACAAAATAATTAAATAATATGATAACTATTTTACTTACATAAACGGGCGCGTAGCGGCACGCAGTACCGCAATTTCTGTAGTTGCCAAGTTTACGACAGAATTGCTACTGAACCAAATTCGCTGGATACGCAACTATTATGACCCAGGGTGTCAAATATCCCTAAATAAGAATAATTAATGGCACCACCGCTCTACGTCCAATGGATATTTTGTTTTAACGAAATCAGTAAAATTGCGGTACAAAATTCCCGAGGCGCCCGCTCGAGGGATAATGTCATGTAAAGATTCTATTTAGAAATGTATTGGGCAGATAAAGAACTAATAACCTCTGGACAAAAAGAACATATGATTAAATCTAGATATGATGGAGCAAATAAATCTTTAATTAATTGTTCGTCATCATAATTTTGACAAAGATCATGGCATAGATGTTCATAATTTAAATGTATACAAACATGTTTGAAATTACAGGCAATTAGATGGTTATGAGTGTATCAAAATAAATAAGTGTAAAAAAATATGACCAGAGGTAACTGTCCTATTTCTTCTTATAGACCTTTGTTTCTATTGCTCTAATTCTGTTTCGTTTTATTGTTAACCTCAATTGGTTTTGTTTTGAGTTATTTATGATTTTATAATGTATCACTGTAAAAATAAATTAAGTAAATTTACTACAAATATCGGAGGTCATTTAATGCCTGCGATATAGATAGTATATTTACTTTTTTTAGTAATGTTACATAATCATTGTAAGTTAAAAGTAATTGTGTCAGTAATTTTACAGTGAAAATTAACGTAATATTACATAATTATTTCACTCAAATTACATTCTTTAATTGTAAATTGTATGTACACCTATTAGAATAAACATGTAATTTTCAATGAAATTCCAAAAAAAAATGTAAATTTATGGAAAATTCCTGCGAAATTACCATACTATTACCAATATTTTACAGCAATGGACTGTAAATTAAAGGTAATTTTAAAACTGTTTTACTATAGTTTTACTTGAAGTTAGCTACGATAATGGTAGTAAAACTACCAACTTTTTACTTTATTTAATTGTAATATTACATTACTTTTTTTAAAGATTGGTAAATATTGATTATAAATAAAACACTTTTAATTTTTTACATTTTTTTATTAAATTAAAAACTGTCAGGAACAAGAATCATCTAGGCAGTTCGTTTTGTCTTGGTATCAGGTCTCTAGGACTCACAACCATCCTCCAATGGGGTATCTCTTCCAGGAGGGCAAAGCTCCTGGAAACGGCGAATATTTACAATTTCTTTAATTTAAAGATACGTTTACATGCACGGACGGATTTCCTCGGCTTCAAGCCGTTCTTCTGGAGGTATCACCTCTCCGATTTTACGTGCTTCGATACAACAACATAACCTATCCGAACCTGAAATCCGCAGAAAAAGCACACTTAAACATTTCTATTTTTGAAGTAAACTTACCTTTACTCTCCCAATATGAACAGTAAACAAAAACAAACGACTAAATCCGGTAGTTTACTACCACTTTACGTTTGATCAAGCACCGAAACGCACTAAAAATTATTCTAAAAGGCACACGATCAGACTACTAGCGTCGACAGTTGACAGTAGGCATCACGATCATGGCCGGCGTAATGACTAATGAAGATGATGGTGTTTCGCGGCAATTTAAATAGGGAAGTTAATAAATTGATATAATTTTCCAACAAATTTACAACGTAGTAAACCAGAAGTAACATAATTGTAAACTATACGTAAATTTACTTTTCACGTTTGTCATATTATTGTAATTTCACTAACGAATAGTATTTTGTTAGAAATTGTACATATTATAGGAAAAGTACCAATAATAAGCAACTATTTTGGAATTTTACCAAACTGCTGCAGTAAACAATAGGCAACTTTACATTAAAATTATTGTATTTTTATTGCGCTTTTACATGCACTTTTTACAGTGTAGAATGTTTAGGAGGGGTGTCAACCACGGCGACCTTACAGATCTATTGTGTATTCCCCTTTCTTGAGTTATAACTAGTTATAACTCATCATACAGTCTCAGGACTATGCTAAAAGCTAGTATCTAAGACGGCTCCCCAGAAGCCAGCTCTCCATTCTCGACATCAGCCGTACCAAAGTTCATGGCACGACTAGTCGTCGTCTCGGCGTACTCAGTAATAAGGTGTTCTGGTGTTTTTCTCATTTTCCACACAGAATCTGCATTCGCCGTTGTTTCTCATCTTTAATCTATTCAGGTGTTCTTTGAGGAGACATGGTTTCTTAGAAACACCGTGGCTATCCGAATATTGTTTTTACTTAATCTTTGATTTTTGAAAATCTTTGATTTTTCTCTGTCGTAAGTTCTGAGGAAATTTTTCGAGTGTTTTAGACTCGAAAAAGTCTAAATATTATTTAAGATGTTAACCTTTGTAACAATTTCATTAGAATGCTATGAGCTATTATAAATCTCTGTCTGTAAATAAAATAGTTGAGTTTTAATTATCTGGTGATGATGTTAGAATGTTTGGTAAAATGCACGTCCAGAGTTGAATCTAAAGTGTTTTGGCGTATTTTGGTGGTCTTGAGTTTTTTTGCTGCTATTACATCAAAACTTCTAATATCATTTTGTATTAATAGAGAGGAAACCACAATAAGTTATTATTAAATTAAATTTTGAAATCCATTTTCATTTTCTAAAAAAACGTAATGTTATAAAAAAAATAATTTTACACTACGTTAATGTATCGGTAACAATGTGCTGTTTACTATCTCATAAATAACATATTACATTGTTATTATTTTTAAAGTAGTTTAATCCAAAAGCAGTCTTTCCCTATTTGGTTGTGCAACCATTTACATCATAACACCGTATTATTAAGATAATAACTTACCCTATAAGCGTTTTTCGACAAACAGTACAGCACTATTTACGCCCGACATACCTAGTACTAAAGCCCGGTCCGTGTTTTGCTTTATTTCTTCGCTATTTTCTTCCCTGCTTAAAATGCAACGCATTCCGGCGGGTAGAAAATCAGTCCATGCCTTACTGGCTGCCTATAATTGAGCCGATAATTTAAATGTCAAATAGTGCCCATATAAAATAATTTATACGTTATATCTGGCGGCCATAATGACTTAAGCCCTCGAACAGTTGGCTTAGAATCGTAAATATTCCTTAAGTCTGTCACGTTTATGTCCCGTGGCTTTTTTTTACTTTTAAATTGAGATACCAACACCTTATTTTAAAAAGAACCCATACGGGTTCCATTCATACCCACGCATCGTTTGTTTTATTGTCTCTTTTCATTACTTTTCGAATTATTTTAATGGGTAAACGTACCTTAGGGTTTTTAATGTGGTTAGCGAAAGCAAACGAACCAAACCTTATTATTACTTCTGCAATATAAAGAGTGGCGATATACTAGTGAAATTGTTGTCAACATTTTTTGTTATTTTTTTTTCAAATAAATAAAATACACTTAGATGCAAAAAACGCAACGGAGAAATTTTTGGTGTTATATTTTTGTTATTTTTAGCCCTATTTCCATAAATTTTTTGACAAGCTGTACATAATTATATGAACTTTAATTCGTAAACTAAGTTTTTTATAAACTTTAGTATTTGGCATATTATACAGGGTCAATCGAAGGGTTGTTTTTTTACCTTAACTTTAAAACACCCTGTGCAATAATTTCGTGTGTGAATTTTCCTAAAATTTAATTTTGCATTCAGAACCATGTCTCCTGAGCATTTTGTTTTTTGATTCATGTCAGTACATGCTTTGGTTAATCTTTAATAGCGAAATGAACTGATCACGATCAATTTGCAATTTTTTCAATTATTGTCATTACTTTTTGATGTAATTTTTTAATATGACGAGATGGTTTTGGTGACTATTGTCATAACGTCACACTTTATTGGATACTCTATACTAAATTAAAGAGAAACGTTAAAGACTAACGACACAGTCCTGGTTTTAGTAAACATTAATAACACTAACAAAACTAACGATATTAAAGAAAACATCTGTAGTAATCAAGTATACAAAGAGAAAATACTCTAATACAGTGTATGCTTACCTTGGATGTTATAACTGCCTGTATACGTCCGTTTATACTGTCACTGTGGCTGCATATATCATATTGCGTTATGCTTTCCCATTCTTCTTTAAGAACCAAGCGAAGTGTATTTAATGAAACTGGTAGCGCTTCGCGACCTCTAACCCTCCTACCAAGCATTTCCCAAACATCGAATATGAACAGTTCATAGTAGTATATATACTTCACAATAATCACCAAAGCTGCCAAAAAGAAATGACAATTGAAAAAATTTCAAATTGTTGGTGGCAAGTTCATGTCGCTTTTAAAAATTAACCAAAGCATGTATTGACATGATCCAAGAAACAAAATGCTCAAGAGACATGGTTCTGACAGTAAAATTATATTTTAAGAAAATTTACACACGAAATTATTGCAAGGGGTGTTTTAAAGTAGAGGTAAAAAAACAACCCCTCGATTATCCCTGTATAGCATGCCAAATACTAAAATTTATAAAAAGCTGAGTCGATTGAAAGTCCATATAATTATATACAGCTTGCTAAAAAAATCCTGAAAATAGGTCTAAAAATAACAAAAATATAACACTTTAAATTTGGCCAAAAATTTCTCAGTTGCATTTTTTGCATCTGAGTGTATAAAACTTAGTACTTAGGCGAATTTCTTACTGATTTGTAGTTTAGCTTTAAAAGACTGTATAAAATCAACGACTGTTCAGATTAGCTGTAACAGCAAAGAGGATACGTTAATCTAAAATACTTTATTTTTTTATTATCTATACTAATATATAAAATTCTTAAGAGACTGACATACTGATTAATCACGATCCTGCTCAAACCACTCAATGTAACAAGCTCACTTTTGGCATACAGGTTGATTCTAAGGTGTAGAGGTTCGATAAGAAGGGATTTTTCGAAATTTCAGCTCCAAGAGGGTGAAACCACCCCTCAAATATTACAATATTTTTTATTCAAAAAACGGTCAGGTTTCCGAAAAAACGCTTAAACACGTATATTTTATTTTGTTTTTTTACATATTTTAAGATTTTTTATAAATGTATACAGGATGTTTCGAAAAATCTGGTCATTGATTAATCACGATCCTGCTTAAAGCGCTTGACGTAAAAAGCTGATTTTTAGAAAACAGATTGACTTTAGGGTGTAGAGGTTCGATAAGAAGGGATTTTTCGAAACTCGAATTCTAAGGGGGTGAAACTATCCCTCAAATATTAAAATATTTTTTATTTAAAAACCGGTGAGTTTTTCGGAAAAACTCTTAAACACGTATCTTTTATTTTGTTATTTTACATATTTTAAGATTTTTTAAAATTTATACAAGGTGTTTCATAAAATATGACCATTGAATAATCACGATTCTGCTTAAACTGCTTGACGTTTAAAGCTGATTTTTGGCAAACGGATTGACTGTGGGGTGTAGAGATTCGATAAGGAGGGGTTTCTCGAATCTCAAATTCCAAGAGGGTGAAAAGGCCTCTCAAATATTACAATATTTGTTATTTAACAAACGGTTAGTCTTTCGGGAAAACGCTTAGACAAGCATAATTTATTTTGTTTTTTACATATTTTGAATTTTTTTCAAAAATCATAGAGGGTGTTCCATTCCAAAAGTTGGGTAATTGATTAACCACGATTCTGCTTAAACTGGTTGACGTAAAAGCTTATTTTTGGCAAACGGATATTTCGAAAGTCAAATTCTAACGAGATGAAACTACCCCTCAAATATTACCAAGGTATATAATAATATCGGGTTTCTCGAATCTCAAATTCCAAGAGGGTGAAAAGGCCTCTCAAATATTACAATATTTGTTATTTAACAAACGGTTAGTCTTTCGGGAAAACGCTTAGACAAGCATAATTTATTTTGTTTTTTACATATTTTGAATTTTTTTCAAAAATCATAGAGGGTGTTCCATTCCAAAAGTTGGGTAATTGATTAACCACGATTCTGCTTAAACTGGTTGACGTAAAAAGCTTATTTTTGGCAAACGGATATTTCGAAAGTCAAATTCTAACGAGATGAAACTACCCCTCAAATATTACCAAGGTATATAATAATATCGGGTTTCTCGAATCTCAAATTCCAAGAAGGTGAAAAGGCCTCTCAAATATTACAATATTTGTTATTTAACAAACGGTTAGTCTTTCGGGAAAACGCTTAGACAAGCATAATTTATTTTGTTTTTTACATATTTTGAATTTTTTTCAAAAATCATAGAGGGTGTTCCATTCCAAAAGTTGGGTAATTGATTAACCACGATTCTGCTTAAACTGGTTGACGTAAAAAGCTTATTTTTGGCAAACGGATATTTCGAAAGTCAAATTCTAACGAGATGAAACTACCCTCAAATATTACCAAGGTATATAATAATATCGGGTTTCTCGAATCTCAAATTCCAAGAGGGTGAAAACGCCCCTCAAATATTACAATATTTGTTATTTAAAAAACGCTTAGTCTTTCGGGAAAACGCTTGGACAAGCATAATTTATTTGTTTTTTTACATATTTTGAAATTTTTTAAAAAATCATACAGGGTGTTCCAAAAAGTTAGTTAATTTCTTAACCACGATTCTGCTTAAACTGCTTGACGTAAAAAGCTTATTTTTGACAAACGGAATTTTCGAAAGTCAAATTCCAACGAGATGAAACTACCCCTCAAATATTACCAAGTTATATAATAATATCGCCATATTGTTTTTTCTCATATTGACATAAATGTGAGAAAATTTGATCCAGTTTGTATGTTAATGGAAATTCTTGCTTTGCTTTATCGTCACCATTACAAATGATTAATTCGACGCGAACGAAGTTGCTGGTAGACGCTAGTATTACTAATAAATACAGACACTTAGTACATGTTTTCTTTAAATAAACGACTATCGACTTCTCTGACTTACACTGGAAACTACAGATCCCATTTTTTTTTCTAAATACAAATTTAGCTAAGTCCTGGGTTCGTTAAAAAATTCTTTTTTGGACTTCTAGTGTTATGAATGAGAAGCATGGGTCCATTGAATAGAGTTTTCCTCAACACGGCAACAACGCTAGTCAATACATACATACTTGATGATACTCGAAAGTGTTTTAGTAAAATTGGATGGGAAAGAAGATTTTTTTTTCTTCCAATATGTTTAAAAAGAAAGGTCTTTAACCAGAGTGTCTTGCCTGTCCTCACGTATGGAGCTGACACACTTACTTTGTGTCAAAAAAGAACATACATAGCATACAGGTCATGCAACGAAAATGGAAAGGTACATGTTGGGAGTTACACTTAGGGATAAAATACCCAATCATACCATAAGAAATCAAACAGGAGTAAGGGATGCGGTCATATCTGTTTTACATCTTAAATGGAATTGGGCAAGACATGTGGCTAGGATAACAGATGGACAGTGGACAAAGAAACTTGTGGAATGGAGACCAAGATATGAGGCCTATAGAAGCAGAGGACGACCTCCTAAATGATCTATCAATCAGTAGATTATTCCAAAATAAAACACTGTGGTTTAATTAACTGTGTAGTATTACAAAATATACTCTAGTTATGCCAAGTACTCAACAAGTACGATTTGTACAATCTCTAAAATTTGTTAGAGTACTTGAGACCTAGAGGAGTTGAAACAATTTTGACGTTTTGCTTCATAGTATTAACTCCTAACAAGTTAACTTATATTATAGTAAATTAGTGTCCATTGATAATATACTTTTTGCACTTGCAAATGAGTAACACAAAGAGAGAGAGTTAATGTGAATTCTAGTAACAAAAAGTGGACTTAAACGTCACAAGTCATTTTGTTTCAACACCCCTCATACCGAAGTAAGTTGAAACAGGAGTCGAAGTGAGTTGAAACAGACAATTTTTGGGTAGAAATAAGGATTATAACGTATAAACAACCATATAATTTAAAAGTATTTATTGAAATATATTATTCTGATAAGCAATTGTGATAAACATATGATTGTTCGCCACCAGTGCAAGCTTTATAAGCCCAACTCTTGCATTCCAGACATTGGATCCATTTTTCTTTGGCTTTGCTATTTGAATAGGGTTCAAAACAACAAATATAATAGTATTCCTCTTCTTCTTCATCTTCACTGTCTTTTTTCCTTTTTTCTTCTTATTAATCTTTCTTAGTCTTTTTAGTTTTATTTTCTTGTTTGGATATTTTAAGTTTTTTTTTGAACTTCGAAATTAAGACTTTTAATTTTTTTCTTTGTCAATCTAACTGATTCAATTGCATCCAATTCATTTTTTACAGGACTCTCAGTTAAGATTGTGGTTTTCTCTTTTCGTCGGTTCGTTTGATTGCCTTTTCTTGGTGGAGCCTTTGACAAGGATCGGAGAATTTCGGGCGAGAAAGGTATTGTCACAATAGTTGAATTATCACGTATGTGGATGCTACAGGCACTAGAGTAGATGTAAGATCTGTGAACGAAATGACCGATTCAGTGATTGAGGTCAGTTTTGAAGTATCAGGTATTATCTTAGAGTTATTTTCAGGGATTTTGGCAATGCTGGACACGTTGTCAATTTAAAAGCAGATTTTATTCGTTTTACTACTAGTAGTTACAGTTTTTTTACAGTAAGTAAAATACCGTGACAATCCGAGAATTTCTTGAGTTCTGTTTTAAGTTGGTTTCCACTTGAGAAGCAGATAAGTTCTGTTCCAGTTAGTGGATTTAATTTCATCCTCAAACAACTTCTGCATTATTTTTCGGTGGGTTAAATAGTATCTGCAAAAACTTATATGTATTAAAAAGTATCTGCAAAAACACTATATAGCATTGTATTTTTTACAATAATATACATATATCCACTATAATATCGTTGGAACATTTTAATAGTTTTTATCTCTTTCACAGAAATAGTAACTGTCCAATATTTTCAATACAGAATCGTAAATTAAATTCAACCCACACATTTTCCGAGAACAGGCTCTTAAAAATTTTAACATCAATTTCCTTAATTAATTACCAGGAAAACCGCCACCCCCACCGCTAATCCCCTCTTTTTATTTCTTCTTTTACCCCCGACCTTTACACAACTCTCCTACAACTTCCACGAAACCGATTTAAAAACATCAAGAGTCTCTGTTAATTCCTCTTTCTGACTGTGTAATCTCACCGAAGCAGGCGCCCGTCGCCCCCTGCCCCGTCGAGCAAGTGCTCCCCAGGTCCCCCGTGGAGGGTCGAGCGCCTGCGCCGTGCTCTCATTACTCCCGCGATTAATTAGCTTGCATATCGCCCGCTCGCTTCGGCCCCAACGAAATTAAGCCACGGTCTCTGTCTTAACGGCCGGCGCTCAGTGGCGGTACAAAGTCTGCGAATAATCGATGAAGGGGATGGAAATGACCGGAGAAGTGTTAGAGAGAAGGAATCATACCTGTATCTAAGTTCAGAACTGTTTTTTGTGTGTAGTACTTTAGGGTAGCCAGCAAATGAAGTACTGTTAGTAAAGAATCTTGGTATAGCAAATTATATCAGTGTATCAAAGGAAATGAACAGATTCTTTTGCTTTGATGGGAGATAACATTCCATTCATTCATTTCATAATGGGAACTGGTGTTTCGACGTTAGAACACCGAAGTTAAGCGACGTAAGGCGATACTAGTGGATGGACGGATGACCGGTTCTGTCACCTAAATAATTCTTTTGAATCCCTCATTATTCAGGAATAATAAGGGATTCAAAAGAATTATTTACCTTATAATCCAAGCGAAGATTAGGGGCAATAGTTTGGTGTGCCAATGCCATGCCATTTGCAGATTTTCTCCAATATGTGAAGAACCCAATGTTTGGTGTCAGGTTTATCATTATGATATAGCATATAGCCTAATGTCCATTATTAAATTAATAAAAGGTTCCTTACCCCATTTATCAAATCGGCCATGATTTTACCTTTTCCATAATTTAATCGCATTCACAGTCATTTTAATGAACACTTCCAATCCCTAGGTCCCTTTTGCGTTTGCTTTTTACAATTAACTACAATAATAAAAAATTGAAATACGAAAAATCCACACCCCATACCAATCATCAGGAGAAGAATGTAGGAGAGTAACCTAAGATGGGACGATTTTCTTAAAAAATTAATATCTTAATAGCTAATCAAAATAAAACAAGTTTTTCTAAATGAACGAAACTTATACTTCATAGCCAACAAATTTTGGACAAAAAATGACGTAGAGAAAAAACAAATATATTGCCTGATTTATAAAAAAAGAGTTTTTGTCCCATCTTAGGAAGCTTGTCTCCTAAGACGGGGCAGGAGGTTGACTAAGAAGGGACATTACTTTTCACGATGGGCACATGTGAAATACAAATCATCCATGATTCCACAAGGCTCATGAGCCCACTGTGAACATGTGTGGAAATTATACCAGTCTTCCCCACTCTCCATATAATTATCTCCACAGACGGTACATGCTGTGTCATCTTCATCAGTAACATTCTTTACGTTGCTGTCAAGTTTATTCTGACTGCAGCTTTGTTTTCTTACACCTTGGTCACGTAGATCTTTATTGAAAAGTATATTTTTAACACTGTTTATTCTTTTATTTACTTTTGGCGTCTGCTGGGCCTCCAGTTGGTTTTTGTATGGGGATTCAAATTAGGACTGTCAAAATAGTAGACTTAAATAATATCCTAGCTGTGTTTTTTTCTTTTGTCTTTAGCTATCCCTAAAGGACTGGTGTCAATAATTTTTAATTATAAAAATACGAAAAATACGATTTGTCGGAGGCATCTGAAATATAAAAAAAACGTTGGAAGAACAGATTTGTATCCAAAAATAAACAGTTTTCCAAGTTGGGACATCCGAACTTAAGAAATTTGAAGTGTCCCATCTTGAGAAATATGCACTGATTCATAAAAAATATAACCTATTTTATAAACACAACCAGTTGCAAAAGTTTCTTTCTGGAAATATTATTACAGTAAACCACACTTATAACCCGCGACCTTAAAAGGTATAAGCTACTTACCGTCAAGTCAGTATACGAAGTTGTCCTGTTAGTAAATATTTTTAAAAATCTTCCAAAAATTAAACAACGGCTGTCCACTCTACACCAAGTATGACTAGACAAGCCATCTTCTATCTGAAAGATGGCCGTACTATTAACTTTCCACTAACACAAATGGATGCCGCAATTATTCAGGAATAATAAGGGATTCAAAAGAATTATTTACCTTATAATCCAAGCGAAGATTAGGGGCAATAGTTTGGTGTGCCAATGCCATGCCATTTGCAGATTTTCTCCAATATGTGAAAAACCCAATGTTTGGTGTCAGGTTTATCATTAAGATATAGCGTATAGCCTAATGTCCATTTTAGTAAAATACAGATCTGTGTTGACTGCCTCTATAAGGAAGTATAACCACCGTATAACCTTAATGTGTATTTGTTGTGTCTTATGTTGTTACTATATATAGTAATTTAGTATTTAGAAACTAGAGGTTGTGTTTATATGGCAGCTTTAACAATCCTGGGATCTGTTCTTTATCTATTGACACACACTATATATACTATCATAGCTTTTTTTCTAGCTTAAAAGATAATTAGTTCTTATTTTTTATATTTTTTGTGCATTCAACAACTAGACCCATTGCTATATGTAGCAATTGGTTTACTAGAATGGGTATCCACTTGATCCTTACAAAGATCACCTAAAATCTTATAATTCGTACTGAAGGTTTTTTCTGTGGATCCTGCCGGGTTTCCTATCATGATTTTGTTTCTATACCGGGTGCGTCTCAAAAGTGGCTCACCCCTATAAATTTTTTATTTTTTCAGGTAAAAAAACGAGATTTGGTATGTAAGTATATTACATAAATTAGGATTGATTGACGTATTCAATTGTTTTTAGTCACTTCCTGTTTCACCGGAAATAACTACAACTTTTGATTTTTGAATGGCACTCTCGGTATTTTTTTACTTTATTCGATAGAAAATTATATTTTGAATAGGATGGCATATTATATGTCAACTTTTCATATTCTCGCTTAAAACAAAATTGAATTTTAAAATTCAATCTAGAGTGCCATGGTTACGTTAAAAAGGCTAATTCTTAGTCAAGGAGCCTTAGAAAAATAGATTTGATCGTCTAATGTTTTTAGTGTCTTGTCCTGGCCAGTTAGAAAATGCTCAAATCGTATTTTTAGTCATATCTCAATTTTTTCAAATGGAACGAGGGTGGCTTATTAGCATATTTGGAAAAAGCATTTTTTTACGAATAATTTGGTACCACACACTTGGTATGTCGTGTCAAATTTTCCGGACCATCCGGACCTACCTGTCTCTAATAGATTATACAGTTACATATACAGGGTGACAATTTGAAAACGAACAGTATTTAATATTGCCTCTACCAATGGTAGTATGAAAATTTGGCGAAACACGTCAATTTACATATCAAGGGGGACAATTTTTGAGGCATTTGTTGTCGTGTTACTTTCAACCCCTTGACCCCCAGGGCACCTACCCCGAAAATTTTAAATAGCAACCCCTATTTCTTTTATTATTTTTGTGTTTCTTATAGAATTCTACATAAACTGCATTATTTTTTTGAGAATTTTATAAGAAACACAAAAATGGTAAAAGAAATAGGGGTTGCCATTTAAAATTTTAGGGGTAGGTACCCTGGGAGTCAAAGAGTTGAAAGTAACACGACAACAAATGCCTCAAAAATTATCCCCTTGATATGTAAATTGACGTATTTCGCCAAATTTTCATACTATCATCGGTAGAGGTAATATTAAATACTGTTCGTTTTCAAATTGTCACCCTGTATATACTCATAAAGACTAAACACAGTTTTTAAAGTATTTTCAAAAATCTATTTTCGTATTTTAATTTCAATAATTATGTTAATTAATTCTTAACCACCATTTAATTATTAACCAATTCGACTTTAAGCATGAAATATTCTTTATAAGTAGGAAAGTTGGGGTCAAGGAAATATCCACTGAATAATTTGTGCCTGTTTTAGAAATTACTTTTAATCCATAGTTACTTACCTAAGAATGAAGATGTACTTTTAGTATTGAAAATACTTCTGGCCGCGTTTATATGGGACCCATCTTTGAAAAAACGACATGCTAGAGGCGACATGGAGTTCATTAACCTGCCTAATCAACTTGTCAACACGTAAGTCGATAGCTGAATAGCAAGGCCGTCCGAGGGCCGAAATGAGGTCTTATTAGTGTGGGCCAACTATTTTATGGATATGGACGTTTAGTCTCTGAAAGCCGATATTATTATAAAAAAGAATATGCGTCAAGGCATGGGTTGTTAAGTACAGTTGGGCTATTTTAATCTAACTCTTTCCGTATGAGAAGCAGGGGGCAAATTATACGTGAAAGAGCGGAATAACATAAATAAATAATAAATTTAGACTAATGCAATATTTTTTTCTTAGCGCGTAGGATAATGCGCACAATCGATGCATTAAAGGGAATAATTAATTAAATCATTAAGTTCCAAAACATATTCGGGTCTCATCGGATCTGCTGATATATTTTGATAAAATTTAGGCTATTAGGACCTATATTTTTTTATATGATAATTATTTTTTTAATTAACAACTTAGGACAAAGAAAAAGCTTGCATGGTTTCCACCGCCAACGTAAAACAAATGAATTCAAGGCGGTGCCAAATATTTATTGGGATAAGTTTTTATCGTTTAAATATTGTTGTAAATAATAATTATCATTTAATTACTGCTAACTTATTAAATTTCACAACACGGCGAAATTTCAATAAAATCGGCTAACAGATCTTTGAGATCTCTATATCAAGATGAGCAGTTTTTAATAATTATTCCGAGTTATTATTACATACTTGTTTTACAATTTTATTGTAATACAGTAGCATTCCTTCAAATAAATTTTGATTTAAGTATTGTTAATATAGTCATATTAATGATTATAGCCCGTATGATTTCTAAAATAAATAATCAAGCGTGTTTTTATCAGAATTATTAAATGATTAAGTAGAAATAGTTAATATTTAGTAACTTCGTAAGTGTTATATTTTAATATAACTATGGATTTATAATAATTAAATAATTATCTTAAGTTTAAATTGTGGTAAACTTGTATGAATTTCAATCATTTATATTTAAAATCTTAGGGAAGGCAATATAGATTTTAGGCAGGAGAACTCAAGACTGTGTAATTAGTAATTAAGACTTTACAATTTTTTTTACTTGCCATTTTCTTATCGTTCACGTTGTACGTTGACTCTTCGTTGTGTCACACACAATCTGAATTTCGGATATGATGCAGAACTGATAAATTGGACCAAATATATTAATTGCAGGTAATCAAAGACATATTTTTGTTAATTTTGCAAACATTTAAGGCATGCAATAATTTTAAAAAGTTTTGACGTGAGATTACTCTATAATTCTTGGAAGTCTTGGATGATAAAGATTTGAATTATTATGGGTCTGTTTTGTTTAAGAAGCTAACAAATAATTTTCTATATTAATTGGACATACTGAATGTAAAACTAGGTATAGTTGCTGCAATCGATAATATATTTTGTTGCTTTTTCATATCACACAACATTTTCATCATAACAAAAAACCGTCAATACCGCTACTCATATTATGGGCACCTATGACTTAAATCTCATAATGATGTTTAAAAATACATAGGCATACATACTATGAGTAGTGGTTGTGACGGGTTTTTACTAGGTATGATGAAAAGAAGCTGCAAACTGAATTATCGTGGAACTATATTTTAATTTATTTTTATCTACAGTAACTATTACTTATTTTTTGTACGGCGAATTTAAATTTATGGACCGTCCATAAATTTACACCGTAAGTTCGAATATTGGTTAAACCTAGAAATACCCAGGTAATAGCCCGAAATATGCAAAAGAGGGAGTGAGTTTAGGTTATATTAGAATTAGGTTTTAGTTGGTTTTGCATTAATAAAAATATAGGCCTAATCTAAACTTAACCTAAAGTGACCTTTTTTGCATATTTCGGGCTCCTACGTGGGTAACCCTACGTTTAACCAATATTCGGGCTTTTACGGTAACATAATACTCATTCTGATTTGTTTAATCTGGCTCCATAATGAAACTGTGGGTTCGAGGTGCTATTGCAAATTAATGCCATTAATTCTATATATACGAGTATATATACATACATACCTCACATTTCTATAGTGTCGTGACCGTGATCGTGACCATTCATGAATCCGTACACGTTCATCTTCATCATTAATATTTTTCTTACTAAATTCTTCACTTTTATAAAAAGCCATCACGATAAAAATCAAATATCAAAATTATTTAACATTGCGAAGGGTTCACTTGTTCACTATACGTATCTGGAATATATCTGCGAATGGCAATTAGCGATACGTTAGACTGCCGGAGTGCTGATGTCACGAATGTCAAATTGCTTTCCAAACAAGCTTTAGTTCTTTTATATTTCTATTGAGCTCTTCCAAATGACGTCACAAGTTAATATAAAATGTAAAAAACAGGTGATTGCTGACCACCGCCGCGCCGACTTTTGTGTCTGGTATTTTCAATACGCCTATGATGGTTGCGCATGTTGCAAAATCTGTGATTTTTTTTTTATTATTTGTTTTTATTCTATGTAATAATAGTCTAAAATACATAATATTCGACTAGTAGTACCTTTTTGTTCATTATATATTATTATTATACACCCTTATGAATTACATTGGGGGGTTGGAATTCTTTGGTGTTACAACAGCAAAAAAACACCAGTTCACCACAATACACGAAAACACTTTGCTCTCAAACACTGAATACGCGTTTTGCTAACCATGTTAGCATTATCAACAGACAACTAAATATCGACTAAAAAAGTTTAAATAAAAACAAAACAACCATCTGCTGATGATGGTAAGATAGTTAGCGAAACGCGCGTCCAGTGTTTGAAAGTAAAGTGTTTTGGTGTATCGTCGTGAACTAGTGTTTTGTTATGCTATTTTTCCCTCATGCTGGAATTATGAATACACATATTTTTTGGAACATTGCACAAACTTCTACCCTCTCATTCCGTAAAAAAACCCTGTATGGTCAATCAACTATAATAAAAAAACAATTTTCATCCATCTTGGTTCTAGGTATAATTTTTTCGCCTATTTAAACCAATAAGCAGCTGTTTTTTGAGGTAATAGCAAAAATATCTAAGGCTCATTTCCACCAAACAGATTAACAATTACACCTAGCTTAGTTTACAAAAACGAAACAGAAACATGTTTTCAGGTTCGAAACTGAAAACTCGAATGAAGTTTGAATAATCACTTTCATTTTGCCAATTTTTAATCTTTCTCTAACTTAAATTAGAATCTTTCAGTAATTAAATGAAGAAGATTATATCACGGTTAGCCTTTTCACAACGAGCTTTTCACAAGAAATTGCCCCTTGCGCAAAAATGTATTTATTTTTTCTCTTGGTCATATCGTGATCTTATTAATGACAGTTTTGAGATATTATAATGATTCTGCATAATCCTTATCATCAATTTCTTATAAGACTTATTAAAGTACTAGGATAAATATTAGAAATGGGAAGGTCCGGGATTTTTGGAAAAGTCTTCCAGACATACATTCAGCTCCGGGGATCATCCATGTCCAGGTTCCAGTTCTGTCGGGTTTGTAACATTCCAATCTGAAATTCGGAATCAAACTCGAATGAACGAACTGAAACCGCATCCTATGTCTTGAAAATGTTTCCTGTCATTTCTATTAGAACTATAGGGGAGAGTTACCTAAGATGGGACGGTCTCCTAAGAAGAGACAGTATTTTTTTAAGACATAGCAGACTTGCGGCGGCATCCATTTGTGTTAGTGGAAAGTTAATAGTACGGCCATCTTTCAGATAGAAGATGGCTTGTCTAGTCATACTTGGTGTAGAGTGGACAGCCGTTTTTTAATTTTTGGAAGATTTTTAAAAATATTTGCTAACAGGACAACTTCGTATACTGACATGACGGTAAGTAGCTTATACCTTTTAAAGTCACGGGTTATAAGTGTGGTTTACTGTAATAATATTTCCAGAAAGAAACTTTTGCAACGGGTTGTGTTTATAAAATAGGTTATATTTTTTATGAATCAGTGCATATTTCTCAAGATGGGACACTTCAAATTTCTTAAGGGACGTCCCAACTTGGAAAACTGTTTATTTTTGGATACAAATCTGTTCTTCCAACGTTTTTTTACATTTCAGATGCCTCCGACAAATCATATTTTTCGTATTTTTATAATTAAAAATTATTGACATCAGTCCTTTACGGATAGCTAAAGACAAACGAAAAAAACACAGCTAGGATATTATTGAAGTCTACTATTTTGACAGTCCCAATTTGAATCCCCATAGAAAAAACAACTGGAGGCCCAGCAGACGCCAAAAGTAAATAAAAGAATAAAGAGTGTTAAAAATATACTTTTCAATAAAGATCTACGTGACCAAGGTGTAAGATAACAAAGCTGCAGTCAGAATAAAATTGACAGCAACGTAAAGAATGTTACTGATGAAGATGACACAGCATGTACAGTCTGTGGAGATAATTATATGGAGAGTGGGGAAGACTGGTATAATTTCCATAAATGTTCACAGTGGGCTCATGAGCCTTGTGGAATCATGGATGATTTGTATTTCACATGTGCCCATCGTGAAGTAATGTCCCTTCTTAGGCAACCTCCTGACCCGTCTTAGGAGACAAGCTTCCTAAGATGGGACAAAAACTCTTTTTTTATAAATCAGGCAATATATTTTGTTTTTTCTATACGTCATTTTTTGTCCAAAATTTGTTGGCTATGGAGTATAAGTTTCGTTCATTTAGAAAAACTTGTTTTATTTTGATTAGCTATTAAGATATTAATTTTTTAAGAAAATCGTCCCATCTTATGTTACTCTCCTACATTCTTCTCCTGATGATTGATATGGGGTGTGGATTTTTCGTATTTCAATTTTTTATTATTGTAGTTAATTGTAAAAAGCAAACGCAAAAAAGACCTAGGGATTGGAAGTGTTCATTAAAATGACTGTGAATGCAATTAAATTATGGAAAAAGTAAAATCATGGCCGATTTGATAAATGGGGTAAGGAACCTTTTATAAATTTTATAAAATACTGTATGAGTAAAACACAAACGTATTTTTTTGAACATGCACTGTCTAGAAAATGTGTTTACTTATACTTATAAAATACTTTTGTTTTCCGAAACCACTTGCTTCAACCCCCGAAATCACGAGCCTCCCCTGTAGCCGCCGCATCTTAGCCGTTCTCATAGGGTTTGTAATTTCATTCTGTCTGTGGCTTAATGAAATGTACGTCCGTCTCTCTTTCTCTCTCTCCCTTCTTCTAATTACGCCTCGTCTCTTTCCCCGCACTGCCGCGACCTCGCCAGCTCCCCCATGATAAATTCGAACAAATATCCACCGCGAGCTATTTCTTTTTTCTTTACATACAATGGACTTGTCCAGTGGTTTTTATTTATTTTTTATTGTCTATACTGTGCGAAAAGCTGGGCTGTATGCATATATTTTAGGAATCTTTAATAGCAGAGAAATCAAGTTTTTATTGATGACGGAATAGCTTTTACTGTATATCTAATAACAATTTGGTAATATAGGTTTTCTTTACTGTTAATCATCACTCTTTTTTTTTTCTTTGCTAACCTGAACCAAAAGAGATGTATTTTCGGACTATTTTTTTACAGTATCAGATAGAACGTGTTTTATATGATGTTCAATTAGTTTTCATCATTATCATTATATAGAGATAAAATTGCAGGTAGGTATGTTTGGCCAATCCTTTTTTGATATATTTAATCAGTAAATTTGACCTATCAACTGTAATTATTTTGTATTATTCTGTAAGTGTCTTCACCTAGAACTATGCCATATTGATTATAGATTGTATATTGTATGAAAGGGGGGAAGTTAATCACCGTAACCTTATAGATCTATTGTGTGCCCCTTTCTTGAGTTATAACTTATCATACAGTCCTAGGGCTTTGACAAAAGCTAGTTCTTGAGACGGTTTTATAGAAGTTGGTTCTCCATCTCCGATATCAATCATGCCAAAGTATATATCACGGATGGTTGTCGTCTCGGCGCACTCAGTGATGAGGTATTCTGGTGTTTCTTCATTTTTCTTTCCCAATTCTTAGCTGCAATCTTTTTAGGTGTTCATTGAGGAGGTGGTGTCCTGTTAAAAATCCCGTGACAGTTCAAAGGTTGTTCTGAGTTGTGAGAAATTTCTTCAAGTATCTTAGACCGTTGGAGGATTTCCGTTCCAGGTTTCAGATGGAGTCTTCCAGGTTCTTGAATTCCGCTTTAAATTGATTTCCAATTGGGAAGCCGAACAGTTCTGATACAGGTAGTGAAGTATTCGATCCAAGTACAGTTAAAAAAGATGAAAGCCTAGAAACTCAAGGTGTGTTATGTATTTTATTACATGAGCGAAGAAGTTTGTTGTCTTAAAAACAAAAAGTATCTAAAATATCCTATTTACGACAGCAATTCCACGGGAGTATATCTTTTTTGCTTAGGTTCAACGAGGCAGCATTATCTCCCAGCAACAAAGAAGCAGATCCCTTCTAAAAGCATGTATCCGCGACTATCAAAGACAGTCTTACCAAACTCTAGAGTCGTGTGTCGGAGTAACTTATTACAAAAATTGGACTTAAATCCTTCAGAAACCCTTCTTGAATATTTCAGGAATCAAAGAGAAAATAAAAAAGGAACGAATACATTCCTCTAAAAATCAATTTTCAACTTGTTTATTTAGTAGTAAAACAGGTACAATAGATACGGAACAGCCTGCAACTATAAAATACTTTGATTTACTAAGAAAATAGATACACTACAAGCGAGATGGTAAAGAATCAAATTAAAACATTTCACTCCCAGTCATGGCAGATATAGTATTTGAAAACTACATTAATGGTTGTAGAGAAATATAAAAAATGGTTAAAGGAGATATAAGTGAATATACTAAGGGCTGGCAAAGGTTAGTCTTTGGTCGAGATTTCCGTATGTAAGAAGAGTACAATGCGTTTATAATGTACTGAACAAAGAGAGAACAGTAAACACGTTGCCAAGCGTATGAAATAAACCGAGAAACTGCGCATATTGTTAAGAGACGTGGAGGGGGTAAGCAGATTTGTCGCAGTCGACCGGTTGACCCAATCAGTACCTCTGTCAGTACTTAAAGTTCTGGGGAAAGGTGTATCCAAGGACATCATGCATCATGCGTTCAGCTTCACGATTTAATTACATCTCGTGATACTTTATTTGTTTATTTATTAACGATTGGTTGTAATTTTCCCTATTGATTGAAAATTTTTAAGTGCAAGTTAGAAACACTTGCAAGTTAGAAATACTTGCATTTTTGGTAAAAGTAAGTGGAATTGAGTTGGTGTTCGACAGTAGTCGCGCTATTAGAACTCTGAATTCAAAAATCGATATCTCGAAATCTATTAGAAATAATTTATTGTAGTTTTTTTCAAAAACTTTGTTAACATTTCTGCTATATTTTCTTCGCTGTGAAAATCTTTCGAAATAAAAATAGTTACACGATAGCTGAAAATTGCTATGCACTAAAAATAAATGGATGGGTTATTTAAAATTTTTGAATTAAAAAAAAACATTGTTTAAACATATTGTAAAAGATCCGATTTTCAAAATAAAAAAAGTTTCAGTATGTAAAGTGGCTCTTAAGTTATGGAGTGATATGTGTTAAAAAGTTGAGTGTTTAAATTATCGCGATTACTGACTTTTTCTCGTTATAAAAAAGACACCCTAACGATATCATTATAATTCCATTTCAGATGCTAAACATATCTAATGATTTTATCTAGTTATCTTTTCGAATAAGATTAATAATAATAATAATTTTTTAAGATTACTAAGAACTAATCTTTAAAAATAAGCGGTTTGCGATCGTGATTTTACTTTACTTCATAAGGAAAGGCGTACCGACAACGCCGCAACAGCACACCGTCGTGTTTCTCTCACTCCGACTTAATAAGATCCCCATGCGACTTACTTCCACACATGTAAATACCGACCCAAAAGTAACAGTTGCCAGCACGGTATAAACGATTAAGTTACAGGCAAATCAAAACAATGGAACCATGACAAACAAAGGAAGAAGAATAAAAGCTTGAGAACGACGAAGAATAAAAGTATGCGAAATATTGAAATAAAAATCATAAAAGGTAAAAATAAAATATTTATGTATATATATATAAGCTTAAAGAGTCAAACGGTAATCTAGTTTACAGACGAGAATTATTACGTCCAGTAGAAGATTTTTAAGGTGCCCGGTGGCGTAGAGGCTCTCGTCTACCAATCTCAAGGTAGTGGGTTCGATTCCCACACCGGGCATTGCATCAGCCGACCCTTTTTATTTAAAATAAAAATAGTTTGGGTACCTAGGTCGACTCAGCCTTAAATGAGTACTTGGGATTCACAATCCTGAGGTAATAATAGGCGGTTGAAGCGTAGTGCTAGCCACATTACCTTCCTTGTATACCGAACGGCCCTAGTATGGCAAGCTGTACCTTGCTACTCCCAAGGCCTTGAACGCTATATACGGGAGCTACTATTATTATTATTATTATAGAAGATTTTTACAGAACATAATATACAGATACTCATTCGACGTTTCATTAAAATTTCCCAATAGAACTCTTAGGACCGAGACTAACCAGTAAACATTACTTAGATGACTAGAAAATAAAAAAACTATAATAAAAAATTGTTTTTTAGTAAACTATTATTTGAGTAAAAATTCCGTTTGAAACAAAATGTGTTCAAAAATTCAAGGTGTCTGTCGTGCTATTCAAATTAGTTTATCACTTTGTTGATACATAGTAAAGTCGGACATTCTTTGTCAAACTTTCTTTGTTAGAAATCACTGAGATTTGAATTCAATTAATTTGACCAGCCCTTGATCAATGATAAGCCTTCATAGGATAAGCACATACTCTTAACAAGTACTAATTTAAAAACTATCCTTTAATCTAAATTTTCCTTTCCTTTTATTGTACATTGTTATGATTTGTTCGATAATTAACAGGCAATCTATCTAGTTTAACGATACTTGGTTCAAATAATTTAATCTGACATATTGTACGTATTTTATTAAATTATTATTATTATTACGAGCCTTAGTTTACAAACAATGTGAACTAAGCTACAATCCTACGATTAGGAGCATCTTTATCTATTATGTTGCGCGCCACCATTGCTTTCCGTATGGTTCCATTCCACGATCTTCGCGGTCTACCACTTTTCTTTCTCTTCATTGGGGTGTCCATTAAAATGCTTTCCTTGGCCATTTGTTTCGTGGCATTCTTAATACATAACCAAACCAATTCAAACTTATCTTCCCTGTACGCTGAATAATTGTTTCTTGTTAAGGTTGTTGACATGTTCATTTGTTCTTCAGTCCAAACCTAGAGATTCCAGCACTTCTTCTCAAGCAGTCTATTTCGACTGCTGTCACCTTCGCCGAAGATCAGAGTTTATCCCCACAGCTCAGACCCATACAACAGTACTGAATCCACCAATTTTCGACCCAATCGTTTTTTGGATTTTATTGAGAGGATTTCATTAAATAATCACAAAAAATTAAAAGAAATCAAACAAATCCCGAAATCCACCTGAAAGACGCTCGACCGGCGGCGGCGTCCCGACGCCACGTGCTCGCACCGTTATTATGCGCGTCGCTCTCCCCCGTCTTCTCCTCTCGTCCCTCCGAGTCCCCCCGCGGCCTACCCGCCGCCGCCCTTCGTCGGGCAGGTGGCGGTTCGGCCCGAGTGGGGGGGATGGCATGCAAATGCGTCGTCCTTTGGAAGCGGCGCGCTCGAAAATCGACGACGCCGCCAAGACGCTATAGGCGCCCCCCGTTCATAACGTCGGCGTCGGGACGCGCTACGACGACCATTATTTCGGCCATCGTCACCACCACCAAAAAAAATATCCCGGTCGGAAATCTCGTCCTCCGGTGTTAAACGGTACGTGACGCAATTAAAATTGGTTAGAATTAATTAAAAAATTAAGCTGTCATGGATTTATACTTGCTTTAAACGTGCTAAACAATGAAAGAAAACTAGTTTTTTCAGTCAAGGGATCGAGCAAATTGTTCGGAAAAGTGAGGTTAAGTGAGGACCTTTCTGTTCAAAGTGCTTTAAAGTGTCCTATTTTCTTTTCACTTAGTGTTATGTTTATGTGAAAGGAAATGAATGATTCAGGATGCCCAAATACACTGATTTATAATCGGAAGCTTCCCAGAGATATCATTCTGAGTAAAGATAAACTTAGAGCATTAGTATTAAAGAATTCAGTAAAGTAAACCTTGATTCAGAGCCTCGAAACTAGTAGAATAAATTAGTTGTTGCAATTCTTTACTTAAAAATTTACGATCATTCACAATATCTAAAAGCACAATTAAAATTGATAACATATCTCAGCAACAAATTGCTCTAGTCAGTTGTTTCCATAGAGAAAGCCTAATTGTTTACTTATAAAACAATAAACTTTTGGTTTCTAACCACAATTTCTCTTGACGGATGATAATCAAAGGCCAATATGACATTACTTGTAATTTTGAGTATCTATTAGTAGAAAAAGTTAAAAGATTGTTAACTTTTTTTCTACTACTTGAAACCAACTACCACTAATTTTGACGTTCTGTCTGTGAATGTTTATAGTAAAATTAGACAAACAAACTTCTACGCTAATTGAAACTACTAATTTATTCCACTAATTGTGAGATTCCAAATAAAGCTTAACATCTAAATAGTATTTAGGGTATTCCGTTTCTTATTTTGATTGGTGGTTTC
Organism: Sitophilus oryzae; assembly: GCF_002938485.1. Taxonomy (NCBI): domain Eukaryota; kingdom Metazoa; phylum Arthropoda; class Insecta; order Coleoptera; family Curculionidae; genus Sitophilus; species Sitophilus oryzae. The sequence goes on along the minus strand of NW_022146187.1, from coordinate 3,220 downwards.
CTATTCTGTTTCTATGAATTGGGTCTGAAATTGTTTTTATTACGGCACATGGTCTCTGAAGAATTCTGGCTTGTATGTTAATCATATGTCATTCTATATCATTTTTGTTACAGAAAAAAACTTGAACTGTTCGACGAATTGAACAGTTCATTTATAAAGAATGTTTCAATATTAAACTATCACTAAAAATATAATTCTATAATAAAAGTATTGGAATTTAAAGGACATCTACATTTGATATTTCTCTCATTTTATCAAACTGTTCCTTATTTCACAGATATTTTCAGGAACCGATACTTACCAGCTTGTTCAACAAGGTTTTCCACCGGAATACAGTCTTATATATACATGCTATCTTTCTTCTTATGCGTAGTATTTGAATCAGTAAAAAATGTTTGAAGTAATGACCTGAAAATCAGCTGCTAGTGTCACAAGGCAGTTTGTAAGAATTTAGTATAATAAAAAGTTACTATGAACTGAAACTACCAGTGCACGGCTGTAAACTCGATATTAATATTGACTTTGCCAACAGCACAAAAAAAGAGAAAATGCGAATCATAAAACGACAAATTATTAAAAAGTTTTCGTCCTTTTTTTTAATTTCTAAAAATTGAATTATTTCATTAAGCATTCAAAACTGAATATACTAAAGCTTTTTTGTAGCGTATGAACCAATTTTTTTTCTAAAATTCGACAATTTGGTAGGTCTATCCTTCTTATTTTACACTGGAGATAACTAAATAGTGTTTTATTCACAAAAATATTTTTTTAATAAAAACATGCCCTATATTCCACGTGAAACTCCATAAAATAATACAAGCTGTCTCTTCATGTAGTATTTGGCCGATAGGCTAAAATTTATAAAATAAAGTATAACTGAAAATCTGAAAATATACGTATGTAGTTAAATATATATTCCGATGTTCAAGATGTTCTAATGAACTCTACGATGTGTTATTAGAATTAGTAGATTTCAACTCTGAAAAATAATGATGATCAATAAATTTAATGTACTCCAGCCGATGCATTTTGAAAACCACCAAAAAATATCGGATACCATTACAGCTAATTAGTCCCAGTTGTAGTAAACACCCGGTACAGTGAGAGATCGGATTTCAACGAAGCTAAAATTTTCACATTCAAAAATTAAGAATTCGGTATAAAATTTGAGCCAGCCCCTTTTTGGAGATTGAACTGAGCCTTTTAATGATCTTATAATCTCATATTAAAAGAAAAATACCGGGTGCGTGTCAAAAGTGGCTCACCCCTCATAACTTTTTTATTTTTTCAGATTAAAAATCGAGATTTGGTATGTTAGTGTATGACATAAATTAGGATTGATTGACGTATTCAATTCTTTTCAGTCACTTCCTTTTTTTTCACCGGCAATGACTACAACTTTTGATTCTTAAATAACACCCTTGATATTTTTTTACTTAATTTGAGTTCCATGGGCATAAATGTTAGACAATTTTACTCAAAATACCAAGTGTGTGGTACCAAATTATTCATCAAAAATTCTTTTACCAAATATACTAATAAGCCAACCTCGTTCTATTTGGAAAAATTGAAATATGATTAAAAATACAATTTTGGCATCTTTTAATCGGCCAGGACAAGAGACGAAAAACATTAGACGATGAAATCTATTTTTTCAAAGCTTCTTGATTATATATTAGTGTTTTTAACACAGCTATGATACTCTGGATTGAAATTTAAAATACGATTTTTTAAGTGAAAATGTCAAAAGCTGACATATGATATGCCGTTCTATTCAGAATGTCATTTTCTATCGAATAAAGTAAAAAAATACAGAGGGTTCCATTTAAAAGTCAAACGTAGTAGTCATTTCCCGTGAAACAGGAAGTGGCCGAAAACTAATGAATACGTCAATCAATCCTAATTCATGTCAAATACTAACATACCTAATCTCGTTTATTTATCTGAAAAAATAAAAAAGTTATACAGGTGAGCAACTTTTTGCTCTAAAGATATGGTTTGTACCGGGTGGCCAACTAAGAATGGACGCCGGCTGTATCTCAGAAACTACTTATCGTATAACTTTGGGAAAAAAAATTCTAATAAGTAAATCGACCAAGAGAAATCGCTGGAAATTATTTTCAAGTTCGAAAAATGCCCGCTAGGGGGCGTTTCTCTAAGAGCCAATCAAAAAACAGGGTTTCTCAAAAATATGCAGGTGAACAGGTATTTTAAATATTGTAATCATCGGGAAATTTGTAATTCTTTTGATATAAAGAATTTTGCTCTATCTCATAAAATAAAGTGGTGGGGGAAGGTTAAACTTGCTTTTATTAAAATAAGGATAACTCTGGTTTAGCTTACGCGATTTAAACAAACAAACTAGGGCTCGTTTAGAAGACCTTTTCTTATTAATGATCTCCAGTATAAATTTTGTTTCCACGATTTTTTTTGTGGTAGCTAGAGGGCGCTGTTTGACATCATAACAGATATTGCGCTTTTGCGTAAAAAAAATTAAATAGGAGGCTATACTTCGTGGTAGCTAGAGGGCGCTGTTTGACATCATAACAGATATTGCGCTTTTGCGTAAAAAATTTAAATAGGAGGCTATACTTCCTTTTGCACAGTTAAATAGAGCACAAAATTTGCAAAATATCAGCGCAAACCACAACTCTCTATCTTCTCTCTAAACGGATATATTAAGAAAACAAATCATGTTAGGCTGCCGCTTAGGATTATATGGTCTAAAAATTATAGTAGTAGGCTAGAAAACAAAAAGAGGTAAATGGGTTACATCAAAATATCAAAGCGTTTAAGTTAAGTTTTCATGCATCCGAATTTCGGGCGTTTTCTTAAAAAAAATGACGTCATAATTATTTAAAAGTGTTTATATAACATTATCATCCATCCATATAATATTTACGAATTTTTTGGTTAATTATACGTAAGTAGTTAAAGATTAAAATGTCCGAAAGTCGGACAATCAATAATTTTATTAAAATTTCTAGGAATTTAGTGCCGCCATAATTGCTTTTAACAGAAAACGACCGAATTTCGTATGGTCGAAAACTAGAGGTTTATTTCATGTAACGTCATTTAGTTATTAATCCAAGTTCGTCCTTGATTTCACTTGTTTACGTGATTTACCTGTTGTTTGTGTTATTATATTATAAAGTTTATGTCGTTTGGGTCACTTTTCATATAGCACCGAACGAAGCTGCGAATCTTAACAATATGCACT